>NW_004444077.1:3275695-3286461 GCF_000243295.1 Trichechus manatus latirostris
GAATTGACTCATCAGCAATTTTTTCTTTTTTTCTTTTCATCTTTACGGAAGCAGACTGCCACATCTTTCTCCTAGGAGCGGCTGGTGGGTTCCAACTGCCTACATTTCAGTTAGCAGCTGAGCACCTTCACCACTGTCCTACCAGGGCTCCCTTGCTTGTAGAATTACTGAGCAATAAATGACCTTGATAGGTCTTCAGAGAAGGAACTGAGTAGACTATGAATAATTTCCAAGTGTGCTATAGAGTACTTCAGATTATTTTATTATGAAACAATGAAAAAAAGTTTAGAACTTTAAAAATCATTTTGCAGGACCGCTAGCAAAATAAAGTGCTTCCAAATGAAGCAAGGTGTATGTAATGAGTAAAAACATTCATTTATTTTGGCTTCAAGGAGGATTATCTGTTAAGACTCATGTAAATCACAAACATCATTTAGAGAAGTATAAAAAGAAAGGAGCAAATAAAAAAATGGACATTTTAAAAGTGGCATCTGGATTGCTGAGAATTTTATGGTTAATTATGTGTGGAGCATGATAAATAGATGCTCCTTTAAAAATGCAACTCAGAAAATACTGCAAAGTGTTTATTAAAAAAACAAACAAACTCATAGCAAACTTATAGGACAGACTAGAACCGCCCCATAGGGTTTCCAAGGAGCAGCTCGTGGATTTGAACTGCCAACCTTTCGGTTAACAGCTCAGCTCTTAACCACTACACCACCAGCCCTCTACAAAATGTTTATAGTGCCCTGAAAACTCAAATGGATACATGGTTCTGTGGTAGTAAACAGGAGCTTTGCAGTTAATCTCATTGATTTGCTTTACAAATCAAGAATCAGAGAGCAAAGCTACCCGGTCTACTATGAATTAATCACCTTAATATCACATCAGTCCTTTTCAATAATGAGTAACAGTATTTCATGCAAACAGACTTGCCTGTTTATTTTTGTGTGGTAGTCGTGTCTAGACTGCCTAAGTGTCCTAACCTAACACAGTATTACTAGCTAAAAATCTTGGATGGCACCATACTAAGTTGTTGGTACATTGGCAATTTCAGTCTCTTGGTTCAGAATGTACTGAACCATTTTCTTTCTAGTACATCAAGAAAAAGGATAGTGTTGCCAGGTCTTTAAACAACAAAAAAGAAGAATTGGTGGTCGTAACTAAAAGCAACAACAAAATCATCATTTTCTTTTATTTCTTAAGACATAAAAACCTGGGGGAATAATGTTTTTGTGGTTAAGTGGCATAGTTCAAGGAATAAACTTAAATAATCAAACTGTCCCTCCAGTACATTGAATTTCTCATGTAACTCTGCCTTTAAACTTGAGCTCAGAGTTGTGAAAAAAATTATTAATATTATAAAATATTACTCACATATAATTATCTAATGTTCTGTTAAAAAAAAAGGCAAACAGGCTGACCTATTTAAAAAAAAAGGAAGAAATAAAAAAGGAAGGAGAGAAGGAGGGAGGGAGGAATGAAGGCAGTAAGGAAAGTAGACAACATAGGAAGATAAACATGTACTCTGATATAATAAGTTATACCAAACATCTAAGGAGCCCTCGTGTGGCAAACAGCTAAGCACTCAGTTGCTAACTGAAAAGTTGTCTGTTCAAACCCATCTAGCAGCTCCACTAGGTAGAGAAAGACTTGGCAATCTGCTTACAGCCAAGAAAACCCTCTGAGGGCAGTTCCACTCTGTCACATGGGGTCATATGAGTTGAAATCGACTCGACATCCCCCAACAACCACCACCAAACATTTAAGGAAGAAATAATACCAATTCTACCCAAACTCTTACAGAAAATAGTAGAGAAGGGAATCCCTCCAAACTTATTACCGAAGTAAGCATTACCAAAACCAGGCAAAGACATTAAAAGAAAAAACAAGAACAAACAAACAAAAACTCAGAACTGCAGACCAATACCCCCTTGAACATTAATGCAAAAATCCTCAACAAAATATTAGCAAAAAACTGCATGGCTTTGGGTTTGGAGATGAATTTTTAGATATAACTCTAAAAGCACAATCCATAAAATAAAACGTTGATAAATTGGATTTTACCAAAATTAAAAATTTCTACTCTATGAAAGACACTGTTAAGAGAATGAAAAGATAAGCCAGATACTGGAGAAAATATTTGTAAAACATACATCTGATAAAGAACTTGTATACAGAGTATGTAAGGAATTAATAGAATACTATTCAGTAATAAAAAGGAACGAACTACTGATACACCATGGATGAATCTCAAATGCTTTATTTTAAGTGAAAGAAGACAGATTGAAGGCTCGACACTGCATGCTTTCGTTTAGATGACGTTTTGGAAAAGCAAACCATAGCAATGCAATAAGGAGCCCTGGTGCTGCAGATGGTTAAGCACTAGGCTGCTAACCAAAGGGTTGGTGCTTCTAACCCACCCTGTGGCCGCTCAGGAGAAAGACCTGGCAATCTGCTTCCATAAAGATTACAGCCCAGGAAACCCTATACGGCAGTTTTACTCTGTCACATGGGGTCACTATGAGTCGGAATTTACTCCATGGCACCTAACAACAAAAGCAATGGAAAACAAATGAGTGGTTGCCAGGAGTTGGGGATGGTGAGAGAAGTTTTGTCCCAAGAGACACAATAAAATTTTAGGGACTGATGGAACTTGTTCACAGGACCTGTTTCCTAGGAACTGGAGTGGCCTTGGCAGTACTGCACCACCAGAATCACTAAAGTAAATGAATTGAACGAATTAAATTTTATTAGTCTTCAGACGTGCAAATGGAACATAGTGAACAGGACACCTAGTATCACTAGCTGCTCATAAATCTGTAAAGGGAGAAAGTATTATTAGTAAAGACCATGTCACCTCTTTGGTATCTATTCGGGAAAATCTAAATGGAATTCGTAGATGGTTCTTAAATGGCTTATTTTTATTTTTAATTGTGTTTTAGGTGAAAGTTTACAGTGCAAATCAGTTTCTCGTTCAAAAATTTATACACAAATTGTTTTGTGACATTGGTTGCAATCCCCACAATGTGTCAGCACTCTCCCCCTTTCCCTTTACACCTGGGTTTCCTGTCCCTTCCTGCCGTCTGTCTTTGCTTTTGGGCAGGTGTTGCCCATTAGGTTTCCTATACTTGATTGAACAAAGAAACATATTCCTCAGGGGTGTTATTATTTGTTTTATAGGCTTGTCTAATCTTTGGCTGAAAGGTGGACTTCAGGAGCGGCTTTAGTTCTGAATTAGAGGGTGTCCGGGGGCCGTAGTTTTGGGGATTTGTTTTTATTTTTATTTTTGTAATATTTTATTGTGTTTCAGGTGAAAGTTTACACAGCAAATTAGGTTCCCATTTAACAATTTTTATACAAATTGTTCTGTGACATTGGTTACAATTTTCACAATGTGTCAGCACTCTCATTATTTCCATTTTGTTTGTTCTGTTTCCATTGATCTATCTTCCCTGCCCCTCCTTGCCTTCTCATCTTTGCTCTTGGGTAAATGTTGACCGTTTGATCTCATTGTTTAAGGGAGCACATTACTTATGCGTGATATTATTTATCTTACAAGTCAATATATTATTTGGTTGAAATGTGACCTCTGGGAGTGGGTTCAGTTCCAAGTTCAAAGGGTATCTTAGGGGGGATAGTCTCCGGGGGTTCCTTTAGTCTGTATTGGTCCAGTAGGTCTGGTCCCCCTCACTTTTGAAACCTGACCCTACTAGTGCCAGTACATTTCCATTAGTCCTTAAACTAGCCCAAGTCAGATTTGGCTGCCCTGCATGTGCAGAAGGGCCACTGTGACCGCTAATTGACATCAACAGAAGACCTAGTAACAGGTGGAATGAATCAAAAGGAAAATCATCACCTAGACCCTATTCCAAAGTGAGAGATCCAACAAGAACCATGTCACCTCCTATTTCCTGGCTGCCTTCTAGAATTTTCCCTTCCCCGTATGCCTGTGTGGCCGCCATCTTGCTGCCCAAATCACATATAAGCCCTGTTTACCCATAGCTTGGGGAGCCAGATATGAGGAACTTCTTCCTGGCTCCTTGCTCTGCGCATTGCAATAAAGTTACCTTCTCTTTCTCAAAGACTGGTGTCCAGAAAATTGGCAAGTCTGAGAGCGCCAGACAAGGATCCACCTTCTAACACTTTCAGAAAAAAGTTCTTAGCCTAGATTACAAGGTTCTTCGTGATAGACCCTGCCTTCCTCTCCAGGATGATCTCTTAACCTCCCCACCTCCACCCCCACCCTCAGTACACCCTTGTCCCCTAGTCCAGAATTATATGCAGTTCCTCTAACCTACCATATTCACTCACATGTATGGGCTTTTGCCCATGCCCATACCAGGTTGGAGGGACTCACATATTTGGCATTAATTGGCCTTGTACCAGCTATATGGCAGCACCATTCTGGTGCTTACACAATATCAAGATGACCAGGCAAACCAGACTAGCCAATGTTACTACATACTGTTCCAATTTGACCATGGTTCTACAGACACAGACTTAATCTCAAGTATAATTTCAAATAACTGAGATATAACTGTAATTCTGCCCACTCCACATTGAGAGAAGGGTGAAGGAATGGCAGCTGAGGGTGGGAGGAGGAGGAGGAGGATGCACTTAGGTAATAGGTTGGAGACAGCTAGGTTTAGATGAATGAAATAAAAATAAATAAATAATTTACTACACATGAGGGAGCAACCTAAAAATAAAAAGTACTTTTAATATACACTTTTGACATAAACAATGGTTCTTTCCAAGTATCTTTTCATTTTAATAAGTTGGTATAATATAGAATTCAAGTAATATAAATAAATAACTATAAATATGTACATAATGTGGTATGAAAAGAAAAGCAACCAACTGTCAGGCTTTTATTATTAAAATGGTATTGAAAAGTCAGTGTTCTGTGAAAAATGACTATTGCCTAAATTTTATCACAGCCTCTGGTTATTTGTTTGCTTGTAGTTTATATAATATAAACCTATTAATAATAGAAACATAATTTTAAACCAAAGATGCCTTAGATATGAACATAATTCCAGAATAATGACACCATATAGCAAGATAGGATACAGCTGATATCTAAGAGGGGATAGATAACATTCTAGTGTTCCAGTTTTAGAGAATCCTGTGGAAGGAGAAATCCATAAATTTATACTACATTAATAGCACTTAGATCAAAATGCTGTAAATAGCTATAAAATTCCTTTGTAAAGCTTTTTTTTTTTTTAGGGGTTCTTCATATTTCTCGTATTAAATCCAAGCAAGCATCCAGAATATGATAAACTTTTTTTGATCCCTAAACTTCTGGTTCTCTAAAAACAAAGGAATAATCAGAAGCCCCCAGTGGACAGCTCAGCAGCACATGCACACACATATACCTCTTCTCCCCATTCACTCACAACCAAAAAGATTTTGGGCAGATTGACATGGGGCATGCACCACAGATGGCCTTAACTTTCAATCACAATCCCTGAGTAGGGAGGCAATTCTTCAAAGTTACAGTACCACATTTTTCAAACCCAAAATTGGGATATATGGAGAAATATGTATAATTACAAAATATTATAAATTGGGGGCATTGAGAAAATCCAGGACCATGACTGCTATAAGTGGGGACCCAAAATCAATGGCCTTGGCTCTGTAACACCCTAGAGCCAGCACTATTTCTTCATGTTATCAGTATCCCCTGTCCATTCGTCACTGAGAACGCAGAGAATCAGGGAGCTAGTAAGATGATAAGGAGCCTCGGCACCAGGTGGCTCTACAGAAAAGAGCAGTTGCATTTGCCAGACTCTCCTTCCCCAGCCCTGCTCAGGGGCTGACCCAGAATCTTCTCTAGCTCTTGCCAACCTCATCTTCCTAGGGTCTGGACCCCATTTCCTGTACTCTTAGCAGGTAGTTATGATCCTGCTCCAAACCACATGGTCTGACCACCTGAAACCACAAGACTGCTACCCATCTGGCCCAAGTCATGTCCACCTGCAGACTATTGTATTTTTCTCACAGGATCACATCTGCAGTTAATCTGATACTGGTTCGTACTGCAAAGTCTCTGGGCTCTAGTAGTTACCATGATAAAAGCTGCCGGCAACCACCCAAAGGTATTGCCTCTCAAGAGAGTCAACTCACCTTGTCAAAGCCCTTCCCAGTTGTCTTAGTCATCTAGTGCTGCTATAACGGAAATACCACAAGTGGATGACTTTAACAAAGAGAAATTTATTCTCTCACAGTCTAGTAGGCTACAAGTCCAAATTTAGGGCATCAACTATAGGCGAAGGCTTTCTCTCTGTGGTTCTGAAGGAAGGTCCTTGTCATCAATCCTCCCCTGGTCTAGGAGCTTCTCCACGCAGGAACCTCAGGGCCAAAGGACATGCTCTGCTCCTGGCGCTGCTTTCTTCGTGGTATGAGGTCCCCATGTCTCTCTGCTCACTTCTCTCTTTTATATCTCAAAAGAGATTGGCTCAAGACACAATCCAATCTTGTAGTTTGAGTCCTGCCTCATTAACATAACTGCCCCTAATCCCATCTCATCAACATTGTAGAGAGAGGATTTACAACACATAGAAAAATCATGTCAGATGATAAATTGGTGGACAATCACACAATACTGGGAATCATGAACTAGCCAAATCGACAGATATTTTGGGGGGACACAATTCAATCCATGACACCAATCCTGGCTCCTTCTTTCCAAATATCTAGAAACTGAGGTCCCAGCAAGCCTCCTGGCAAGCCAATGCAAGATATGTGTCCCTATATTGTACAGATGACACAACCCAAATTCAGAGTAGTTAAGAAAATTGCCCATAGTAAGCAGCTAATGATTAGTGAAACATATAAACTAGGACACTGTGGCATACATCACAGTTATTGCAAATTTAGTCTTAATGAGAGACAGAGCACTATAATGAAAGAACACAGACTTTGGAGTCAAGCAGGCTCATCTATTGGAATCCTAACTCAGTTACTGTCTTCATGACTGGGCAAGCCCCTTGACCTGTCTGACTCTGAGTTTTCTTATCTCTAAAACAGAGATAATGCCTGCATTTGTCATCTATTGCTGCATAACAACAATTACCCCAAAACATAGGGGCTTAAAGTAGCAAACGTTTATTATCTGATAGTTTCTGTGGGTCAGGAATCCAGGCGCAGCTCAGCTGGGGACCTTTGGCTCAAGGTCTCTCATGAAGTTGCAGTTAAGGTATTGGCCAGGCCTGGGGTCTGAAGTGAAGGCTCAACCCAGGGACAATCCGCTTCTAAGCTCACTCACATGGTTGGCAGGACCCAGTTCCCCGAGAGCTATTGGACTGAAGCTTAGGTTCTTCACCAGCTGTTGGCTGGAAGCCTCCCTCAGTTTTTTGCCACAGGGCAGCTCACATCATGTCAGTTGGCTTCTCTCAGAGCTAGCAAGCTAGAGAGTGAGAGAGGGCCCCCAAGACAGAAAGCCAGAATTTTTTTTAAAGTATTTTATTGCATTTTTGGTCAAAGTATACACAGCAGAACAAGTTCTCATTCAACAATTTCTACACATAATGTTCAATGACTGTCATGGATTGAATTATGTCGCCCCAAAAAATGTGTGTATCAATTTGGCTGGGCCATGATTCCCGGTATTGTGTGATTGTCCTCCATTTTGTGATTGTAATTTTATGTTAAAGAGGATTAGGGTGGGATTGTAACACCACCCTTACCCAGGTCACATCCTGGATCCAAGTAAGCAGTTTCCCTAGCGTGTGGCCTGCACCACCTTTTATCTCTCAAGAGATAAAAGGAAAGGGAAGAAAGCAGAGAGTTGGGAACCTCACACCACCAAGAAAGCAGTGCCAGGAGTACAGCATGTCCTTTGGACCTGAAGTTCCTGTGCTGAGATGCTGCCTGACCAAGGGAAGACTGATGCATCACAAGGACCTTCCTCCACAGCCTACAGAGAGGGCCTTCTGGAGCTGATGCCCTGAATTTGGACTTATAGCCTACTGGACTGTGAGAGAATAAACTTCTCTTTGTTAAAGCCATCCACTTGTGGTCTTTCTGTTAGAGCAGCACTAGATGACTAAGACAGTGACATTGGTTACATTCTTCACATTGTGTCAACGTTCGCATTATTTCCATTCCAGTTGTACCATTCCCATTAACTTAGTCTTAAACTTCCCCCCGACCTTCTCATCCTTGCTTTAGAGTAACTGTTGTTTGTTTGGTCTCATATAGATAATCTTTTAAAAGAGTACTCAAGGAAAGCCACACTTTTTATAACCTAATATCAGAAGTTTCAGCCTATCACGTCTGCCATATTCTATTTGTTAGAAGTCACTAAATCCAGCCCAAACTCAAGGAGAAGGGATTACATGAGGATGTGAATATCAGGAGTCTGGGATCAACAGGGTTATTTTAGCGACTGCCTACCACAATGCCTCTAATGTGAAGGGTAAAATTATTACAAAAAAAATTATGTATATATATATAGGGCACAGTAGTTAAGCGTTTGCCTGCTAACTGAAAGGTCAGCAGTTCAAATCCATCAGCCACTCCTTGGAAACCCTATGGGGCAGTTCTACTCTGTCCTATAGGGTCACTATGAGTTCGAATTGACTTGATGGCAACTGGGTTTATATATATATATGCACACATATATGTACATGTGTAAAGCATCCAGCATATATAGTAGGAGCTTAATAAATAACATTATTAGTGAACAACAACTTCTGGTAGAGAATACTTGCATAAAAGCCACAGATTTGTACCTCCCAAAGAAAACTAGATAAACTGTAAGATAGACTCATTCTTATCTAAAGTTTTTGATCGCCAATATGGTTGTGCTTAACTGCATTTCAGACTAAATTTTAGTCAGTGGAAGTAACATTTCTAAAATGTTTACTTAACATTATGAGAATGAGAAAAACCACAGGGTAAGGGCAGGTGTTCCCAGTTGCTAGGAGAGCAAAATCCCTATAGAGATTAGTCATTTTGAAGGTGATGCTTAATAATGGCCTTAACAAAAGATGATGCCTAATGGTTTATTTTTAACTTTAATATTAGTGGAAAAAATCAGATAAGTGTTGAGACCAGAGGCTGCAGCACTTGTGTTTTTCAGAAAAAACATTTTAAAAAAGTTTGTGGTGAAGGAAGTTCATTCCTGAAATGTAATCCTTTGCCTCCTATTAAAAGAATTTTTTTTAATTCTGTGATTATGCACATGATCTAATACATCTCCCTTTGACATACCTTTCTTATGAAAACAGTTGTGTTGGAATTATTTGTCAATGTGACTGTTTCTCCCACTAGAACGTGAACTTTTTGAGTGTAGAGTCCTTGCCTTAGTTTTATTTATATCCTCAAGTCCTAACACAGTGCCTGGCACATGGAAGGCACTCAAGAAATATTTGTTAAATGCTATTAAATAGTCTATCTCCACCATCCTCTTTTAAAAACAATTGAGATTAATTACGATGCTTAGCACTCATGCTCTACTAGGGCTTTTTTTTTTTTTTTTGTATACTTAGGTGAGATACAGTAACTAAAAAAAAACAAACAAACACTAATTCAAAGATCTCAAAATGGATCAGTCATAAAAATTCAATTCTTGAAAACTTGAGCTTTTCAGAAAGTGGTGACTTACCCACAAGAACACACCTTCTGCAAAAGATCTCCCTTCGCCCCTGTCCAGAAGAGAAGAGGACACACAAGAAGAAGCACCTGGTGCAGAGCCCCAATTCCTACTTCATGCATATGAAGTACTCAACCCAAAAAAACCAAACCCATTGCTGTTGAGTCAATTCCGACTCATAGCGACTCTATCGGGCAGAGTAGAACTGCCCCATAAGGTTTCCAAGGAGCAGCTGTTGGATTCAAACTGCAGACCTTTTGGTTAGCCCCCAACTCTTAACCACTGTACCACCAGGGTTTCCGTGAAATGCCCATGGTTTTAGCCATATAAAAATGGTGGTTTTGTGTGTTGGCTGCTCCACTGTGCTCTGCCTGCCTAGAGAAAGAAAAGCAAGGCTCACAGAAGGGTACTTCTTCAGAGGATGCAGCACTTTTAAAAGCATCCTGAATTGAGCGGGAAATTATCCAAATAAACACATTTCAGATACATTTAAAAACATTTTTTTTGAAATAGTTTTATAATAGGATTCCACAAGAAATTAACAAGTGAAGTATACTAAACGTACCTAGGTATACTAAAACATGTCTCTTCTTTTCTATGAGTTAGTTGGTGGTTATGCCTATATAAAAAAAATAAATTTCTCTAAATGTGGGTATCAAGTCGAGTTGAAGTATGCTAACTAGGAATGAGAAAACACTGCAATGAATATGATTTTTCTCAGATGGAAAAGAAGCATTCATAAGAGTTCAAGAATCTGCTGTAATGAATCAAAGGACAGTGTTCTATTTCTGCTGGAATGTTAGTTTATTCCTTGTTAAGTTCCTGACT
Organism: Trichechus manatus latirostris; assembly: GCF_000243295.1. Lineage (NCBI taxonomy): Eukaryota > Metazoa > Chordata > Mammalia > Sirenia > Trichechidae > Trichechus > Trichechus manatus. The sequence goes on from NW_004444077.1 coordinate 3,286,131, forward strand.
TTTGTCAGACTTATTGATCTCACCCCTCATTTGCCCACAGATACTGCATTTTGAGCTGGAACAAAGGTTTCTTTGCAGAAAAGTGGCTCTGAATGGTGGGTTTTAAAATATTCCTTCATTCTCTCTGCTTGTTCCTTCTTTATGCTATCTCTTTTGTTGTCATTTAACCCTCATCTTTCTCATTTGTCTCCTTCCCCTCTTTTTCTTCTAGCTGATCTTCTCACTTTCTCATCAAATACTTCTTACCCGTTTACCCCAGTGTCTTCCCTTTTTTTCTTTACTCCCCATCTATATTCACCATCTGTTCTACCTTACACTGCACTTTTCTTTT
>NW_004444077.1:3287622-3292825 GCF_000243295.1 Trichechus manatus latirostris
AGTAGAACGATAGCAAGTGGAACTAGAAGGTCCCAAGAGATGATTTTATCCAACCTCTTCATTTTTCAGTAAAAGTGACAGAGGCTCCAAGGGGTGAGATTTTCACAAACACAGCTGGTTCTGCCACTACCCCTGAAATGTTAGACAAAGTCCCTCAATGGGTCTGGACCTCAGCTCCTTCCTCTGTAAAAACAACTGAGGGTAATCACAGTGAACATTTTCCAAGTGCCTCCTATGTGCCAGGCACTTCACTGAGTATTTTGTGTCTTATCTAATCCTTCCTCTCAACACCTCCATAAATTATATATGATTATCTTCAATTAGAGAGGAGGATATCAAGGCACAGAAAGCTTAAGTAATTTGCCCAAGATCAGAATTAGGACATGTTGCAAAGCTGGACTGGGAACCCAGGACCTCCAGAATTCTTATATTCCAGTTTTTAAATTTCTTCTAAGAAACCACCAGCAGGTAGTTTCTCAAATTCCTTACATCTCTTAAAGTCCAGAGCAGGGTTGACAAACTATGGCCTGCAGGCCAAATCCAGCCATCCCATCTGTTTACATATAGCTGCTTCCACACTACAACAGCAGAGCTGAGTTGTGGCAACAGCCTGTATGGCCTGAAAAGCCTGAAATACTCTCTGATCCATTACAGAGAGAGTTTGCCAAGCCCTAATCTAAAAAAAAAACCTGCTGCCATCAAGTCAATTCTGACTCCTAGAGACCCTATAGGACAGAGCAGAACCACCCCATAGGGTTTCCAGTGAGCAACTGGTGGATTCAAACTGCCAACCTTTTGATTAGCAGCCAAGCTCTTAACCACTGTGCCACTAGGGCTCCGCCCCTGGTCTAGAGCATCCTGTAATTGTACAGTACTTGACAATGTACCTAGCACGTTGGTGTACATCATCACATTTAATCCTTGTTTTGTAGGGGTGTTCATGCATTACAAAGGAGGTTACGAGTCAGAGAGTTCAGAGAGTTTAGGTAACTTGCCTAATCACAGCCAGACAGGCAGAAAGTGGCAGAGCCATGTACCCAGGTTCTGACTCCAAATTGCAAACTCTTACCATGAAGCCACTCTGTCTCCCCTAAATTATTGCCAGGAAAAGCCTTGGAAACTGTAAAGAATCTGCAAAGAAACTGCAAAGCAAGTCAGACTGTCCTGATTCCTTGGCATCATTCCAGGTGCACTCAAGTAATTAGAGTCATCTAGTGCTAAAAATATTGTTAAATTTGTAACATATTTAAAAGAAATGTTTATTTCTTAAAGGAAGAGCATGACAATCATAGGAAACATATTTTGAAATATATGAGATGCATTCATATGCATTTTTATATTAAGGCATTTGAACCTACTCAATTTAGAACATAAAAAATAACAAAATGAGCAATTGACACATTTCTCTTGCTCTTTGAGGAGACTGGAAACCTTGATGGCATAGTGGATAAGTGCTATGGCTGCTAACTAAAAGGCTGACAGTTCAAATCCACCAGCCAGTCCTTGGAAACTATGGGGCAGTTCGACTCTGTCCTATAGGGTCGCTATGAGTTGGAATCAACTCTACGGCAGTTGGTTTTCTTTGAAGAGATTAGCTTAAAAAAACAGTCTATTTGTTCCATACCAAAATTTGCATAGGAATAAGATTGCAATTGTGCCTTCTTCATGCTAAATATTCAATAAATATGTGGTTAGTTTTAAACGGACTTGATACTAAGACCACTAGTAAAGTAATAGATACAGTATATGTACATTAGGCTTATTTAACTATACAGCTTAACCAAAACAAAAAATTTTTTTTCCAAGGGAAGCATAGTTGCTTCTTCTTAGTCTGCAAATAAATTTAAGCTCAATTTAAATGGCAATGATGATTCTTAAAATAATATGGCTTAGCTTCAGGGACTCATTTGAAATACTTGAGTCTGATGAGAGACTGATGGATCTTCCTTTTTTATTTGAGATGTAACATACCTTGAGATTTAAGCTTTCCTTGTATAAATCGGTACTGAGAAGGGGGGAAAATTGGGTGCTTACTATGTGTTAGGCATTCTCCCGTATTTTATTTCCTGAAATGCTCACAAGGAGCTGTGAAGTATTTTCCTTCCCCATTTTACAGATGAGGAAGCTGAGGCTCAGAGTTATTAACTAATTTGCCTAAGGTCACACAGCTGGACTTCGATTCTAAACCAGATTACCTTCAAAACCCAAGCCTTCTCCCGCTGTCTCGTGTAGATTCCCAATGACACCAAGATAATTGGCCAGTATCTCATGAATACTCATTTTAAGGATAGAACTTTATCTTTATTAGATGGATGGTTGGTACACTCATTGTGATTCTGCCCACACTATAATACCCTACCGAGGAACATTTTATCCACAAATTTTAATTTCTCCTTGTAAGGAAAAGAGAGAATCAAGGCACCTATAATTAAAAGAGTTTTTCAAGTAAGCCTGCAACCAAACGCACATAAAAATAATCCTTTAAGACAAACTGTTCTAATCAAATGCAAAATTAATGTTTAGAGCAGAACTCTGTATAAAACTAATTAATCTTGGATACTAGCCACGGTTATTAGTCACAGAGGGTCCTTTCATAATAAAGAGGAAAAAAAAAACATTATTTCAGACTTTAATAAATCAACTGACTTTCTAATAATTGATTTATGGTCTACATGATGAAGGGTGCCAATTCAAACAAATAGGTTTTGCCAACTGTTTTATCAGAGTTTACCAATTTTGGGCAGTGGTAGACTATAAGAACCTTTAAGAGAGGGACCTTGCCTTATACATTTTTCTATCTTCCCATTGTTTGGCACAGAGTAGACTGTTAAATATGTTACTCATTCAACAACTTTTAAAGTTAATGCATAGATTTTCAAGGTTGGTCCCATGGCACAGTCTCAAGGATATAAGAAATGTGAGGATACACTGTACTGTACTATTATGCAGACTAGGAGGGAAACCTGCTGGTACCAAGGAGAAATCCAGATTTAACCTTTAACAAGAGACAGAGAAGTTAATTGTAGGCACTGATTTAGTTCCATTCCCTAAGAACTAAGCATTTAATTGACAGAAACATAAAAACTGCCACTAACAGACACCATGAAACTCAGTTTTCCTTTTGCGTGATTCCATAAGGCAATATAATGTCTTTCAATGCTCTGCAGACAAGGTAATGCCAGCATCCCTGCCAAGACTGACATTCTAGTTTAAACTAGAGGTCCAGTAAAGACACGAAATAAATAGTGCTGCGGAAGGTGACACTGCAGCTTCCTTCTTTGCTGTTTGTGAACACAGGCTGGTTTTCTGGGAAGAAGGGAGAAGGCGGCTGCTTCTGCCTTATTTTCACATCTGTAATTTTCGTATGCTTTTTAAAAAATCCAGGTTATAGAAAAGCAGAAAGGTACAGAATAAATTAGGAGATGATTTTTCACATTGTAAAGGGATTCTCCACAGGGTTCCTTTAAATACTGAACTTCCTTGGGGCACTCAACTTGGAATTTGATTTAGATGCCGCTTTTCAGGAACACATTTCTTGTGTAAAGTTGGGCACACCTATATGTCCATCTCAACTCCCTTCCAAGGAAATCCAGCATCTTGTTTCCATTCATACGGCAAGAGAACAAAAAGTGTCGATGGCTTCTTCCTCAGAAGCTGAAGAATCCAACCAACAAAGAGAAAGACTCACTTGTGGCCACAGTCCTTCCAGTGTCCTGAAACATGGCTCTTTCTATAACCAGGGGTTTGCTTCACGTTAGTTCAGGGACCAGGGATACGTGAGATGGCGAGCCGTGTGTACGATATTTGGAAGCGCGGCCCACAACTATGGAGCCAGAGACTCAACGGCTTCTTGTAGCTATGCTATTTCTTCTCCTCTGCACACGCTACAAGATGGGCAAGAACCACTCACCACTCCTGAAGCCCACAAACAACAGAGGGAGCCCAGCTCCTAGTCGTGCAAAAAACATGATAGCCCAGGATCCTTCCCACCCGTCCTTGTGCTGTACATTAACCGGTAAGTCATTTTCCCTATATAGCAAACAAATGTTTCGAGAACTTAGTCCTGTGATTTGGCAGTCAAAGACATGCACAAAGGATCAAAAAGCTGAAGACTTGACTTTCCTGGGTCGCACCCAGGGGAAGGCAGCTTCATCGCTCAAACCAGTGGGCCAAGTTGTGTATGCTCTTGGGCCGGTTCCCAGCCGTCTGCAGAGCCTGGCAGACCCGGCACCAGGGTTCGTCCCAAAAGGAAGTGACGTGCACCGCGTAGCTCCGGCGCCAGTTGAAGTAGCGGCGGTAGACAGCCGGGTTGCGGTCGAGGAAGAGCAGGTAGGCGGCCAGCGAGGCTGCACTAGAGAAGTCGTCCACATGGATGAAGGCGCCGCGGGGCAAGAAGCGCTCGTAGTTGGCACGGTTCGGCCCCAGGACCACGGGCACTGTGCCGGCCAACAACGAGTTGCGCCAGAGCTTCTCGGTGATATAATCCAGGTGCTGCGAGTTTTCGAAAGCCAGGTAGAACTTGTAGCGGGCCACCGTGTGCAGGAGCCCGATGTCTGGCAAGGGCCGTCCTGGTCCGCCCTTGCCGAACACGTTGACGAACACGTGCTGGCTCAGCTGGTGGTAGTAGCGGACTCGGGCCTGGTGCTCGTTCCAGTGGCTCACCACCCAGGCCACCAGCCCCCGTTTCCGGGCCAGCGACGGGACCAGGCCCGGCGGCTGGTCGCTGGGGTGGGTCCTGGGGTAGAGGTAGCCATAAGGAACGAAGACATCCGAGTCGACCCGGTAGGAAAGCGTCCAGTTGAAGAGGTTGCCTGCCAGGTTTCCCAGTCCATGGGTGTGGGAGGGCGACTCGAAGTTCATCCACACCCAACGTTGGCCCGGGGGCCTGGGGCCCGGGACCGCGCCGGCTTCAGCTGCCGCTTCCTCCTCGTCGTCTAACATTTGCAGCTCCAGCTCCTCAGCAGTGCGCCCCCGGGCGTTCCAGGGCGGAGGCCAGTCGGGGGGCCCGTTCACAAGGTCCCGGTGGTGGAAAAGCACGGCCTGCGCCTCCCCGTAGGCCGAGCGGTCGGTGAGCAGGCGGCAGCCGCTGATGCTGAAGCGCAGCCAGCAGTTGGGGGGCGGTTTCACGGCGCCACCGCGCCCTCGGAAAGGCTCCCACCACAGGAGCACGCCGACTGGCCGCGGCGGGGCCAGAAAGGCCCAG
>NW_004444077.1:3293523-3298023 GCF_000243295.1 Trichechus manatus latirostris
GGGGGGGCTGAGCTTCCCCGAAAGCCCCTGGGGAATCAGAGTCAGCTTCCTTCTGCACTGCCCTGCTATCCGCTGGCGACACCGCAGGAGGGAGGGAGCCCCAGAGGCCAAGGGAACGTGCCGGCTGCCTCCCGGCTACGGCGCCGGTGGTCCTGACCTCGTGGCCCGCCGAGATGTGCCAGTTGAGAAGTTAGTCCCCTGCGGCGCAGCCCACAGTGGTTATGCATTTTGTGAAACTGCCTATTCAGTGAGATGAACGTCACTATTAATTTTACTAGGCATTTATGAAACAATTAAATTTCTCCACTCATGAGGATTATGCAAAATACTTAGAACCATAAATATAAAATGATGACTAAGATAAATAAGCTCCCAAGTTTAGGGTATAAAGAATAAATGTCACATGGGCCGCTTCAGATTTATCAATGAGGCAGCAATTGAGGCATCTACAACTATTTGAGGAATTGTTTCCCTAAGGCTTGAATTTAAGTTTCTGGGTTTTGGCCTTCATTTATGTTATCTAACTTTTTTTCAGAGAAATTCTAAATAGGCCACGGGCGGGGCAGCTAACCTAAGGCGAGAAGGCAGTTTTGATCCGGTGTTTAGTGGATCACAGCTGTGTATCCGTGAGGTCCCAGCAGAGCCACAGATGTTACAGGATGTTAAGGAGAACAAACAGACATTGCTAGGAATGGTGACAACTTGCCAGGTGTCTTTTTTTTAATTTGTCAGTTTTTCCTTTTTTTTTTTTTTTAATGTTGAAAACATACACAGGAAAACATACACCAATTCAACAATTTCTGTATGTATAATTCATTGACGTTGATCGCATTCTTCAAGCTGTGCAACCATTTTCACCCTCCTTTTCGCAGTTGTTCCTCCCCCGATGATACAGACTCACTGCAGGCTAAGCTTCCTATTTAACCTTTCAAGCTACTGTTGTCAAATGGATCCTATAGAGATAGTCCTTTAAGAGAGCACAATGCTCAAGGCAGACATTCTTTTTTTTTTTAATTGTTGTACTTTAAGTGCAAGTTTACAATTCAAGTTAGTCTCTCATACAAAAATTTATGCATACATTGTTATGTGACCCTAATTGCTCTCACTATACTATGACAGCACACTCCTCCTTTCCACCCTTGATTTCCCGTGTCCATTCAACCAGCTCCTGACCCTCTCTGCCTTCTCATCTCACCTCTGGACAGGAGCTGCCCATTTAGTCTCGTGTATCTACTTGAGCTAAGAAGCACAGTCTTCACAAGTATCATTTTACATCCCATAGTCCGGTCTAATCTTTGTCTGAAGAGTTGGCCTCGGGAATGATTTTAGTTCTGGGTTAACAGAGAGTCCAGGGGCCATGCTTTCTGGGGTTCCTCCAAGTCTCAGACCATTAAGTCTGGTCTTTTTACTAGAATTTGAATTCTGCATCCTGCTTTTCTCATGCTCCATCAGGGACTCTCTGTCAAGGTAGACATTCTTTACTAATGCTTACTAAACTATTGGTTTTTCTAATTATTTTTGTTTTATTTGTTGCTGTTTTTCCCTAAGCTTGCTTTCTCTCTTTTTTTTTTTAATTGTGATTTAGGTGAAAATTTACAGAGCAAATTACTTTCTCATTAAATGGTTAATACACAAAATTGTTTTGTGACACTGGTTGCTAACTACTTTTTTTATTGTGCTTTAGGTGAAAGTTTACAGAGTAAATTAGTTGCTCATTAAACAATTAATACACAAATTGTTTTGTGACGTTGGTTGCCAACCCTGGGATTTGTCAACACTCTCCCCTTCTCCACCTTGGTTTCCTCATTTCCATTCATCCAGTTTTCCTGTCCCTTCCTGCCATTGCATCTAGATAGCCAACACAGCCAGGAGCTGCTTAGCCATTGTCAAGCAAGACCTGCTCCTCCTGTCCATTTGCAAACAAAACCTTAGGTGATGGCGATGGGTGTGGCTCAACCCAGAGCTGTTCAGACCAAGCGGAACCGCCCCTCCTGTCCATTGTCCTCAAAGTGCTGGGTGTGGCTTAAGCCAGTCAAACCCAGTTTACTAGCCTACATGCCAAATAAAAAAATACAATTTGTCTTACTGTGCCTGCATACCAGGATAACCTACCATAGTCCGTAATGTTTGTATGTACTTCCTTGAGGTTCTGCTTCCCTTCGTTCAGGGAGCTTGATCTGAGGTATACACTTCCTTGTTCCTTGCCTGCTTGCTTACAATAAACACTCTTCCTCCCTCCTCACCTTGGTGTGTCTTTATTGGCAAGAAGCCACACTGAGTGGGACCTGCTTTGGGTAACAATCTTTGCTTTGGGGCTGGTGTACCCATCTAGTCTCATACATATAGTGGAATTACATGTGTTATTGTTTGTTTTACAGGCCTGTCTAATTTTTTGCTGAAGGATGAATTTTAGGAGTAACCTCCATACTTAATTAAAAGGGTGTCTGAGGGGCATGCTCTCAGACTTTCTCTAGTAGGTCAGACCAGTAAGTCTGGTCTTTTTTTTTTTTTGTGAGTTTGAGTTTTGTCCTACATTTTTCTCCTGCTCTGTCCTGGACCATCTCTTGTGATCCCTGTCAGAGCAGTCGGTGATGGTAGCTGGGCACCATCTAGTTGTTCTGGACTCAGTCTGGTGGAAGTTGTGGTAGTTGTGGTCTATTAGTCCTTTGGACTAATCTTTCCCTTGTGTCTTTAGTTTTCTTCATTCTCCTTTGCTCCAAGGGGGTGGGACCAGTGGGTGTATCTTAGATAGCCACTCACAAACTTTTAAGACCCCAGACGCTACTCACCGAAGTAGAATGTAGAACATTTTCTTTATAAACTATGTAGTGCAATTGAGCTAGATGTCCCGCACGACCATGGTCCCCAGCCCTCAGCCCAGTAATTCAGTCCCTCAGGGAGTTTGGATGTATATGAAGCTTCTATGACTTTGCCTTGGTCAAGTTGTGCTGACTTCCCCAATATTTTGTACTGTCTTACCCTTCCCCAAAGTTGCCACTTATCTATTGTCTAGTTAGTATTTTTCCCTCCCCACCCCTCCCCTCCCTCCTAATGATCAAAGAGTATTTCTTTCTGTGTGAAAACCTTTTCATGAGTTTTTATAATAGTGGTCTCATACAATATTTGTCCTTTTGCAGTTGACTTATTTTGTTCAGCATACTGCCCTCCAGATTCAGAGATGTTTCGAAGATTCATCATTGATCTTTATATCATTGTGTAGTATTCCACTGTGTGTATGTACCATAGTTTGCTTATCCATTCTTCTGTTGATGGGCACTTAGGTTGTTTCCATCTTTTTGCTATTGTGAGTAATGCTGAAATGAACTTGAGTGTACATATGTCTATTCGTGTGACGGCTCTTATTTCTCTAGAATATATTCCTAGGAGTGGGATTTCTGGATCATGTGGTATTTCTATTTCTAGCTTTTTAAGGAAGCACCATATCATTTTCCAAAATGGTTATATCATTTTGCATTCCCACCAGTAGTGCATAAGAGTTCCAGTCTCCCCACAGCCTCTCTAACATTTGTTATTTTCTGTCTTTTTTTTTTTTTCATTAGTGCCAGTAATGTCAGGGTAAGATGATATCTCATTGTAGTTTTGATTTGCATTTCTCTAATGTCTAGTGATCATGAGCATTTCCTCATGTGTCTGTTAGCTGCCTGAATGTGTTCTTTGGTGAAGTGTCTGTTTATATCCTTTGCCCATTTTTTAGTTGGATTATTTGTCTTTTTGTTGTAGAGGTATTGGATTTTCCTGTAGATTTTAGAGATTAGAACTCTGTTGGATATGTCATAGCCAAAACATTTTCCTAGTCTGTAAGTTCTCTTTTTACAGTTTTGGTGAAGTCTTTTCATGAGCATTAAGTGTTTAATTTTTAGGAGCTCCCCGTTATCTAGCTTATCTTCTGGTGTTTGTGTATTGTTAGTTATGGTCTGTATTCTATTTATCCTATTATTTATATTAGAACCCCTAGCACTGACCCTATTTTTTTCTTCCATGATCTTTATTGTTTTAGATTTTATACTTAGGTCTTTGGTCCATTTTGAGTTAGTTTTTGTGTTTGGTGTGAGGTATGGGTCCTGTTTCATTTTTTTAAAGATGGACATCCGGTTTTGCCAGCACCGTTTGTTAAAAAGACTGCCTTTTCCCCATTTAATGGACTTCAGGCCTTTGTCAAAGATCAGATGACCGTAGGTGGATGGATTTACATATGAGTTCTTGATTCTGTTCCATTGGTCAATGTATCTGTTGTTGTACCAGTACCAGGCTGTTTTGACTACTGTAGCTGTATAGTAGGTTCTGAGATCAGACAGTGTGAAGTCTCCTACTTTGTTCTTCTTCTTCAATAATACTTTAATTATCCAGGCCCTCTTTCCTTTCCATATAAAGTTAATGATTAGTTTTTCCATCTCATTAAAGAATGCTGTTGGTATTTGGATCAGAATTGCATTGTATTTGTAAATTGCTTTGGGTAGGATTGACATTTTCATAATGTTG
>NW_004444077.1:3298333-3301132 GCF_000243295.1 Trichechus manatus latirostris
AGTCTTTAGGGTTGTCTATGTATCGGGAGCCCTGGTGGCACAGTGGTTAAGTGCTACAGCTGCTAATCAAAAGGTCAGCAGTTTGAATCCACGAGCTGCTCATTGGAAACCCTACAGGGCAGTTCTACTCTGTCCTTTAGGGCCCTATAAGTCAGAATTGACTCAACGGCCACAGGTTTTGGTTTTTTGTGTGTAGTATCATATCATCCACGAATAGGAATAGTTTTAGTTCTTCCTTACCAGTTTAGATGCCCTTTCTTTTTCTTCTCTTATTGCTCTAGCTAGGACTTCAAGCACAATGTTAAATAGGAGTGGTGACAAAGGGCATCCTTATCTTGTTCCTGTTACTGTTTAGTTTTAAGAAGACTTAAGGGGATATTTTGGTTTAGGATTTAGAGATTATCTCAGGGCAATCATTTCCAGGATTCATTCAACCTCAATGGCTCCAGAAAATCTCTGCCAGGTGTTTTTGATGTTATGTGTACAGAAAATAAACTTGGGTTTGCCATTTGGATTTATTTTTCAGAATGTCTTCTTTAAAAATAAAGTACTAAGTATAAAAGCTTCCATAAGAGTGGTTTCAAGTGGCACTGCCTTCCCACCTCATCCCCAGCCCCAGCACAGTTTGGGAGCTGGATGGACAGTTGGATGTTCTGGCTATGCCCAACAACCTTGTAAGATTTCCTCCTACACATGAAAGCCTTTTATAATGTTTTGGGTTTTTTATGTATATATTGGAGCCCTGGTGGCGCAGTGGTTAAGTATTCAGCTGCTAACCAAAAGGTCAGCAGTTCGAGTCCACCAGCCGCTCCTTGGAAACCCTATGGGGCGGTTGTACCTTGTCCTATAGGGTCGTGTCAAGTTGGAGTTGACTCGACAGCAAAGGGTTTGGTTTTTTTTGTTTTATAATTTTTTTAACCTTGTTAGGCAGATTGTCATTGGAATGAGAAATTTCCGTGGTTTTCCATTCTGATACCCCTATTTTTTTAATTAAAAAAGAAAAGCTATAAATGTACAAATTGTTTCAACCACATAAAGAAAAAGGATGTTTGACTTTTCTTTTCATGCAGTTAAAAAACTATACATTTATGCGCTTTCTTCCCCCATCTTAGTAAATTAAGACATCATAGATAGAGCCTAACATTGTGTCTGGACGTGGCAGGAAGGCATTTGCTTGCTTGCATCCTTCCTCCCCCCACTCCCACTTTTTCCTTGAATCCTCCAGATGGTCCAATTAAGCCAACTTTTTGTATGCAAAATATTTGTATGCTCATATTACATAAATATAAATTTCCATTGTATCCACTTACTTTGGTAGGTTGTGGGTACCACAAACTGCCCCTACTTCAGTAAACTCCCAGTCTTATCTTGAAGGGGTAGGGGTGGGGGAAGATACTGGGCAAGAGCATGTGGCTTGATCAGTGTAAACTAGTCATGACTTCTCCACAAACAACTGATTGAAGTTTCATAAGCATTGACTTATTCACAAGGTGATGGATTGTTCTTACTTAAAAGAAGGTCAAGGGGGAAAAAAATCGAGAGAAAGAAAGAAAACCAAGTGTTCTCATTTATTCGTTTAACAAATTGGGCTCAGATGAAAAACACAGTTTCTACCTCCAAAAAACAATGAGAAATACAGTGGGAAGAGAAGGGATCACTGAAGGCCTTGTGAAGGGGCTCCTAGAATAATTATAAAATGGGGCTTGGGGGGAAAAGGCTGACATGTTAGTCTAAATAGAAGAAGCAGCATATACAAAGCCCAGGCAGTGAGGACTAGGATAGAAAGTGAGGAATTAAGTAGCCAAACAAAGTGGTTAAGAGCTCGGCTGCTAACCAAAAGGCCAGCTGTTTGAATCTACCAGTGGCTCTTTGGAAACCCTATGGGGGCAGTTCTACTCTGCCCTAAAGGGTCACTATGAGTTGGAATCAACTTGATGGCACCAGGTTTTTGTTTGGCTAAAAGGAGCCCTAGTTGCACAGTGGTTAAGCACTTGGCTGCTAACCAAAAGGTCACTGATTCAAACCCACCAGCCTCTCCACCAAAGAAAGATGTAGCAGTCTGCTTCTATAAAGATTACAGACTTGGAAACCCTATGGGACAGTTCTACACTGTCCTGTAGGGTTGCAATGAGTTGGAATTGACTTCATGGCAAAGGGTTTAGTTTGGCTAAGGAGTCCCTGGGTGGGACTAGTAGCCAAAAAGTTGGTGGTTAGAATCCACCCAGAGGCTCCTCGGAAGACAAGCCTGGTGATCTGCTTCCAAAAGAGCACAGCCATGAAACCCTATGGAGCACAGGTCTACTCTGAAATACAATGTGATCGCAAGGAGTTAATTGACTCCATAGCAACCGGTAAGTTTGGCTAAAGAGAAGAGGTTTTATCCTGAAGGCTGTGGAGAGTTCTTGAAAGGTTTTAACAAAGCAACAATATAATGAGATTTGTATTTTTAAAAGATCATTTGTGAGGGGGGGGTGAATAGTTGGAAAAGAGAATGGGAAGAGCTTCTGGGATATTGGGAATACTTACTGATATATGTGCTGGTTAATGGGTGTGTTTGGTTGAGGAAATTCATCAAGCTGTATGCTTACATATATACTTCCATGTATGTATATTATACTTCAATAAAAAAATTTCTAGAAAAGAATGTTCTGTTATCTGAATAAAGAATGAGTTGGATATTAGACACAAGGTTAAGAGTGGAGGTATAGAGTCTAGTTAGAAAGCTACTGCTAGAATTCAGATGTGAAATGAAAAGGGCATGAACTCAGATATTGTTGTTGCGTGCCACCGAGTTGATTC
>NW_004444077.1:3301511-3303440 GCF_000243295.1 Trichechus manatus latirostris
GAAGTCATCCTGGACACTCACATGCACACACCAATGCTAGTATGCTCCTGTGTGCTCCTATGTATACATCTCTCAAAACATCATGGGGAAGAGATCATGACTGTTTCTTTCAAAACTCCATCCCTAGCACCTAGCACAGAGCCAGGCACAGAATAGACTCTCAATGAATACTCATTGAATAAATGAATGCTCTTAATGTATTTTACAGAAATTTTCTGTCAGCATCCCTATTCCTCACTAGATTGTGAGGAACTCACTGTGGGTAGGTATCAGGAGAACCTGACTATGTGAATGGCTTGCTATGACCTTGACCTTTCAGTGGAAAATGCTACATATGCATTAGTCAGAATCCTGGTGGCAACTCCATCAAAGTAGGCTGGCTCTCACTGACCCAGCCTGGACCCCATGCTAATTCTTGAAGCAACCACTGTGGTCAGGGGATGTGGACTCTTCTTAGGCCCTCCTCTGGAGCTGAAAGGTATAATCCGCTCCATGTAAACTTCATGGACTAACAATGGGGGAAGGTGGTTCCTCTAAAAGAAAAAAATGAGGTGCTGTTACCTAAAGAAGGGGGAATGGATGCAGAGCTGGTAAGAAACATGTCTACTATACACATGCAAGGAATTAATATTTTAAAGTGAAGAGGCTGAACGAAATGAACTCTAAATGACCATAGAACTTTAAACATACTATGATTCTTTTTAGTTTGGTAATGATAAACTAATAATTCTTCGTGTATTTAAAGGCCTCTCAGTTTCCACAAAATATTACATAGGATGAACTGGCTTCAAGCTGCAAGCATGAAGATAACAAACGGTCGGGTAGAAGAGAGCTCTGTAATTCAGGGCTCCGTTTATCAAGCTGAATGAGCTTGTCCAAGAAAATCTGATTCAGTTCCAAACTTAATATAGGACAGTATTCCATGAGTGCTTAGAACCAGGTCAACTGTGGTTCCTAGGAGTCTAAGTCATTCTTCATTCTTCCCCAGGAAAATAGACCACTTGGTTCATTTTAATCCTGTCCTAATACTACTCACCAGAGAGAACTGATATTTCCTATGGAAGCCCCAGAATATGTTCTATCTACTTATGTTGTCCAGCTGGAACTAAACTCTGTCAGCGATGGCTCCAGAAAAACCAGGCTGCTCTCAAATGGGTTATATCTGAGATTTCTGTGACTGAACATTGATCTGCTTAGTTTCAATTATTTTCCCTGAAGGAAGAAAAAGGTAGTTCAATGTACCTCCCAATATTATGTACTTACTGGGGAATGGTGACCAGCTTTATAAGTAGGTGTGGTTGGAAAGGCTAATCTGTATGCAAATAGGTGGAAATTGCTTCCTTTGACTGGTACAATTTTTAAGTGCACATAATTGGGCAGATGAGTATGGAAAGACTTGTTGGTTAATAATTATTAAGAATTATATAACTCAACAGCAGCTGGTTTAATTATTTTCTATATGTTGGCTCTTCATATATTGACTATGTTTACTGTCCATTTTTAATCATCCAATGCAGCAGTGTAGTAATAGCAACTCCTAAAATCAGAGAAGAGAAATCAGGTGCGAGTGAAAGAGAGATGCAGTCTGACCACCTATTCACAGAGCCCACTGGCCATCACTTCCACCACGGAACAGCCGTTTCACTTCTGCGGCTCCTTTAGCACTATCCTGGGTCCCATTTTCCAAGTCTCAGTTTGAGAAAGAACAATGCGGACCTTTGGTAGAAGCTTTTGATATGATGGCCCCATGATTTGCTATCTTCCTTTAAAAGATAAAATAGTTTTTTGCTTTTATATATTATGGCATGACTCACTTGTCATATCAGGCTTGTAGAGCTATTTCTAAAGTGTTTTCCAAGTAATACAGGTTTGAGAATTAATTGTTCTATATTGATCAAATATAGCAGAGCTGCATTAGGGTCAGAAATT
>NW_004444077.1:3312404-3313340 GCF_000243295.1 Trichechus manatus latirostris
TATATAAAAGGACCTTCCACAGTCTATAGTTTCTATAAATAAGTACTTCCTTATGTCTAAAGTAGATACTTGAAAAAAAATTGTTATGAAATCTTTAAACATACTCAAAAGTAGAAAGAATAAGGTGATGAACCCCCAATTCTGCTCACCAAGATTCAACAATTACTAAGCTTTGTCACATATTCTTTACCTATTCTTTTTTATTTGTTCTTTTTTTCTTATATATTTTAAAGTAAATCCCATATATCATGGCATTTCATCCCTGTATACTTCAGTATGCATCTTAAAAATATATAGTTTTTTTTTTCTTTTTTAAAAATAACCACAATGCTATTATTAGACTTCAGATTTAACAAAACTGTCCTGGTATTTTCTAAAACATAGTCTCAAAATTAACTTTTTAACAGGGATTATTTGAATCAGTATCTAAATATGCACATTGCATTTTGTTATAGCTTTTAAGTCTCTTTTTATCTCAAGTAGTCCTCTACAACATTTGATATATTTTTTTCCCATCCTTTGATTTTTAATATATTTATGTCTTTGTTCATAAAGTGTGTCTCTTGTAGACAGCGTATTGATGAGTCCTTTTTTTTTAATCCATTCTGTCACTCTCTGACTCTTTATGGGTGCATTTAAGCCATTTACATTCAGTACGATTATTGATAGGTGTGAGTTTATTTCTGTCATTTTATAGGGTTTTTTTTTTTAATTGTACTTTATGTGAAGGTTTACAGAACAAGTATTTTCTCATTAAACAGTCAGTACACATATTGTTTTATGACATTGGTTAACAACCCCACGACATGTCAACACGCTCCCTTCTTGGCCTTGGAGGACATTTTTTTTTGGTAAAAATATACATAACCAAAGATACACCATTTCAGAAATTTCTACATGTACAATTCAGTTACGTCGATTACGTTCTTCCAGTTG
>NW_004444077.1:3314851-3315967 GCF_000243295.1 Trichechus manatus latirostris
GGATATTTTCTGTCAGCAAATCTTCAATGATCCTGTCTGTGTTTTCCATTTTCTCTCCCTCTTCTGGAACTCCGATCACACGCAAATTTTTGCTTTTAATTGTATCCCACATCATTCTCAGGGTTTCTTCATTTTTCTTCCCTCTTTTCTCTGATTTTCCTCAAAGTGTTATCCAAGGATTTGTCATTTTGCTGATCCTGTCTTCCATTCTTTCAGATTTGCTCCTAAAACTTTTTATTGCACTGTCCATTTCTGAAATCTTGTTGTTTATCTTTTAGATTTCTAATTAATGTTCTTGTATGACTTCTAGTTGTTTATTTTGACATTTTGTTCCTGTATTATTTTCCTGAATTATTCCATTATTTTGTCTGTCTTTTCCATGATTTTATTTATTTTTCCTTATTTTTGTCTGCATTTTCCTTCATCTGTTGGAGAATCCTAAATATTAGAGTTTTGAATTCCCTGTCAGGTAGTTCCAGTGTCTTTTCTTCTAGCAGAAGGTCACCTGGTGTTTTATTTTGGTCACTTTCTGGAGCCATCCTGTCTTAGTCATCCAGTGCTACTCTAACAGGAATACCACAAGTAGATGGCTTTACAAAGAGAAGTTTATTCTCTCACAGTCGAGTAGGCTACAAGTCCAAATTCAGGGCATCAGCTCCAGGGGAATGCTTTCTCTGTCGGTTCTGGAGGAAGGTCCATGTCATCAATCTTCCCTTGGTCTGGGAGCTTCTGTGCACAGGAACCTCAGGTCCAAAGGACACGCTCTGCTCCCAGCACTGTTTTCTTGGTGGTGTGAGGTCCCCCACTCTCTGCCTGCTTCCCTTTCATCTCTTGAGAGATAAAAGGTGGTGCAGGCGACACCCCAGGGAAGCTCCCTTTGCATTGGATCAGGGTTGTGACCTGGGTAAGGGTGGTGTTACAATCCCACCCTAATCCTCTTTGACATAAAATTACAATCACAGAATGGAGGCCAACCGCACAATTCTGGGAATCATGGCCCAGCCAGATTGATACATTTTTTGGGGGACATAATTCAAACCATGACACATCCTCTCCTAGTTTTTTACATGTTTTGATATTGTCTGCTGTCTCCGGGACATTTCTCTACAACATTTA
>NW_004444077.1:3316438-3318599 GCF_000243295.1 Trichechus manatus latirostris
AGCATTTGCTAATTCAACATTTTGTACGTATATAATTCAATGACACCGATTACAATAATCATGTTATACAACCATCACCAGTGCAGTCTGATGAGTTTTGACAGTTAGTTTTATACATTCGCGAAAACCACTACCACAATCAAGTGACAGAATATTTTCATCCATCCCCAAAAGATTCCTCATGCCGCTTTGCATCCGTTGTTGGTATGCTCGAGTTCATTGTTGTGACCACTTTGTATTTTAAGTGGCTTCCAACCTAGGGGGCTCATCAGCACTATATCAGCCAATATTCTCTAATGATCCATAGGGTTTTCATTGGCTAATTTTCAGTAGTAGATCACCAGGCCTTTCTTCCTAATCTGTCTTAATCTGGAAACCTGTCCACTGTGGGTGATCCTGTGGGTATTTGCAACACTGGTGGCATAGCTTCCAGCATCACAACAACGCACACATTACTTTGTTCTCCTTAAGTAACTCTACAGATATGGTTCTTCTGTCTGAACCCAGAGTGTAGTTTATCCACATGGCAATTTTTATTTCCTTTACCCAAACACCAATTATTTTTATGGCTATTCCACCTGAAAAATATGCCAGGAACCAGCTACATGTCAAGGTTTTTGCAACATGCGTCATCCATCCTTGTAGTGAGTCCAGTCATTTATCTAAATTTTACATTTCTCAGTAAGAAATGAGAAAGTAGAAGCACATACTTCATGAACACATCACTCCATGAACTCTATATATATGAAGTTTTCAGACACATAACTGAGGAGATAATGAAAACTCTAGAATGTTCAATGGATTAGAAATTTACACTGCAAACAAAACGTGATATTATTAGAATAGCCCAAATGCTTATTTCTATCATTTGAATGGCTACTTAACTATTGATTCTCTTTTAATTAATTGAAGTGATTATTCAGTAATTGGATCTAATTAATTCACTGCTAACTGCCTTTGCCACATCTTGCTTTTTAGCTTCATCTAGTCCTGAACTTCTGGCTTACCTAGATCAACAGCTGGGGACAAATTTTCTGTTTTGTTGTTTTACTTTTGGAGATGTGCTTTAAAACAACTTGTAAAATTCTCCTACAAAGAAAGGGAACATGCTAGGAAAAGAAAATAAGAGGAAGAAAAAATAATCAGGATTAATTTGACTGACTCATAATGTAAACCACTGAGAAAGTCAATCAGTAACATTCATATTTCCCTCTTGCTTTGTGATGGTTGGTGGCCAAGTGTATATTAATGGACTGATTTCCTCCTTTGGTAGAAAGGATGTGTACATATGAAGAATAAAGGTGAAAATAGGCAACTGTTAAATCTTGTAGCTTTGTGTGGAATCTGCTAGGAATCATAATGTATCATTCAAAACTTGTATGGATCTCTCCTTGGTTTTTAATCTGGGGACAATAGTTGCTTTCTGGCTAAGCAGCAGAAGCTCCACACAGTTCCTGGGTATTGTCCTTGGTGAGCAGCTGTACTCAACAAACCAGAGGGGATGGTAATTGCCTCCTGGGTGGGCATACTTGAAGGGCTTGCAAATCATCAACTCTTCATACCATTGCTGTTGAGTAATTTCAACTCACGGGTGATACCACGTGTAACAGAGAATAACTGCTCCATAGAGTTTTCTCGACTGTAATCTTTAAGAAAGCAGATGGCTGGGCCTTTCTTTCATGGTGCCGCAATCCTTTAGGTAAATAGTCGAGTGCAAACCATAGACATTCTAAAACCCTTGCCTGGGTATAGCCAAATCAGTTGAGAGTTGGGTACTCAGGCCTTGTGTGACCCACCTGGATGTCCTCCAGCTTCCTCTCCTCTATCTCACAGCCTTGCTTTTTAGAATTGCACTTTGGATGAAGCCGTTGGCCTATGCTGTGGACCTGCCTGATAAAAGCCTATATGAACCTCAGTCCCCTGCCTGAGGCTATTGTCAAGAAAGTTATTCATTTCAACACACTGTGGCCTCTTCATAAGGACACCTGAGATAATTTTGTATCTGGCATTAATACCAAAAATTAATCATTTTTTCCTGAGAAATTTTTTTATTGTTGTCGTTATATGAACAATGTGAATTGTTTAATTTACCAGGTGTTATGGATTGAATGGCATCCCCCAAAAATGTGTGTCAACTTGGCTAGGCCATGATTCCCAGTAT
>NW_004444077.1:3319146-3321222 GCF_000243295.1 Trichechus manatus latirostris
ATTGGGATCAGAAAAAATATGTATCTTAATGACCTATGCATACCTACAATAAACTAAAAAACCCATTGCTATCTAGTTGATTCTGACTCATAGCGACCCTGTAGGACAGTGTAGAAAAGCCCCATAGGGTTTCTAAGGAGTGGCTGGTGGATTTGAACTGCTGACCCTTCGGTTAGCAGCCTAGCTCTTAACAACTGCACCACCAGGACTCCATACCTACAATAGGAGGACCAAAAATTTGATTGTTGAATCCTAGTAAGAAGGCTTAAATCTTTTTTTGAAACTAGTCAGAGTATAAAGAAATAAAAGGAGGGGAGGGGGAGGCATCTAAAGGGTAAGAAAATAAAGATTAAAAGTAACTGGGACATGTTAAGAAATAAAATATATAAAATTATCTTCTACAGTGAAGTTTTTTTCATAACATTTATTGTGTTTGTCTCATAAATATAACACATATTTACTATATGAAAAATTTTATATATAGAAAAGTATAAAGAAGAAAATGAAGGTTACCTGTAATGTTCCTCCCCCACCCCAACCCCAATACAACCAGTTTATATTTGGTATTTAACGAACACACAGTCTATATAAACTAGGATCATGTTATAATACCGTTTATATTTGACTTTCCCCACTTAACATTATAAGCATTGTCCCATGCCTTTAAATGCACAATGAAAGCATGACTTTTACAGTTGCATCATATTTTACTATACAGTAATTTTTAAAATCATCCCCTCTATTGGGAGTAGTGGTTAGGAGCTTGGCTGCTAACCAAAAGGTTGGCAGTTTGAATCCTCCAGCTACTCTTTGGAAACCCTACGGGGCGGTTCTACTCTGTTCTGTAGGGTCTCTATGAGTCAAAACCAACTCAACGGCATGTAACGACAACAACATTGGGCATTTAGGTGGTTTCAATTATTCATAATTATAAATGATGCTGGCATGCACAACTCTGCACGTGAATCTAGGTGGGAAGGTGTGCAATGGAGCAGTGAAGAAAGAGATGTAACTACAAAAAGGAACCAGGGCCCCCAAGTGGAATAAGGACTCCTTGCAAAGAATGAGAAAACCAAACCTGTCACCATCAAACCGACTCATTTCCAACTCATAGTGACTATATAGGATGGAGTGAAGCTGCCCCATAAAGTTTCCAAACAGGAGAAGGCTGTAATCTTTAGGGAAGCCGACCGACACATCTTTCTCCCACAAAGCAGCTGGTGGGTTCAAACCACCAATCTTTCAGTTAGCAGCCGAGTGCTTAGCCATTGCGCCACCAGGCTCCTTGCAAGGAAGGAGAAAGGCCCTCACTAGCAGTTGGTCAGAAAGGAAGAGCGTGATGAGGGGCCCCCAGACACAGGAGAAAGGCTGAGCATAAACAGGAAGGAGCTTGTTTATTGGACAGGAACAAGGTGGAAATGAGAAAGAAAATCCCTGAGCTTGTGTTTGTAAAGTCATACTAGGAACTCAAGTAAGAACAGGGCATCATTTCTACTGGATGAATAAAAGTCAATACTCCCCACCCACTGGACTTCATGTGTGGCATCCTAACACACATTCTACGTGCAAAAACGTTGATAGTAAGAATTTTTAGAAGGTTAAAATTTCAGATATACAGGAATAGCAAATGCTTTTTCCCAAACCTAGGTTGTTTTGGCATTATATTTCTTAAATGATGTTGTTTAAGATGTAATCCTCCAATTTTAGTCATTGGCTTGAAACACTGTTTTTGAAGTAGCCAGTGATGACAGATTTCCATAAACATGGTGGTAGTTGGAATTGGCTTACATGTAGGTTCCAATCTAGTGAGCATTAACTAAATGGAAATTTTTATATGAAATCTGGAAACATTTGGATCTTGACTAAAGATAATATTGACTGTTTTGCAGAGAAGATATTTAATTTTTTTTTTTTTTACTGTAAGGTTTAAATTTTTTTATTTGTTGTAAAAAATGCATAAAACATTTGCCATTTCAACCTTTTTTATGTGTACAATTCAGTGACATTAATTATGCTTACCATGTTGTATGACTAGCACCACTATCCATTTTCAGATTTTTTATCACCCTTAACAGA
>NW_004444077.1:3322192-3347739 GCF_000243295.1 Trichechus manatus latirostris
GCCCAGTTATTCCAACTGTAACAATAAGTAAATAAGTATATTTTCCTACATTGCTTTCAGATGCTTAGCAAAGTTTACCAACAGTCTTTCATTAGTTTGGATTAATTTATAGATAGGATTTCATACCAACCGTAGGAATTACAGACTAATATTCATTTTTTTACACATCTTAAATGGTGGAAAAAAGTGTGTTTCTTCTTTGTCCTTCAGACATCAGGAGAAAGTGGTTTCTTCTTACTGGAAGGATTTATTCATCTTATCCTAGAGTAAAGAAATATGTGAACAAGTGAGTAAGTGTTTTACTTTGGGGAAATGCTGTTTGATCCTAATCCCACTTTATAAACTAAATTTGATTCCATCTTCCCAACAGTAAGTAGTTCATTTGGTAGAGTAGAATGTGAGAGCGACAGTCACGTAGTCCAAGGAACTGGAGAAGCCAATACTCAGTCTTCTAGACCTTCATCACACAATGAATAGTTTCTGAACAAGCAGCAAACAAGCAGCACCTGGGAGCTAGTTAAAAATGCAGAATTACAGACCCCACCCCAGACCATATCAGAATCTGAATTTTTTTTTTTGTTATTGTTTTTCAAATCAATTTTTTTCTGTTTTTTAAATAATGTATTGTTGTTGTTGTTGTTGAGGATATATACAACAGAACATACACAAATTCAACAACTTCTACATGTACAATTCAGTGACATTGATTACATTTTCCAAGTTGAGCAACCATTTTCACCCTCCTTTTCCCATTGGTTCTTCCCCCATTAACATAAACTCACTGCCGTCTAAGCTTCCTATCTAATCTTTCTAGTTGCTGTTGTCAATTTGATCTCATACAGATAGACCTTAAACGAGCACAATGCTCAAGGCAGACACTCTTTACTAGTTAAGCTAAGCTCTGTTTGATTTCGTGAAGACTTCAGGGGATATTTTTGATTTCAGGTTTAAGATTTAAAGATTATCTCAGGGTAATAGTTTCAGGGTGAAATGGGAATTTCAATCACATCCCCATGTGATTTGTAGGCACATTAAAACTTGAGTAACAGTGGGGTAAGCTTTTTTTTTTTTTTTGGTTAAATGTCACAGAATGAAAAAGAAATGAAAGAGTAAGTGAATGAAACTTGTTAGTATAGTGAAAGTATGTGCTTCCCAGGCCCTAGTGAAAACATGCTTAAGAACTATAATTAGATAATAATAAATTTAAATTTGAAATGATGTGTACTGAATGTTGGAAGAGTCAAAACTACCATGTTGCTGATAAGAAAGATAAAAAGATGGCAGTAAGTTTTGTCTAAATTATTTGACTGAAGTATTACTTTGTGGGAGAAGTTCCTGCAAACCTCATTGCAATCCATGGAAAACTTCTCTTTGAAAGTTTCAGTTCCAAGAGCTGTTTATAAAATATATTCAACTTTTCACGAGTCATACCCTGAAGTCAGTAGTTTCCCTTGCTTTTTCCCCTATTATTTGCATTCTGTTTAATTTAGCAGTTTCGAGTAGGCAAAGCCAGGTACTTTTGTGGAGAGGAGAGACGTTCATAGGTAAGCAACAAAGTTCTGAACATACAATCGGCATTCAGTATATACTTCCTGTTTCATTCATTCATTGGTCATTCTTGTGACAAATAGTAATTTGCCTGCTGTGCCAGGCACCATGCTAAGTGCCAGATACACAGTGGTGAGTGAAAAAGACATGATCCCTTCCTTCATGGAGCTTTCCATACTGTATGAATTACTACTGACCAAGTTTTTTAAGTTATCTGTGGATTTTGTTTATTTATGGTATCTCTGTGCCTAGCATCTTCCCTTTATCACTGATAATGAGAAATGTCTAATATTTTTAATTCTTTTTTTATTATTGTTGAAAATAAACACAGCCAAACATACACCAATTCAACCAATTTCTACATATATAATTCAGTGATATTGATTACACTCCTCAGGTTATGCAATCATTTTCACCCTCCTTTTCCAAATTGTTCCTCCCCCACTGGCATAAACTCACTGCCCTGTAAGCTTTCTATCTAATTTTTCAAGTTGCTGTTGTCAGTTTGATCTCATATAGATAGTTGTTTAAGAGAAAACAATGTTCACAGCAGACATTCTTTACTAATTAAGCTGAACTGTGATTTGGTTTAAAGAAGACTTTGGGGGATGTATTTGGTTTAAGGTTTAAAGATTATCTCAGGGCAGTAGTTTCAGGGCTTCATCCAGCCTTAATGGCTCCAGAAATTCTGAATTCCATGAGAATTTGAAATTCCATTCCACAGAAATGTCTAATTTTTAGTTTTTAATCTGCTTCATGTAGACTGATAAGTTGTGATTTGAAGAGCAGACAGTAGCAAATCATATCCTGGCAAAATGCAACTTTCAGAGATGAAGTTAATATATATGTTAATAACCGATATTATAATATGTTTACTGTCAGGGCTTGTTACAGGCTGGAGATCTGGAGGCTGCTAGGAAGGTATTGTGGGTGGATAGCAATGAATAGAGCCACGAACAAGTCTCTTCTAAATTGTATGGATGAAAGTAATACAATTATGGTCAAAATCAAATGGTTTATTTTATCATATATCCCCAGCTGATGAATTGGGTAATTTATTGGGCATGTATGTCTTCTAGCTCATTCAAAAGAAGGTAGTTTGCTCTTCGAATCAGTCTTATTCTATGGCATTTAGAAAACTTTCATCCTTAAAATAAATTGCTTTGTGAGTTTCCCTGGATTGATGAATTTACCCACTATAAATGGAACCTGACAAATTAGATGAGATTGTCTCTAGACGCTCTGGACATTGCTTGTGCTTCTACATCAATACCCCTTACCTTCCTCGAGTCCTGCTACACATGTTCCTGGCAGACACTGACTATGAGTAACATGCTGTTACGAATGAGTCACATACTGTTCCAAACGTTACATCTGTTGAGAAACATTATACCAGGCCCAGTCTGATGGCCTCTTGCCTAGAAAAGGGTGCTACTAAAGGAGCCAAGCAAAGTGCTTGCTTTATTCTCCTTAATTCCTGCATCTCCCTTTCCTCATTTCCACCGGTTAAACGAAGATCACCCATCTAGAAGAAAGGACGGTGCAGGACGTCTCCCCACAGGGCTGAACTTTGTGCTAGAAAGTCTTACGTAGATTAAATGTAAAGAAAAAAGTAATGAGTACAGCCCAGAGTATAAAATTATATTGTATTCGTGCGGTAAATTGGTTAGTTGAACTGTTACTGTTTGAGTTCCTCAATGACTATGGCTAAATTAAAAGTAAATTGGGAGAAACATGTCAAAGGATGATTGAATTTTTTTTAGTAAATAATAGAATTATTATTATTTAATCATTTTCTGTGTTTTTGGTGAAGCTTCACATAGTAGTTTAGGTTCTCATTAAACAACTTCTGCACAGATTGTTCAGTGACACTGGTTACGTTCTTCACAAGGCATGAACATTTCTTCTTATTTTTGTTCTGGTTGTTACGTTTCCATTAATCTAGTTTCCCTGCCCCCTTACATGCTCATCTTTTTTAAAAGTAATTATTGACCGTTTAGGCTCATATAGATGATTTTTTAAAGGGATGACTGAATTTTGACTGAGATCTTTAACTAAAAAATATACCACTGTTTTGTTACTTGCGCAGCAGGCTCAGGGGCTTTGATGAAAGTGAAGGGTATCAGGGTCTTACTTCTCAATCCTCCATGCCTCGAATAGTACTTGGCTTGGGGCAATAAACTGTTTCTGCTCGGCAGTCCTGGCTTCAAGCTTCCCACAGGGAGATTCCTTTTAATGCTCCAAATCCCTTCCAGGGCCACTGTCAATATTTTCAAAAAGTATTATGATGATTATTAGCATATTCTGTATTTAGCACAAAGTGTTTTTAAAGGATTTAGTTAGTGATTATTTTTTCAGTCTTCTCAGTGGAGTTTATTTGGTTTGAATTAATCAAGCCACCTGAGGTCTTTATCATTCCTTCAACCCTTTATTCCAGTTCATTTATTCAAAAATTCTCCATGTGCATATTAAACCTCTACCATGCTATTAGATAAATTAACTTGCCCCCAAACAAATTTAGATGAAAAGTCAGCATAGAAACATACATAACAAAACACAGACGGATTAGGAAAAATAATAGGTAATATGTAACCTACATTCAACCTTCCCTGATTGTGATTTAATTCTTAGACGTGTGAATATTTCCAAAGATAAGAATCCAAAATTAATTCATCCAGTGGATCCAAAAATCTTCCAAAAGCCTTGAACTAGATGCTGTTTGATTCATTCTTTAAAGAAACAACAAAATCACTGGATCCCACATTTACAACACTATAGCAAAATATTTGGAAAGTGATGTCTCATGTACATACAATGCAAATGTATAGGTCTTGTAACCTGATTATTCAATAAATACTGGTTTAGTAATAATTTGCACTGGGTGTCATGGTTTGAATTATGTCCCCCAAAAAATGTGTATATCAGTTTGGCTGGGCCATGATTCCTGGTACTGTGTGATTTTCCTATATGTTGTAAATCCTGCCTCTATGATGTTAATGAGGGAGGATGGGTGGCAGTTGTGTTAGTAAGGCAAGACTGGATCTACAAGACTGGATTGTGTCCTGAGGCAATTTCTTGAGATATAAAAGAGAGAAGTGAGCAGTGAGACAGGGGGACCTCATACCATCAAGAAAGCAGTGCCGGGAGCAGAGCGCGTCCTTTGGACTGGGGTCCGGGGGAACATTGATGAGAAGAAGGCCAACAGAGAGAGAAAGCTTTCCCCTGGAGCTGATGCCCTGAATTTGGACTTTTAGCCTACTTTACTGTGAGGAAATAAACTTCTCTTCGTTAAAACCATCCACTTGTGGTGTTTCTGTTATAGCAGCACTAGACGACTAAGACACTGGGCTATCTCCCATATCCTAAAGTCACTTGTTTAGGTTTTGAGAATCGGTCATTAAGCATTTGGTGAAGTTTGGTGTACAAAACTGCCACCCAAGTCAAGAAAAGTGGTGAATTAGTGCCATTGTTTTCCCCATGTCTAAGGCTGTAAATTTTTTTTTAATTTTGGTGAAAGTATACCCAGCCAAAGATATACCATTTCAGCATGTACAGTTCAGTGACATTGATTACATTCTTCAATTGTCCTATCATTCTCGCTGTCCTTTTGCAAACTTTCCCACCACCATTATCTTAAATTCACTGTCCCTTAAGCTGCCATCCAACCTTTGGAATTGCCATTGTCAATTTGATCTCACATTGATAATTCTTTAAAAGAGCACAATGCTCAAAGCAGATAAGCTATTTTTTGGTTCAAAGAAGACATCAGGGGATAGTTTTGATTAAAGATTTAAAGTTTAAAGATTATCTCAGGCAGTAGTTTCAGAGGTTCATCCAGCTTCAATGGCTCCAGAAAGACTGGATTCCATTGAGCTGAAGCAGTAAATGTTAATGCCAAATATTCTCCATAGACCCAGGGCTGATATTTGATCCTTTCATAATGTGTAATGATTAGGAGCACGGTCTTCAGGTTCAGATGAGATCTGGGTTTCTGCTCCACCATTACCAGTTGTATGACTGTGGGTAAGTTATTTTACCCACTATGTTTCAGTTTTCTCATCTTTGAAAAGGGGGATAATAATATCTACCTTAAAGGATTACTGGAGTCCCTGGGCAGTGCAAACAGTTAACGTGATTGGCTGCTAACCGAAAGGCTGGTGGTTCAAGTCCACCCAGAGGCACCTCTGAAGAAAGGCTTGGCTTTGCAAGATATACTTGCAAAAAATCAGTCACTGAAAACCCTATACAACACATTTCTACTTTGACACACATGGGGTTGCCATGAGTAGGGATTGACTCAATGGCAGCTGAGTTTTTTTTTCGGAGGCGGTGGGATTTGGGTGAAATGGGTATAGAGTGCTTTGCACTCAATAAATGGGAGTTGTTATTTTTTTAGGGAAAATGAGTTTCATGTCCAAGCATGGACTCAGGTTCAGTTTTTAGAGGCACAATGAATGAGCTAACTCACAAAGCTATATGTCAATACTTGCCTCTCCTTCCCAACTCCTGAATGGAAAAGCTAAAGCTATCTGTCAAGATTAGTCTCTTCTCTTTAAAGACCTTCAAGGAAGACTCCACAATCTCCAATCTCCTTCTGTCAAGACTTTAAAAAGTTTAAGCTATTTCTTCTATCTAACCCAAATCCTCCCCTGTTGTTGAAGCCAGTTTCCTCTTCTTCTATCCTGACTAGAGATAGAGAAGTGCTGACCTCCAGTCTCTGGATAATAGACCCTTAAATTTAGGAGGCCACAGACATTTATTAAATACCTATCGTGCATGACACCTTGTAAGAGGCCAAGGAAATAGATTTAAATCTGTTCCATACTATGGGAAGTTCTGGTAAGTGGAAAGCATTTTAAAATCAGGAGGCAGGTTATGTAGACAAACCACACCAAATTAGATAGAAGAATTGTACTAGTGTCATTTAGTTGTGCTCTTTCAGATGCAATCACAGGAATAACTAGAACTTTACAACTAATAGGGAAGACAGCAAGTATAAATGTAGATGTTCAGAAATGCATGAAAAAAAACTCAAAGTAAAATATAGTTATGAGTAAATACGTATTATACTCAGGGATGGAGGCTGCTGGAAAAACACCACTACTTTGATTTGATACGATGTTTGGGTGAAGAAGTTATAGAAGGTAATATATTCAACAAAAGATATAAAGAGGTCTGAGAAGGAGAATGGATGCCCTTGGAGGCAGCTGCGTCTTGTAAGAGAAACCTCACTCTCTTAAGTCTGGATACGTGCATCCCAGGAGGAGGAAGAAAGATAAGGGAGGAGCAGAGACAGAGACCTCAGTGTTGGCAATGCCTTTTCCTGAAAAGGAAAAAGGCAGAGGTACAAGAGAGTAGCTAAAAGAAAGGAATCAAATCCTTTCCCAAGGCTCGAATCTTCCAGAAGCCCATCTTCTCTCTTCCCTTCTTATGTCCCCAAGCTCTTCCACTCAAAGACCTTTTTAAACATGATTTTACCCTGAGTTTTAAAGTGACTAAACCATGACTTTATGTCAAAAATTTTAGCCAAGGGGGCCAGCCTAGTCTGGTCTTATAGGGAAGGAAAGCTCACCCTTCAAAAATATTTTTGTTTGCTTCAACTGTCTCATTTAGACAGTGAACAATGACCATTAGAGCTTGGAAATCCAGTTTAGAGCCATATTGTTTAAACCTCCCTTGTGTAAACATGGTCAGAGATTTGGCCAGAAGAAGAAAAATTTAAGCAATTTTAATTTATTCTTGGTGGCCTCTTGTTCGGTGCCATTGAGTTGATTTCAACACATAGTGACCCCATCGGACAGAGAAGAACTGCCCCATAGTGTTTTCTAGGCTGTAATCATTATGGGAGTATATCACCAGGTCTTTCTCCTGTAGAGCCACTGAGTGGGTTCGAACTGCCAACCTTTTGATCAGCTGCCAAGCGCTTAACCTTTGTGCCACCAGGGCTTCTTTAGGCTCTGTAATTACCTTGACATGCCCTTAGTGTCCAGTACATTCCTTGTGTGTTGTAAGTACACAAAGCATTTTTGTTGAATAAATGAATGAATAACACACTTGCTCAGCAACATTTTACATTTTCTAAATTTTATCAAACGTAATTAAATAAACGAGATTCAAAATTAAGTTTCCATGTATTAAGATACAGACACAAATGAACGGATTTAGTAGGACACTTTTGAAATTCCTTGGAAAAGGGACTGTATGTAAGAGAAACCTAGTAAGCATCATTAATCAAATCTTTCATGACTATTGTAACCTCTGCAGATTTTAGCCAAAAAAACAGAAAAGCCCTTGCAATTCAAAAACATTAAATTGATATGTTAATTTAATTATGCAAAATCCTCTATAGAAATTCTTAGAAATGTAGATACAATTATAAAATAAACGGTAAAATAACTACACTAGTTCCATAATGAACATCTCAAAAGCCTACCTCGACTGTTGAAAAAGTTGTAAGGAAGGGGAAATCTCCAGGGAATCACTAAGACTATATGAATGATGAAGTTAGCCAAATTTTTCTTACCTAGAAAGTTCCATAAGATTCCCCAAATTCCATTTTCATCTGCTCAGAAGATCTAATTAGAAAATTGCTTCCCCTCACCCCTCACCCCACCCTTGCCCAGGATAATGAGAATATTTTCATGTCATGACTTTGTCCTTATCAAACTGGAATGTGTAAAGACTCTGAAACCTGTTCTGTCTCAAGTTTGAACCTAAACCAAGGCTGAACCTGGTGAACATTGTGACAATTTTTTTTTTACTAAAGAGAATACCACTTGCTACCAATACAATTTCAAATATTTTTCTTCTCAGAAAACATACTGTTGTGTTTTAGAGACAGTATAACCCAATGGCTACAAGCAAGAACTTTAGCTTCTGACACGCCTGCATTCAAGTATCAGATATTTATTTCACTTGCTTGCTGTGTGACACTGGAGCAAGTTACTGTACCTCTCTGAGCCTCAGTTGCTGGATCTGCAAAATGTGAATAAGAAGAGCATATGTCTCACAGGGTTGTTGTAAGAATTAAAAGAAATAACTTATAAAAACTGTCACACCAAAAAGGCACTCCATGATAGCCATCATCATCATCATCACCATCACCACCACCACCATCATCATCATCATGATTATATATGGAGACACCCCTTACCCATCCCCTAACCTCACCCTCAGCTTCCAGTGCTTCTCGTTGAGCCCACATATTTCTATATCAGGAGCCTAGAAGGAACAAAAGTCCAGAGAAGGGAAGCCTAGAGGGCTGGCAGCCCATTTTTCCAGTTTCCACTGATACCATTCCCTAGCCCTAAGCACAGGGCACGCAGTAACAACCACCTGGGGCACCTTGGCCATTCTGAGGACTACATAACCTTTTCATGTCGATCCATGTCTTTGTTTGTTAATTGTTGTTGTGACGTGACCACAAGACCAGGTGGGGTAGCTCATTCAATTGAGGGCCCCAGACAGCACCTATTGCTACCCATACAACAATATTCAAAAAGAAATGTAATGCTCACTCTGCTGAACCTCCATAAAGCCTAACTCCTGAAATCCTTTTGATCCTGGTGACTTTTACCAATTTCATGTGACCAAAGGAGAAGAAAAAAACACAGAGAGAATTTAACTCCACTGTTTTGGGGTATTTCCATAATTGTCGTCATAAGCTCTGTCACAAATAGAACATTCTATAATCTAAGTTGTTTAACTTCAGGACAAATCCCCTTCTTGTTAGACAGTATAAGCTCTTCAGTAGCCTTGTCCACACTTTGCCATGTGACCCAGTATTTCTATGCTTTTTCTGTGGCTGAGGGCAAATCTAGTCTGAACTCTTATTGAAATCTCACCTTCATCAATCAGAGTGTTATGGGAGCTTGTGAGGTTGATTCTTTAAAAATTCAAAGAAGCAGCCCAATACATACATAACTACACAAATATGTTCTGATACATGCATATATAGTGTTTATCTAAAGTCAGAAATTCAAATATATAGAGGCCAGGTAGGTAACGTAAGTAAGTAAAGCTGGCTGGAGGTAAGAGATAATTGGCTCTCTCAGTCTTTTCTAAGAGCCCCGGTGGTGCATTGGTTACGCGCTCTGCTGCTAACTGAAAGGTTGGTGGTTCGAACCCACCAGCCACTCCGCAAGAGAAAAGACCTGGCCATCTGCTCCCGTAAAGATTACAGTCTAGGAAACCCTAGGGGCAGTTCTGCTCTGTTGTATAGGGTCGCTATGAGTCAGAATTGACTCAATAGAACAGAGACAACAACCTTTTTCTGTTTTGCCACTTTTGATGGAGGCATAGATACCAGAAATAATACTTCCTATTTTTACCATGAGAAGAGAAAGTTTATAGTGGACTTGTGAACATAAATGTCAAATAGCTTGTAATATCCTCTTCCTGACTTGAGTGGAGACCTTGGTGTGCAATGGTGAACACTGGAATGGGCAGGTCAGCGTTACCCAACTCCAGTCATTGTTGCCAGATAAAAATGTAGAAATGGGGTTGTCAGATCTTCCTTTACCGCCTCCCCCAAGAGCATCTGGAAATCTAGATGTATACGTGAAAATGTCTTATTTTTTAATGTTGACAATTGGTTCAGATATTTTTTAAAAAAATACAGTGCAGAGCAAATAACATGTCCACAAGATGAACCTGGCATGTAAGTCAACAGTTTGGGAACTCGAGCTGAATTAAAACAGCCCTCACTTATTGATTAGATATGGGTCATGGTGGTCTGGAGTGGGGATGGAGGATGCCTCTCTGGTTCCGAGCTTGGAAACTAGGCCATGCCATTCATTTGGATGGGTGGTACAGAGAAGAGAGTAAGTGGGGAGAGGTATGAGTTTCATTTTGGGCATATTGACCCTGAGTGTTTATGGGACATCCAGGAGGAGAGGTTTAGCCTTGAGACACAGATTTCAAAGTCATCTGAGTGAAGTGATTGTGGAAACTATGGGAGTAAATGAGACAATTCAGGGAGAGCTCATGGAACAACATCAGAAGACGTCGCTAAGACCCTGGTAAACATCAATATTTGAGGGAAGCAAGTGAGTCAAAAAAGTCCTTGAAGGAGAATGAGAAAGAATATCCAGAGAAGTAAGAGGAGCACAGGATAGTTTAGTATCCAAGAAGTTGAGAAAGGAATGAGGTTTAAGGGGAGAGCCACCAACTAGGTCAAATGCTGCAGAAATCTCAAGTCAGCCAAGGATAGAGCAGGATCCACTGGATTTAGCCATTAATGCAACACTGGAGACACAACAGTGAATAAAAAGTCAAATAGTTTTGGGGCCAGACCTTGATCTGGAATGCAGTTCTGCCACTTATTTAATGCATAACCTTGGACAAGTTATAAACCTCTCAAAATCTCAGTTCACTCAGCCATGAAATGGGAATCTTAATACCTCTTCGTGAGGATTTGCTGTGAGCAAAATAAAGTCCCTGGCCTCAGGTAGCTTACATTCTAGGGAAGAGATAGTTAATAAACGTGTATGCAAATAATTACATAATTCCACGTAATGACAGAAGAAAACAGTTTGAGGGAGTAGAGGGTGACTAGGGGGGTGGTTGCTATTTTAACCTCATGGAGAGAAAAAGTTTCCCTGAGTAGGCAACATTTGAACTGAAACCTGAGGGAAGAGGGAGGAAGACATTCAATGGTTTGGGTGCAATGTCCTAAGGTGGTATAAAAATGACGTGGTGGGGGCATCTGACCTCCTCTAACTTCACGAGTGAGGATAATCATTGTCAGCATCCACAGCCCAAAGCTGATTCCTATGAGGCAGATGTCATTCTTCCTCTCTCCAACCTTTTCACTAATTCTGGCATAGCCGTCCCACCCACAGCACTCTCTACTTCTCTGCTGAGTTTGATAATTCACGGTAATAGCCACACAGAACTCACAGACCATACTCACAGTTATGGGGTTTATTAGGGAAGTAGCAGGTTACAATTCAGGATCAGGAATGACTCCAGACACAGTTCTTCAGTCAGGACAGCTTTTCAGCCGTGCCCACAGGCAGGCCTCTCCCCGGCCCTTGGTCCCTTGGCCCCTCGGCTCTTTAGGCCTCTGGGGCCTCTTGGGCCCACCTGGTCTCTGCCCTACTTGGGCAAGTGTTACAAAGCTCTTTAGCTCCACCGATAAGTGCCCAGGGGCAACCCACTCCACCAGTAAGCCTCTGCCCAAACGCATTCAGCTCTCTCACTCTGTGGGTTGGCAAGCCTAGCTCCACCAAGGGCCCAGAGGCACCTCGCTCCATCAGCAAGCCTTCTGCCAGAAGGTGCTCAGCTCTCGCTCTACGGGCTGGGAAACCCACTGTGCTGACTCCTGGTTTTGCTGCTGCTGGTTCTCTGCTGTGCTTGCTGCTGCTTCTCACCATCTTGTGCCATCTCTGGTGTTACAGCTCCCTGTTGCCTGGGTCTAGGAGGTTCTCAGCTCAGGGACTCCATCCAAAGGACACGCTCCACTCCCAGCTGTTTTACTTGGTGGTAGTGAGCTCTCCCCTGTCTGCCTCTGAGATGGCTCATTTTAAGCCTAGCAGGATGACAAAACTGACCAATCTCCTTGTTAGGGTTCCATATACCTTATTTGCATGGTCCCACCCCCACAAGAGTACCATGCACCTTATTTGCATTGTTAGCAAGCTCTCGAATCCCTTTGGTGGACCATAAGCATCTCATTTGCATAGTCCCATCCAGCTGTTTGGTGAGAGTTACAAGAAAGGCCATATAAAAATGATCCATTGCGCTGCAGGTGGAAATGAGTTTGACATGCTCCAGAACATCAAGAAAGCTCTATGGCTAAAGTGGAGTGGGGAAGTATAAGAGATATGTTTAAAGAGATGAGCAGGCCATATGAGAATGAA
The DNA here is from genome assembly GCF_000243295.1 of Trichechus manatus latirostris. Taxonomy (NCBI): domain Eukaryota; kingdom Metazoa; phylum Chordata; class Mammalia; order Sirenia; family Trichechidae; genus Trichechus; species Trichechus manatus. The sequence goes on from NW_004444077.1 coordinate 3,334,603, forward strand.
ATTTATAATAAGGAGCCATTGGAGAGTTTTGAGTACGGAAGTGATGTGCAATGATTTATGTTCCTAAAAGATTCCTCTAGTCTCTGTGTACAGAATAGACTATAGGGGACAATGCAGAAGCTGGAAAACCTGCTATAGGAGGTTTGGTGGCTTGGGCAAGGGTGTGGCTGGGGAGATTTAGGATATACTTCAAATGTAAATCCAACAGGATTAGCAGACCGACTGGATATAGAGTTCGAAGATTTAACTTACAGAGTTTGAAGATTTGACCTGTAGATGTTTTTTGGCCTAATCAGCTGAGTGAATGGTGGGAACATTGAGAGAGATGGGAAAGACCTGGTGAAGAGTGGGGTTTTAAAAGCAGAATAAGAGCTCTGTTTTGGAGGTGTTAGATTTGAGATGCCTATTAGACATCCAAATACCCTATTTGACTATAGGCTTTTGGGATAGGTAAAGGCTATAGAGATATAAATTTTGGCATCATTAGCCTAATGGGCTAGTTGCAATCACCCAGGGAGTGAGTGGTAAATGGGATCACCCATGGAGCGAGTGTAGAAAGAGAAAAGGGGCTATCACTAAGGTCTCCAACTTTTAGAGGCTAAGAGAAGGGAGAGGCAGGAAAGAAGAGGGAGAAGGTGTGGCCAATGGGGTAGGATCAAAGCCAGAGGAAAGGAGTAAACAATTATGTCAGATGCTATAGAGAGGTTGAGTATGATGAAGGGATCATTGGATTTGACCTTTAAGATGAAGGTCATCTGTAATCTGGAAAAGAACAGTTTCAGAGGAATGGTGGGAACAAAAGCCTAATTCTAATGAGTGAAGGAGCAAACAATAAGAGGTGGATGGAGACAAAGGGTCAAGTGTACTTACTCTTCACATCCAGGAAGAGCTCCTGCAGGAGCCACATAAGCTCCTAAAATATGTATGTGGAATGCTAGACGTACGTGACAAGGTGTATTTCCCTAGAGAGGGAAGCCAAAGCTTTCACCATGTTGAAAACCCTGAACTAGGAGGTCCAGTGGCTCACCTAGGGTGCCACCAATTTGAGACCAGGCTGGAAGAGCGTGGCACCTTTTCCAGGGTGTTAGTTCCCTGTTCTGGTAATGGATATAGGGCTTATAACCACACACACAAAAAAAGAAACAAAGAAGACAAAGAAGGATGAGGGGGAAAAGAGGAAGAGCAGCTTTCTGTTTTCTATAAGCAGAGCCCTTTAAAACCTAAACTTAAAGAATCTATTCTCAGCTTTGAAAGATTTTTCTAGGCTGAAATAGCACCTCCGTGCGACCTCTGGTGGATGTTATGAAAATGCAGCCCAGGCATTCATACATTTGTAAAAAGAAACCGTGGCCCTCAAGTTGATTTTGACTCATAGCGACCCGATAGGGCAGAATAGGACTGCCCCATAGGGTTTCCAAGGCTGTAATATTAACAGAAGCGGACTTGCCACATCTTTCTTCTCCAGAGGGCTGGTGGGTTCAAATTCCCAACCTTTTGGTTAGCAGCCGAGTGCTTAACCACTGTGCCACCAGGCCTCCTTTCATCAATTTTACATGAAGGACATTTGAAAAAATAGCTTAAAAAAGGAGTTTTTATGAACCAAACGATATTTCCTATTCACTTAGACTATCTCATAATCAAATGTACCCAATAAGAATAATGCAACACATGACTAATGTGTAAATGAGCTTGGATGTGGTCTTTCCAAGCAACAAAGACAAACTGCAAATATAATAGCACTGTATAGACTTTTTTTAACCACCATAGAAACACTACATATAGGCTGGGTTTGACGACAGCAATTGAGTAGGTCATTCTGCACCCGTTCATAGAATCCAAACTAGACTTCAAAACATTCTTTTAAGACACTATGGACAAAAGTGGCCATTTTGCTCATGTTTTCTTTTGTATGAGTAGTCGATATGAGAAGGCCTAAAAGACACTTCAGTGGTTAATTCTGAAGTGTAAAGTGAGCATATACATTATAGAATCTGAAATGATACATCTCTGGGCCTGCCACTTTTGCTCTTAGGAATCCTTGGTGAATTCAGGCCTTACCTATATATTGTTCAACTCTCCTCCCCAGAAAAACATCAGGTTCCCTGAGCACAGGAATTGTGTCTTACAGTTCTTTTATTTCATACAACAACTGCTAGCACCCAAGAGGCTTGCAGTGAAAACCCAGTGATATGAAGAGCATAAACTAGGTATCTAGTAATTCCTGAGAAAGAACCATGAAAATGAGAAGGACATCTTCTCATTTTTGGTAAAGGGTCAGAGAAAATAAGGAAAATACCATGAGATGGATAGCCACAACAATGAGCTTAAACATACCAATGATTGTGAGGATAGCACAGAACCTGGTAATGTTTCCTTCTGTTATACAAATGGTCGCCGTGAGTCGGAGCCTCTTCAGTGGCAGCTACCAACAGGAAGTAATTTCAAAGTCACATCTGTGAGGGATCTGGAGCTCCTAGGGCATATCTTTTCTCAAATGGACCATCAATGAGAGATATTGATGCCCCAGACCACAAAACTCATACACGATTTGTATGTGGGATGAAATCCTTGGATGATTTGACCCATTTAAACGACTTAGATAGTTATAGGTCAGCAATTCATGAAGTGTGGTCTCCAGACCAGCAGCATCACCATTACCTGGGAACTTGTTAGAAATACAAATTCTTGGGCCCCAGACTTGGGGATGGAGCCCAAGAGTCTGTTTTAAGTAAGATCCCAGGTAATTCTAATGAATTAGAGTAGGAAGCTCTGTTCTTGGTCATATTGACATTGATAAAGACTGAAGATGCTATCGTGCTTTTCAGGCACTTAGAAAAACTTCTACTTATCATTAAATGAAATAACTAAACCAAAAATGCGGGACAGAAATGTAGGCACTGACATCTAGCTCATTTTTTTTTTAAATATAATGGTTTATTTGGGCATAGACAAAATAATTATAAAATAGCTCTAGAGTTTCCCGAGAACCCATTTTTCTTATAATAATCACAGTTTTTAGTAAATAAAATAAGCACCCTGCCATCAAATAGGCAATTTCATACTCATTTCACCAACACAGTTCATTACTCACTGAGAGTACCTGCAGGCGGATTTTTAAGGTGACATTCATCTCTCTTAATGTAAAGTTCTTCTTCCAGCACTTCCTTAATTCTCTTATGTGGCTCACAATACAAGAATTTCTTCCCTATAAAGACATTAACAATATTGGTTACTTATCATAAATTTTGCCCAACCTCTAGCCGTTATACCTACATGAATATTTTTTTTTAAAGACATGGAATTCCATGCAAATAGCAGACCCGAAGACTTCATCTTGGAAAGATCTCTTCCATCGTAACTCTTGATTCTTTGGTTCTAGCAAAAGGACTTTACCCTTTCATATAATTCCTGAACTTTTAAGTTTCAGATACTTCTTTTAAGTATTATAACTAAATATATGGCGTTTCCTTTAGCTAGCTTTAAGTACCATTCATCCATTTATTCAATTAATTCTTTTTTGAAGACCTACTCAGTGCCAGACATTTAGCTAGGTGCAGGCGACATAGAAATGAATGAGAGAGATGTATGTGTGGAGCTTACAATCCAGTTATATAATATAAAACAGCCTCATCATTATTTAATCACCATTTTTCAAAGATTAAATCTGAATTGTAGTAGTGAAACTCTTAGGGACACATAACTTCCCTAGCCTTTAAACCTGGCCCTATAGGCTATTACTGTTACAGTCAAGGACTGGATTATTTGTTCTGACTACTTTAACTACACCTCTTCTGCTTACTCCAGAGGACAGGACCCCAGGGGAACAAAAGAGCTCGGCACCATCTGACCCTGTCTGCCTCTCCAATCTCTCCTGTCACCTGTTCTCCCTCTCTGAGCTCCTACCTCGCTGCCTTTCTGTCCATCCCCACCTCTATTTCCTCACCCATCCTGTTTCCTCTGCTTTTCTCCTGATTTATTGCCTGGGTAACTTCTACTCAAATTTCAGGCTTTGGCTTAAATATCAATTCTTCGGGGAAACTTTCCCTATCTCCCCAATCTAGACATATCTCCCTGGCTATTCTCATAATACCCTCCTTTCTTCTTTCATGTCATTTATTAAATTTGTACACAATTTCATTTCATGTACATATAGTTATTTGTGTCACTATTAGTTTAATATCTGTCTCCCCTAATAGACCATAAACTCCATAAGAGCAGGGATGTTGTCTGTTCAGTTCATCATAGTCCTAGAATAGAGCTTGGCACAATAGTAGATGCTCACTGAATTTGTGTCCAGGTAGAACTGAGCACTGTTAAATTAGACAGAGCTCTGAGTAAAGACTATTCTACTGGATATCTGCCTATGCAGACTTATAAATGTCAGGGAACTAGAAATTCTAATCTCGGTACTCAAAAGCTCAGCTCAAGGAGCCATAGAAAACCTAAACAATCAAATGAGTTAGTTATTTAAGATTTTATTTTAAACTCACTAAAACTCAGTGGCTGTCTCATCTTTTCCAGACTAATCAATAAAGAACACAAGTGAATCAATTTGACTTGAGTCTGAACTGGCCCAAATGGGGTGAGAGCCCTGGGTCATTCCTGGGCTTGAAGACCCAAACACAACCTCAGACATGGACAAGGTAGAATGAGATACTTTCTGGGTTTCATTCTTATTTTCCAAAAGTTAGGAGTTATATGAATGAAAGATGGGAACAGCACTATTCAAGCCTAACTTTCATTTAATCTTTTCCTGTTAAATCACGATCTTCAGGCTGAAAAGGACTTAACAAACTTGACTAGGAAGGAAGAACAGCTTATAACAGGTCAGTAGAGAGGAAGAGATCACCTGTTATAAGTTCAAGTCTCCTGACAAATTTCAGCCCAGATGCTAAGAGAATTTATGGAGGAAATTACTAAAGGTGACTGTGTTTGAGACCTGTGAAAAAAGAGAGAGTAGTAAGGAGCTACTGTGGACAAATATTCTCTGCTTCAAAAGGAAGAAAGGAAAGAAAAAAGAAAAGAGAAAGGAAAATAATTCTGCAGGCTATAACACAGCAGCTTCAAGTTGGTCTTCACCAACATTTTGAGGACAACAGATGGCTTGTGAGAACAAACAACAAGGAGCAGTGGCCCAAAAGTGAAGAGAAGAACTGCTAAGAAGAAGATTGTTCCAGACTAAACTGCTTTCATTTGTTGAGAGCTAATAACAATAGCTACAATTTCTTGAAGGCTACCATCCTCCAGCATCTTACATGTATTATTTCTTTTTCTCACAATGACCTTATGGGCAGGTATAATTACTCCTATTTTATAGATGAGAAAATAACTTGCTGAAGTTATAAAGGTAGTCATAAAAATAAATGAGAACCCAATCTTGCCTCACTCCTCTAAGGCTCTAGCGTTATGAGAGGACTAGATTAAGGAAATGTTGTAGCAACGGTGTATTTGCATTTCAGCAAGGCAATTGGTAAAGTAGATTTGTAGGAGGCTGAACACCCATGTCAAATATGCTGATTAGCAACTCAAACAGGATGAGGACTTCTAGTGACTCTATTTGATCTTGTTGGAACTGCCATCTAAATGACTGATTTGAGTAAAGGAACCACCAGCAAACTCAACAAAAGTGGGAATGGCACAAACTTGGATGAAAGGTTACTTACTGAAGAACAGAATCAGGAGTCAAAGCGGCTGCTTCTATAGATTTGAATGAAGTACTAAAATCCATTGGATGGAATTGATGGGGATAAATGTAAAGACTTGTATTATGGATCAAACAAATTAACTGCATAAATATAGGATATAAAAAGCCTGGATAAAATCTTTTCAGTTGAGGAAAGGGGAAAGAAAGAAACCAAGGATGTCATAGACTATATTTGTTATATGTGTCAATAACATAATGTGTCTACCAAAACAGCTAATGTAATTTTGGACCCATTGAATAGAAATATAATATTCAGATCAAGGGAGGTTACAGTAGTCCCACCACACTATACCAGTCGGATCACACCTAGAATACTGAGTTCAATGATTCAATAAACTGGAGAACGGTGGAAGAGGCCAGCTAACGGAAGACGAGTGCTATAGATCATTTTAAAGGGGACACAAAGTCTCCGAAAGACTTGTCTTTATACAAAGGCTTAAACAAAACTGAAAAACAAACTCGTTGCTGACAAGTCGATTCCAACCCATAGTAACCCTATAGGACAGAGCAGAACTTCCCTATAGGGTTTCCAAGGCTGTAATCTTTAGGAAGCAGATTGCTACATCTTTCTCCCAAGGAGAGGCTGGTGGGTTTGAACTGCCCACCTTTGGGTTAGCAGAGGAATACGTAACCACTGCATAACCAGGGTTCCTGAAAGGCTTAAATAGCCGCCTGTACAGAGTTCAAGGATGTTTATATAGAAAAGGACCACACTTCATCGTATACATTTGAGAGTAGATCTGTGATTAGGGAAGAGAAGTTGTAGGGAGGCTGAAGACCTTTCCAATAATTAGAAACATTTGAAAATTGAATGGGTACTTTTTACCAGTGTGACCAGCCTGTCTCTACCTAGGCTGAAGTCCTGAAACAAAGATTCTGAAGGAGGCGGAGGCAGGATGTTTGCACACCCTCACTGGGACTTCGTGGGATCCTGGAAGTTTGAACAGCTGCCTTAATTCATCACTCATGTCCCTGCACTTTGCCCAGTGACTAGCACAATAGTGTTATTGAATTGATGAGTAAATGTTTAATTCTACCGTTTACTCCTAGAGCCACAGAAATAAAGAACCTTTAAATATGAGCATCTTTAATGGGAAAGTTCATAGAGAAAATTTTAAATCTGAGTAACGAATCTATTATTTAAATATATTTAATTTAGTTGCTGTAAGAAAGGCTTTGTTGCGGTTGATAACAATAATAAAAAAAACGAGGTATCATAACCAGTCAAATGGGCTGGGGGGAGCTGATGCTGAGGGAGGCGGTCCCTTTAACCTGGAAGCAGCCGTTCTGCGGCTCCTTGAGCAGGTCTCGGAACGAGGGCTTGTGGTTGGCCAAGCACCAGAGCTGAGGCGCTCAGCCCAGTCCTCCCTTCTGGGGCTGGCTGAGCGCAGGGGGAGCTGCGAGAACTCGAGGCTGCCCTCTAGGGAGGCAATCAAGGAGGCGCTGCGAAAGGGCTGGAAACCGCTGGCGTTCCTCCTTGACCTGTTGTTTTCACCAGCACCGTTCCTTAGCACCTACTGAAGACAGGTGGGGCACAAGGGGCTGGGAAATGTTTGTAAATTCATGAAACAATATGACTTAGCGCCATGACCTGGCGCGGAATCAAGTTACAACCATGTCGGTTCTAAGTGTGGACCAGAACTGCCTTTATTTATTTGAATGTGTGTGTGTGTTTGTGTTTGAAAAAGCAGGGAGGAAATAGCACTGTGTTAAAATATTGCCCGTAGATGTGATGTTCTAAAAGGATCAGGCAAGAAGTTATGAACTGAGATGAGAGTTTTACGTATTTCTCCAACACTGACTGAGTGATCCTAGACAAGTCACTTTCTCAGTTTCCTGATCTGTAAAATGAAGGAACTGGCAAAATGATATCTATATTCTGCCAGCCTTGAAACACGAAGATCATTTTGACAATATTCACACATAAATGTATGTATACTTAAATATATATAATTAAAAAAGAAAAATTCCTTCCAGGCCAATGCCACTACCGATTAAGGTGGAGGTGATCGCCCAGACCCTCGGCTCAGGTAGCCTGTAGGGCTTGGGGAAATGGGCGAGAATAGAGCCTTCACCGCCGCCTTTGCCAAAACAGCATCCCTGCCCCACCCCGCCCCACCCCATCCACTCCCCACCAAAAACCTTCGGGACTTCAGCCAGTCCCACTCTGGCTTCCCCAGTACCCCTTTCACCCGGTCACCACGCCACCCCTCTCTCCCGGCAGAATCCGTGGCAGGTGTTGAACTTACACTGTTTGCCGCCGCTGCCAGGCTCCCCGCGCCCTGCGCACCCTAGCCCTGCCAGCTGCCGAGGCTGCTCCCCGTCGCGGCCCGCCTCGGGCGCCGCGGTAGCTGTCACCACCACCGCCTCCGCCCCCCTCATGCCTCTGGGGTCTCCGCAGCCCGCCGGCCTTCTCAGCTCCGCGGTCCTCAGCCTTGGAACGCAAGGCGTCTCCGGTTGCCATAGCAACTGCGGAATTTCCCCGCCCCAGCCGCCCTCCGCTGGCTTCTCGGAGGCCTCAGGTGCCGGGCAAGCCAAGGAGGACGCTGAAGTTAGGAGCAGCGATCAGCTACTGGCCAAAGCAAAGGGCGTTCCACTATTTCTTGTTTGTTTCTCACACCAACTATATAAGAGAGGCTTTCTTGTTCCTAGATAGGGAAACCGAGATTCAGAAAGGCTAAGGAAATTGCCAGAAGCCACACAGTTAGTCAGCAGCACAGCTTGGAATTTGAACCCAGAAAAGTCTTGCCCCAAAGCCCTAAGGCCAATCCCCTGGAACAGAAAAGACAGGGATGAGGGCAGGTACTGGACAGATGAGTTCAATGTACGGTCGCTGGTTTGCCCACCCTGCTACCCCTGTCGTGTCCAGCTGCCTGCTACAGACAGAAGGTGAATGAGTAAATGAATATTAAGGATTTCCTACATTCTGGATGGGAGCCCTGGTGGCCCAGAGGTGAAGAGCTCAGCTGCTAAGCATAAAGGTCAGCAGTTCAAATCCACCAGCTGCTCCTTGGAAACTCTATGGGGCAGTTCTACTATGAGTCAGAATCGACTTGATTGCAACTGGTCTTTTTTTTTTTTTGGTTATCACTCATCTTTAAACTGTTCCTCCTTGTTAAATCTCTTAATATGTTCAAACACATGAGGGATTCTGTCAATCTCATCTTCTTGAAAAGGTCCATGTCAGAGCTTTTTGATCTGCTCTAGTCTGGACTGATTGCTCTCTAGGCCTTTTGTTACACAGCTGTTGTTCAGAGATTTCCCTTTGCTATCATGCTTCTAGAGATTTCCTCAGCCACTCTGTATTGGATCACTTATTTTCTGGATCCTATCTACTCCCCCACCCCCACCCCACCCTGGTTTACTCCCTTATTTGGTGGAACATATCTCCAGTAGCTTCTTGAGAAAGAGTGTATGGAAAGTAAATTGTCCAAGTCATTGCAGGTCGGAAATGTATTTATTTTACTCCCTACTAGAGATTTGGCTGAATCAAGAAGTCTAGATTGGAAATAATTTTTCTCAGAACTTTAAAGTCACTGCACTGTTGTTTAATGGATTCCAGTGTTGCCATAGAGAAGTCTGCTGCCATTCCATTTCTGATCCCTTGTATAGGTCCTGTTTTTTCTTTGTAGAAACTCAGAAGATCTTCTCTTTGTCCTCATTGTTCTGAAATTTCATGATGCTATACCTTGATAAGAATCTATTTCTCAACCATTGTGCTATGCACTGAGTAGATTCTTTCAATCTAGAAACTCATGTCCTTCATTTCAAGGAATTTTTCTGAATTATTTCATTGAGATTACTTTGTTTCCTCCGTTCATCTTGAGACTTCTGTTATTTGGATGTTAGATCTTCTGGTTTGTCCTCTAATTTTCAAACCTATTATTTTCCTATTTTATGTCTCTGTCTTTTTGTACTATTTTTGGGAAATCTCCTCAACATTATTTTCCAATCTATTTTTCACCTCTGCTACCATGTTTTCACTTCTCAGAGCTCTCTGAAAAGTCCTTTTTATATAACATCTTGGTTATACATCATGGATGTAGTATCTTCTTTTGTCTTTGATATTAACAATATATTTTACTTCCAACTTTTTTTTCCCCTCCATGCATAATTGCTGCTTCCTCCAAGTTACCTGTTCCTGTTTGTTTTAATCTCTCTCTTAGTAGCTTTCCTCAATATTCAAGTGACCCTTGACTGTCTTCCCCATACCTAGGAGTGGAGTGATATGTATCTGATGGAATTTCTGTGTATAGAGGTGGGGCTTATGCACAGACTGGGGGTTTCACTGGTGCATAATCTGTCTGAGCTGTTCAGTTGAGGAACCCCTGACATCAGCTCTTTAAGGTCTATCTCTTTGAATTGGTCTGATTCTTCACGGGGTGACTCCTCCAGTCTCCCTGCTGGAGGGTGTAAGTCTGGCTACCAGAACTCTAGAAAGTGCGTAAGAGATGGGAAAAGAGGACTCAACATGAAATATATAAATATTCATGAAATTATCTTGTTTCAGTGTGGCAGTGCTGCTCTCTATTGTGCTTTGTACCCTCAATCCAGAGGCCCTCTGTTTTACTTCCTCCAGAGAATTACCTCCAGTCTTTTGTCAGGGTAAAGATCATCCATCCAGCTGCTCAGAACCAGGGTTTTGTTTTGTTTGTGTATTTCTCTTATCATTAGTAGAAACCAGATTTTTAACCTAGGTCTAATGTTTCCAAGCACAAGTCCAGTGTTTCTTCTGCCTTACCCTGGGTGCTTTTATGTGCAAATGACCACGGTAGACATTAAATGAAATACAAAGGGAATTACTGGGTCTCTGCAGCACTCTTGCAGAGCCCTGGTGGTACAGTGGTTAAGAGTTTGGCTGCTAACCAAAAAGTCAGCAGCTTAAATCCACCAGCTGCTCCTTGGAAACCCTATGTGGGCAGTTCTTCTCTGTCCTATAGGGTCACTATGAGTCAGAACCAACCTGATGGCAATGGGTTTTGCGGTTTTTGCAGCACTCTTCCAGACGTCTATCAGAAAATTCCATGCATCATTGGAATGACTGACTCGCATTTATTCATTCACTTGACAAATACTTGGAGTGTCTACTCTGTGCCAGTCATTGTGCTAAAAAAAAAAAAACCAAACCCATGTGCTAGGTGCCTGTAATTTTAAGACTAATAAATCACCTCCCTGACTTTATAGAGCATACAGTTCAGCATGTAAGCTCTGTGTAATAAGAGCTCAGTGTGTAAGTTCAGTGTAATATGTAAACAAATAAATTCAATAAAGTAAACAGCTGTCCTGATAAAATATGCACAAGGTTCAATGCAGGGATGATAAAAGAAGTAGACAATACTCTAATGGGGGTGATATATGGAAGATTGAATGAGTTGCTTGGAGTAGGGTGGAACATATTTTAAGATGAGGAAAGGCGCAATATGAGCTGAAGCACAGAGGTGTGAAAAGGCAAGGGGACCCTCAAGGAATGGCCGATTAATCAGTATAAGGATGCGAAGAGGCTATGGTGGGACAGGCAGAGGAGAAACTGGGATCAGATCATGATGGGCTTTACTAGTCATAATAAGACATTTTGGCTTTCATCATGAAGCCAATGGGGAGCCATTAAAGAATTTTTAAAAGATCATACTAGGAGTCCCTGGGTGGTGCAAACCATCACATGCTTGGCTACTAACAAAAAGGATGGAGTTTTGAGTCCACCCAGAAGCACCTCGGAAGAAAGCCCTGGTGATCTGCTTCTGAAAACTCAGCCACTGTAAACCGTATGGATCACAACAGTCCAATCTGCAGCTAATTATGGGGATGGTGCAGGACTTGGCAGCATTTTGTTCCATTGTGCGTGGGGTGGTCATGAGTTGGGGTTGATTTCAAGGGCAGCTAACAACAACAAATGACCCAGCAGTTCTACTCCTAGGTATATATTCTAAAGAAATGTATAATATATACACCAAAACCCATATAGTAGAATGTTCATGGCATCTCTATTCATAAAGCCCCAAACTGGAAGCAGTCCAAAGTTCTATCAACAATAAAATGTATATATAAATTGTTGTATGTTCATATAACAGAATACAGCAATGAAAAAGAACAAACCCATTACACTAAAAAAAAAAAAAAGAATCTCAGAGACAGTAATGTCAAATGAAAAATACTAAACACAAAAATACACATAATAAATGGTTCCATTTATGTAGGCAAAACTAAACCAAGGTGGTAGAAGTTAGAATAGTGGTTACCTTTGAGGAAATACTGAGAAGGACAACAAGGCAGGTATTAGAGGTGCTGCTTATGTTCTATATCTTGATCTGTATAGTAGTTACTTGGGTGTGTTCGCTTTGTAGAATTCATCAAGACTTCTGAACTTTACTATACGTTTGCTATACCTTTATAAACTTATACCAAAATAAGCATATCTAAGTTAGAAAATATTAATTTGAAAAAATATTCTTACTCATAAAAAATAATAATGTGGTTTGCTTGATCGATTACCAAAGAATTATGCAATTATTGTCTTTTTTCTTCAATACCAAACTTGCGTTTGTGACTCCAATTGCAGTAACTATGTATATATTAAATGATTTATTTGCTTCTTTCTCCTTCTATGGTTTTTATTTTTTTTATTTCCAGTTATTGGATACATCTCTTCAATTGTAAACTACCTCAAATCCTTTTGGGAATAAATTATCAGTAAAAATAAGCAGAGAAGGTACTGCTCTGTATATGAACTATGGTTACCATTTTTCTTTACTTTTTGTTTATTCTAAAAAACTAAAAGTAAACAACAAAAACGGAGGACGGCTTATCTTTTAATTATGAAAAAGACCAACATGTCCACTAGATGGAGGCAAAGCCCAAGACTCAATTTTTATTGTAGAAAGTTAAAATTATGTTGAATATAAAAACATGAAGAATCTTTATCAATGAAATATAAACTTGTCCAGAGTTAATATGTTACTTTGGTTTACTTAATGATACATTTGTAAAAATCTAGGTGGATTAATTTTTACATTCTATGTTTTTTACATTCTACAGATTTAGAACAGGTTTTCAAAAGTCATCTCAGTCTTTGTTTTGTAACAGGGCAATGGGATGTTTTATGCTATTGCTTTATCTTCAGAGAAGTAGATGCTATAACACACTTCAGCATCCTGTTCTAGATTCTAATAGTCCTGATTTAAATTATTTAAAAAGCCAACCAAATTCTTCTAGTAACTAAGTCATCTTTTCAAATTTGTTTAATATTCCCAAATGGACTAGATATTTTTTTGGGGGGGGGTGATTTATTAATAAATTAAGCTATATATTGCATTGGGCAAATCTGCTACAAAATACCTCTTTAATTGAAAAAGCAAAGATGTCACTTTGATGCCTAAGGTGTGCCTGACCCAAGCCATGGTCTTTTCAATCGCCTCATATGCATGCAAAACTTGGAC
>NW_004444077.1:3348495-3353497 GCF_000243295.1 Trichechus manatus latirostris
TTCTGTTCATCTGACCTCCAGTTCTTGGGACTTGAGCTAACAGCTTACCTGTGGTCTTGCCTGCCCATCTTGGGATTCATCGATCTTCACAGCCTGTAAGCAAGAGCCCTGCTCTCTGACCTGCCAATCTTGGGTTCACCAGCCCCTATGGCTACATGAATAAGGAGAAGCCTCTATCCTGACCCATGGACTTGGGACATTACAGCCTCTAAAACTGCATGAGCCATTTCCTTGACATAAATCTCTCTCTATATATGTATTTATATGCTTTACTGGTTTTGCTTCTCTAGAGAACCCAGCCTAAGACAGCCCTTTTACAGTCCAGCCTCTGTCCCTGTCCCCAGGCAACCACTGATCTGCTTTTCATCTATAAATAAGTTCATTTTTTTCCCAAATGGCTATTCAGTTGTTCCAGCACTATTTGTTGAATTTTTCATTGAATTACCTTGGCACCTTTGTAAAAAATCAGTTGACATCTATATCTAGATATTTTTCTAGACTATTCTGTTGTATTGATCTACATGTCTGTCCTTGCACCAGTACCACACTGTCTTGTTCATTGTCTGGGAATCAGGTTATGTAAATCCTCCAACTTTTTTTTTCCTTTTAAAAATTGCTTTGGCTCTTAGGATTTCCAACCAATAGAATTTTTGCTTATTTATATTTTAATGCCATAAAAGGCAATTTGCTCTTAATAATAGTATTTTTTGTGTCCTCAAACTCTACCATAAATGTATGTCATAAAAATAAAGCAAAATAAAATGGATTTTTTTTGTTATTATGGCTATTTAATAGACTAACTGGCAGTACATAGATATAAAAGTTTAAGAACACCACAGACAAAAAGCTATAACATTTGAACGTGAGTTTATGAAACTTAGTTCAAAGAAAATACACTAAACGTGCAGCAAATGATGTATCCTTTGAATCAGTGTTATAAATAGATATCAGCTACTAGTGTGTGGTAAAGAGCAACTGTGATGGAGTCACAAAGGCAAGTTTGAAACTTACCTCCATAACTCACTAACTGTATGACAGTGGCCAATTTACTTAACCTCTGAGCCCCAATTTCCTCATTTGTACAGTGGTGTATACCTTACAGGGTTATTGTGAGGATTACATGAGATAATGCATGTGTAGTACCTAAAGCCCAGTAAATACACGATAAGCACTTGGTTGTTAGCTATTAATATTATCATGTGTTATGGATTAAATTGTGTCCCCCAAAAATGTGTGTCAGCTTGTGTTCACCACTTTGTCATCTGACGTGATTTTTCTATGTGTTGTAAATCCTACCCCTATGATGTTATAAGTCAGCATCGACTTGATGGCAACAGAAAAATAATAATGTTAATGAGGTGGGACTAGCGGCAGTTATGTCAATGAGGCAAGACTCATCTACAAGGTTAGGTTGTATCTTAAGTCATTCTCTTTTGAGATATAAAAGAGAAGTGAGCAGAGAGACAGGGAGACCTCATAACCACCAAGAAACAAGAGCCAGGAGAATAGCGTGTTCTTTGGTCCCAGAGTTCCTGTGTTGAGAAGCTCCTAGTCCAGGGGAAGATTGATGACAAGTATCTTCCCCAGAACCGACAGAGAGAAAAAGCCTTCCCCTAGAGCTGGCACCCTGAATTCAGACTTCAAGCCTCCTAAACTGTGAGAGAATAAATTTTTTTGTTAAAGCCATCTGCTTGTGGTATTTCTGTTACAGCAATACTAGATAACTAAGACATCATGATATCCCACAACTTCCATATATAAAAACTTTCATAGAGATCAGACGAGACTATTTCATTCATGTACTACATAAAAGATGATTGGGGAAAGTTAATAAACAGATGTAGTTTTTTTTTTTTTAACATTCTGATTTTGATGTATTTCATCTTGGAATTCATTTTAAAAGTAAAATTGCCAAAATAAATTATACCATATGATTTTTATATTAAAATAACAGAATAAAAGAATTTTAGATCCGTAAAGACATTAAGAAACCAGTTCTGCTCTGACACAAATGGGGTTGCCAAGAATTGGAATCAACTCTGTGACAACTGGAAAAAAAAAACATTAAGAGATTATTCTTGTCTTCTATTTGCCCATTTGTTGCACTTGGAACCTGCTCTGTCGTTGGCTTCTCTTCTCTTATCCCTTCTCTTCTAGAAATGAAAAGCTGTGTGACAGTTTAGTTGCAATTTTATTCAGCAATGCAATAAAAAAAATTTACATTTATAGTGGTACAACCTATTAAAAATCAAGATATGCTACTGGCATCTAACCAGTATAGGTCAGGACAGCCTCCAAAGACAAAGAATAATCTGACCCCAAATGCCAGCAGTGCTAATGCTGAGAACTCCTGACATAGTTGCCTTTCTAGATGGACTCCAAAACCCCCTCTGTGTTCAACGGTGCAGACTAAAATCAAAAGAAAGGATCAAAGGACCCTAATACTCTTTTCTTCCTTTTGATTCTCCTTATAAGATGTGCATATTTTCAAGTAAATATGCAAAAGCACATAAAAGTAAAACTGAATGCTAGTGGTTTTTTTGTTTTGTTTTGTTTTTCTGGTACATGCCCTGAAGGATCTAATTCTTGTATCAGGTCTTAGTCTGATTCTGATTCTGACAACAGAATCTATGTCTTGCTCCTAGAGTTGTTCCTGTAAGCAAGCTACATTTCCTTCATGAGTTATCAAACTGGGTTTGAAATTCCTGATAGGCGCCTGGATTTTTTTTAATGATGGCATACTCACTTTCTCTTTCTTTTTGGATTGCTAAAGATTGCCTCTATTCTCCAAAGAAGATATACAAAGGACCAATAAGCCTATAAGGGATGTTCAACGTTATTAGTCATTAAAGAAAACCCAAAAAACCAAACCCGTTGTCACTGAGTCGATTCTGACTCATAGCAATCCTATAGGACAAAGAAGAACTGCCCCATAGGGTTTCCAAGGAGCGGCTGGTAGATTCAAACTGCCAACCTTTTGGTTAGAAGCCAAGCTCTTAACCACTGGGAAATATAAATCAAAATCACAATGAGATACCACTTTACACCCACTAGGATGACTAGAATCAAAAAGACAATAACAAGTGTTGATGAGGTGTGCAGAAACTGGAGCCCTTGTGCATTGCTAGTGGAAATGTAAAATCGTGCAGCCACTGTGGCAAACACAGTGGCAGTTCCTCAAAGGTGAAACACAGAATTACCATATGACCCAGCATTTCCACTCATAGATACATACCCGAAAGAACCGAAAGCAGGGACAGATTCTTGTATACAGATGTTCACAGCAGTACTATTCACAATAACCAGAAGGTAGAAATGACCCAGATATCCATCCACTGATGGATAAACATAATGTGGCATTTCTACATGATGGGCTATCATTCAGCTATAATGAAAAACAAAGTTCTGATACATGTGATAACATGGATAATCTTGCAAACATTACACTAAGTGAAAAAAGCCAGACACAAAAGGCCATGTATTGTATGATACCACTTATAAGAAATGTCTATAATAGGCAAATCCATAGATAAAATAGATTAGAGGTTACTAGGAACTAGGGGGAGGAAAGGATGAGAGTGACTGCTTAACAGGTACAGGGTTTCCTTTTGGGGTGACGAAAATGTTCTGGAAATAGTGGTGATGGTTGCCGAACACTGTAAATGAACTAAATACCACTGAATTGTACACGTTAAAATGGTGAAGTTTTACATTATGTGTATTTTGCCATCTGCAAAAAGAACTGCCTCTGTCTAAGACACCTGTGTCTGTAAACAGAACTTCAGTGACTGCTCAAGAGACAGCGCCCTTTATGAACTCACGCTAATTCTCCAGTGATGTTTTCCTAATTTTCAAGCACTGTACATCTAGTAGAGACAGAATATGAACATGTTGTAATAGAAAGGGAGGGAAGAAAACAAATTAGGTAGCAGTTTACTTTTAGATATTATAAGCTATTTCTTCTATTATGGAAGTCCTGGTGGCACAATTGTTAAGCACTCAGCTTTTAATCGAAAGATCAGAGGTTCGAACTCGCAGCAGAGCTCTGTGGGAGAAAAGACTTGGTAATCTTCTCCTGTAAAGATTACAACCTAGGAAACCCTACGGGGCAGTTCTACTCTGTCATTATGAGTCGCAGTTGACTCAACGGCAAACAACATTTCTTCCATTAAACTCATTTTCTGGCCTACAAATCCCGCAACTGAGAGATCCACTGTAGGACATGGCCATGTCATTAAGCTCACAGTGAGGACTATTAGATGTACCTGGATTTCTATTGGCAAATTAAAGTCATGAACAAAAAAATGAAGGTTTTCATTTTTATTCCATTTGCCCAGCATTAACAGGAACCCATCCTGGAAGGGGAAAAATTAGGTATGAATTTAAAGAGCAGCTCATTTGATAGGCACTGAGAAGCTGAACTTAGAACGAGCAACAGGCCATTCTTAGTTTCAAGGCCCTGGATTCACTCTGAAAACACATTTTCTTTCTGAATCTCATTTCCTTCCAGTCCTTGTAATTATTTGCTGAAATGCTTTTATTTCATTTCTGGAATTTTTCCTTTTGTTGGAATGGAAGCTTTGCCACCTGGCAGGGACCTTTGAAAATGGGTAGGCATTTTTTTTCTAGGAGTGGAGGTGTTTTGATTCTTCAAAGAAGCTCTATGCTGCTCATTTTACTGGGAAGTCATGAGAGAGAACTATGGAATATAAAGCGAGAGCTACATTTGGGGATTTTTGCGAATCCAAATAGCTGAAACAGGAAGGGCAATTCCGTTTGAAATGCCAGGGAAAGCAACACCATTTTTTGAGTATTCACTATGTAATACATACCTTACCCACATTTTATCATGTATTCCTGACGACACTGCAACAAGGTTGATATTATCCCCATTTTACATATAAGAAAATTGAGGTTATTTGCCCAAAGTCATACATAGGTGGCAGTCAGGATTTGAACCCAGGTTCGGCTGACTCAAACTTGAATGCTCTTCCTTTTACCT
>NW_004444077.1:3355422-3356419 GCF_000243295.1 Trichechus manatus latirostris
CAGCTGCGAACACGAAGGTTGGAGGTTTGAGTCCACCCAGTGGTACCTCGGGAGAAAGGCCTGGCAATCTACTTCTGAAAAATCAGCCACTGAAAACCCTATGGAGCACAGGTCTACTAACACACATCGGATTGCCATGAGTCAGAGTCGACTTGATTGCAACTGGGTAGGTTAGGTTGACAACAGTGAGGTAGAAACGTCCACAGGACTACGTGAATTGGGCAGGTGTGGCATTATATAAAACTCACGGGTTAAAGAAACCATTGGGATTTAACATTTACCTAGATGCTTTCCTGAAAACACTCTATGGTCTAAAAGACAAAACTATCTACAGCTTTCTTTTTTTATGTTCTTCTAACTTACGGAGTAATTCAAGTCGCTGTTAGTCCTTCTGGTTTAAAACGAAGGCAACTGGCTATTGTAATGTAAAGAAGACAGCTGAACTGCACCGGTATTTATTTAAGACTTTTACATTAAGTTCTGAGTTACCTCACACGGAAAAAATGGACTACTCACTAAAGGAAAAATTTAATAAGGATTTAGCTGGAATATAAAAATACATGTCAATATACTAAGTACTGAACAAAGATCAAGATGTGGGATATTTAAAATACATTTCTCTCAGATCAGCACCAAAAATACAATTTTTTTCTGTACTATCTGTGTTGTATTTAAACACAGGTAAGTTATTTCTGGTAAAAATCACAAACGCCACAGAAATCATTAATGATATACCAAACAACCTTCAAATACATTTTGACATCAAGGTCAGGCAATTCACTTCGAAGGGCATTATAATGAGTACCACTGAATTTTTGTAGGAAGACTTTTGACGTCAATTTTGTATTACGTATTTGAATATTTTACATCTCAAACACAAGGAAGCACGGGTACTTGGGAACTTATGAAAATGACCAAAACTGTTAACACTGAGGTGAAGAATTTGTGCAGCCCTCCACAATTTCAAAGAGGTAGTGGTAGATACTTGTCCTTCTGG
>NW_004444077.1:3358099-3359763 GCF_000243295.1 Trichechus manatus latirostris
AAGTTCCAGATTAAATGGAGGCAGGTCTTTTGGTTCCAAACCCAATGCTTTCCCCTACTAATTAATGGTTTCTTTTTTTTTTACCCGATTTTGTTCAGCAGCCCAAAGAAGCAATTTGCTTGGGTCTTTTTCCATTTTTTTTTCTTGCAATTGATACCACTCTTCTGTTTTTTCATCTTGCTCCTCGTCATCATCAGAATTGCCTGCCCAGAGACTTTGGGTACCAGTAGGAATAAGATGTCCATGTGTTTCCAACAGTTCAAGTTGGTTAAAGTGTTCCGAAAAGTCCAGGCAACTCTCTGGGTCTGGTTTTCCATCATTTACTTTCTCTTTTTCCATTTTCACTGCTATTCTAAATAGAAGGCATTTCAAATGCTAGGGTATAAATAAGTTTTCTAGAAATAGATTATGTCTGCTTTATTTTATTCACTCCAGATCTGAAAACATAAACACAAAAGTTATTAGCAAAACAGTAATTGAGGCTTTATTGATAACATAGGTAACGGTCTTATAAGCATACACAGATACACCCTGTCTAAGCTCTTCAGTGTTTTCCTCATGTCTGCTACCCTTTACACTCACTAACTACTGGAGCTGACAGATTTCAGTTACTTACGGACTTCTATGGAGCCCTGGTGGCACACAGGTTAAGAGCTTGGCCGCTAACCAAAAGGCTGGCAGTCGAATCCACCACCTGCTCCTTGGAAACCCTATGAGGCAGTTCTACTCTGTTCTATAGGGTCATTATGAGCAGGAATCGACTCAACGGCAACAGGTTTATTGACTTCAATGGCCTAACACTCACCTTTTTTTCTTCCCTTCTACTATGTCAATGGTTATGACTATTATTTTGAATCTGTTGGTTCTGGTATTATTGTACTATGCTAAGAGTGATGAGTGCTTGAAGTTTTTAAAGTATAATTAGTACAATAAAGACAGGCACAGTCAAGATTTTTATAAACTAGACACACATAATATGAACAGAAATAAAAACTTAAAGCATCTAAAAAATGACTTCAAAGAAGCAGGGATTCTTAGAGACGGGATAGCTCCCAAAGGGCATCTGTCCAAATCTCGTGCCAATGAAGATATCTTTATCACAACATCTGTAATAATGACCCTATTTCTATTTTAATGCTTTCTGGCATGGGAAAATTCACTGCTTTAAAAAGTCCTATTTACTGAAAGACAGCTACAGTTCTTAGTTGCTTTATTCTTATTTTGAACTTAATTTTGGATATCATTCACTCCTTTATTCAATAAATATGAACTTAATGTCTACCATGTGCCATTTTCTGAGAACTGTAATTTAACTAAGATTCATGTCTTGACCTCAATGAGGAATCTTAATGTCTAGCAGGGGTGATCGGCAAAGACGGTGTGATAAGGGCTATGATACCACCAGGTCGAAATATGCCTATACAGGAAGGTCATAATTAACCCAGTCCTAAGGCTCAGAGAAGGCTTCCTGAAGGAAGGAATGCGCAGCTCATTCTGCTAGACTGCCTTATTAATTGATAAACCAATATTAGAATTGCCCCATAGGGTTTCCAAAGAGGGCTGGTGGATTTGAACTGCCAACCTTTTGGATAGCAGCAGAGTTCTTAACCACTGCACCATCAGGGCTTCTAAAAAGTTACCTGCATATTAAGATTTAACCAATT
>NW_004444077.1:3360136-3362425 GCF_000243295.1 Trichechus manatus latirostris
TTCATTACTTGTGGTAAGAGTACTAAACTCAAGTTCAAATCTATCACTTATGAGTAGTAACTTTTCTGGGCCTATTGCTTCATTTGTAAAATGTAAGGGTTGTACTAACAGATTTCCAAGGCTCGTCCAGCCTTTCAGCCTATTAAGAGACACTATCAGAACTAATTTATGGTTCATTAGTTTTCTTGGAGTTCCCATTTTTTTCTTTTAGTCTCAAACTATTTCCTGAACCTTACAGCACAAAAGTGATCATACTTCAACTCTTTAAACACTTAACAGATACCGATAAATAATGTATAATGGAAAGTTCGCTTGTTAATTACATTAAATATAGTAACTTTATAGCACACATATCTGACTCTCCACATGCTTTTTCTTTTTATAAAACTTCCTTATTTCAAATTCTGAATTTACAGCTCTAGACACAACAAAGTATGTGTAAAATTTCCTTGGCTGATTTAATTCCAAAAGTCAAACCCAGGTGCATCTCCCCGATTCAGAGTTTAAAAAAACCGACCAAAATTATTATTTGATGACATTACTCCAAGAAGAGATAGGGTATGTTTCTTAATTTAAAGGACACACTCCATTTTGAAAGATCTAAACTCCTCACAATTCTGTGGCAGGTGGGGCTACAAACCCCATTTTACCGATGAAGGCGATGAAGTTCACATAGATTAAAACAACTTGCCCTACATTAAGAACCCTTCAATGGAACTGAAAAGCCAGACCTTCTAATGCAAAAGATTCACATTGTTTTTCACTGCTGTCATCACAAAGCAATACAGATATGCTGAGCCCGTGGATCCAGTGGTCACAGTATGGGGAAGGAAGAAATAAAGGCCTATAAACTGGAGGATCTGAATGCTCCACCTCTGGCGAGTAGGAGTGAGACAGACGGACTGGCTATCAGTCCCGGGTATTCCGGCACAGGCTGGTCACTCCATAGCCTGGGAGTCTAGCTTGCGGCCTCAGAAGACAGCGTAAGAGCGGAGGAGAGCGGTTTCAGCCCTACCTGGGACCCACGATGCGGCCTGACCTGTAAGACTCAATCCGGACCGACAAGGGACCCTTCTCTATGGGTCGAAGCGTACGCAGGCGGCACGAAGCGACCATAAAGAGTGGTCAGGGACAGAGAAGAGAGACCCACCTTACAAAAAGGAAGTCACTGCAGCCAATCTCGCTTCCAGGGTTCTTCTTGTCGGCTGCTCAGGATTGGCTCCTGCATGAGGGCAGGGCCTCGCCGCTACTTTCTCCGCCCCTTACTGCACTCGGCAGCCTATGAGAACCTAAGAGGACTTGATGGTTCTTACGTCATCAATGAGGACTCGCGAGAGAAATAGCTACTTTTCTCTCCCGCCTAATTCAGGTTTATGGCCAAGCGGATTCAATCTCAGGCCGTACTACGTGCATTTCTTCTCACGAAATTCGCTCCTTTTTCCCGGGTAAAAGACTGGCTTGTGTCCCGAGTGGTGGGACTTTGGCGCGTCCAGGTGGGGGATAATTTAGGAATCGTACCCGTCTCATCTTTGCAGGTTTCCGGGTGAGATCCAAAAATGGATTGCACTCTGGGGGGAGGGCGGGTATCGGGCCGGGTTCTACTGGGGTTCTGGAGGGCCCGGCGATTCGGACTTCAAAGAGCCGAGGCCGGTGGTGGGGGCATGCTGAGCCTTGGGAACCCCAAGGAACCCGAGACTCAGGACGTAGAGAAGTTGCTTCGCGGTGGCAGCCACTCCCCAAATTGCCTGCTGGCGCTTGCAAGGAGCCTCGGTGGCGCGGTGGTTAAGTGCTTGGCCGCTAACCGGAAGGTGGGCGGTTGGAATCCATCATCAGCTCTTAGAGAAATGCTTCCTTGAAAATTTACGGCCTTGGAAACCCTGTGGGGCAGTTCTACTCTGTCCTACAGGCTCGCTGTAAGTCGGAATCGACTCCACGGCAGTGGGTTTGGTTTGGTTTTTTCGCTGGTGCCTGCAGGTGTTTATCCGTGGACCACGTAGCGGATTCAACTGTTTGTTTACACTAACTTTAAACTTGGACCCTTCTCTTTCCACTGAGCTAGCTCATTACTTTCAAAAATCTTGTGTTGAGCAGAAAGTAGGGGGCTGCCTTCATGCTCCAGAGTAGCCTATGCATGCAACTTAAGAAAAATTTGTGCACATCCATAGTTGTTAGTGTGCTAAATCAGAAGCACGGTATGTGACCCTTCTTTGCCCGTTCATATAACAAACGTTTAATAAAAGATAGTTTCCCATAAGGGCATGGACAAGGAAAATATTAGATGAGTTTAAT
>NW_004444077.1:3362820-3370622 GCF_000243295.1 Trichechus manatus latirostris
AGCTTGCCTGTGAAAGAAAGTGTTAGTCATCAAAAAGAATACTTAGAATGTTTAAAAATTTATATCATATGTTTGAAAGGTGATAGGCAGTTATCAATTGAGGTCTTGCAGTAATTTGATCTGTGCTATAGTATGTAAGTTTATGTTTTAAGAATTGAAGCTATAAATATTGTTGAACTTTCATTATGAAGTATTTGCTTAATAGTCAATGCAGTTCTATTTAAGCAGAGTTTTCGAAGAATACATTGCTCTAGTATTGAATCAACTGGAAATTAATCTGAGTAAAATGAAAATAAAAGGACTATATCATTTTCTTGAAAAAGTTATGTGGAAAAAGCTGTAGACTTGCAATCCTCTACCCTGGTTTTAAGTCTTTGGTCAGTACAAGCTGTGTGACCTCAGGCGAGTCAGCAGTTCTCTGAGCCTTGTCTTAATTTCTTCATTTGTGTAATGGGAATACTAATGCCTTTCTCAGAGTAATTTTGAGGTTTAAATGACAAAATTCATGTGAAAATACTTAGTTGTTTTAGAAGCATGGAGTGGTAATGTGATCTGAAAAGTATTCCAACCTTCCTGTGTATATAGCAGTCAGAACTGTGTGGATATCATTTTTGAAGTTTTTAAAGAGTTTCTGAAGAGAACTCTTTTCTGGAAAGATCTTTTGTATATAAAGATCCAAATTTTGCGTATACAAAATTTTTAAAGTTCATTATGCTTCAGTGAAAATGCCTGCCTTTTAATCCTGGGTTTTATTTTAGTCCTGTTCCAACCGCTAGTTGTGTGGTAAATCAGTTAATTTCTCTGTGTTTAGTCTTACTTTTCTTTACATGTGGGACATTTCTACTCTGTCCTGCAGGGTTGCTATGAATTGGAATCGACTCAACTGCGGCAGGTTTTACATGTCGGAGTTGAGATAAGATCATAGATACAAAAACATTTTAAACAATTAAAAGTGACATTAAGTTTAATTTTGTGTTTATGTTTCACATGAAAGTACTTTTGAATACTACTAAGTTTAAATTGAATTGTGTTTTAAACAATACTCTTTTGTTACATGGCTAAACTTATTAACACAAAACTAACTTTGTATAGGGAGTTGAGTAAAGCAAGTGTCTTTCAGGGCCTGAATATAAGTTACTAGTATATTAGCATAAAGTCTACCTATAAAGTTAGAGGAAGGGCTTTTAAATTAACCACTTAATTCTGAGTTTTCTGGAAATGTGCAATATCAGATAAATAGCATGTTTAGAGATAGGGCTCAGTCCTTTTGGGTTTTTGCTGTAGAACAGAATGGGAAACAAGTATACTCTTGGGTCCAGGTTGCATTGTAGTTTTTAGTTACCCTCTAGTCGATTCCAATTCGTGGCGATATAAGTGTATAAAACTGGTTATAGCGAGGTTCTACACCTTTGAAGCAGTTACAAAACCTTTTTAAAGCTTATGTACATTTATTCTGTATTGAGCTAGTGGTAGGAAAATTATGTGACTTAAAGATCTGTTGAATACCGTAAATTTTCAGACCAAGTTTAAGGCTAGAAAAATGATTTTACTCTGTAACTGCCGTTATTTAGCTTATAAATTTAGGTCTCAATTTGCTTGAACATTGTTTTAATGAATCGTATTGAAATATTCTTTTTTAATACAGTGATGATGAAAATACATTTAAAATCTTAGTTGCAACGGATATTCACCTTGGATTTATGGAGAAAGATGCAGTCAGAGGAAATGACACATTTGTAACACTCGATGAAATTTTAAGACTTGCCCAGGAAAATGAAGTGAGTTTGGTTTACATTTTTGCAGTTTCTACTCTGTTCCCTTAGTCAACAAGCTCTTTTCTAAAGTTAAAAGTATGTTTTACAGCCTCATGTGCTTACATTGCCTATTTAAATATTAGTATACTAAAAGCCCAACGTAGACTTTATGTGCTTTTGTGTCCTTAATTGAAGTAGGTAGTTCCTTTGGTAAAAAGTCTGTTAAAATTTACAAATATTTATGAGGGGTTTACTGTGTATGGAATCCTGTAGTTGTTTCTACTGGAGATGTGAAGATGACTGCCATAGTTTCTGCTCAAAGAACATAGCAAGCCAGTACATGAGATAAGACAAATGTCCAGAAATCTCTGATGCAAGGTCATAAACCAAAACCAAACCTGTTGCCGTCGAGTCGATTCGATGTCAGGTCATAGGTGATGAGAAAATTATAAACAGCTTTTCCTGGGGCTTTAGAGGTAGAAGAGATCATATTTAGATGAGAATATCAAGATGAGCTTAGTGAGGGCCATGGCATTTAACTTGGGTTTTGAAGGATAGCTAGGTTTTTAACAAATGAAGAACATAGAGAATGCACATTCCGGGGGAGCCAGGGGTAAGGGCACAGAGATGAGACAATATGAGGTATGTTAGAGAAACGGCAGGTCCTTCTGGCTAACCATGTGTTAGATAGTATGCTGAAAGATGAGGAACACAGGTCTGAGCTACAGTAAGGAGGGCTTCAGATACCAGATTTAGGAGTTTGCATTCTACTGTGTGGATCATAACAAGTTATGGATAACATTGTGAAGAATGGGAGTTCCAGAACACTTAATTTTGCTCGTGCGGAACCTGTACATAGACCAAGAGGCACTCGTTTGAACAGAGCAAGAGCATAGTGCATAGTTTAAAATCAGAAAAGGTGTGTGTCAGGGTTGTATCATTTCACTATACTTATTCACTCTGTATGCTGAGCAAATAATCCGAGATGCTGGACTATATGAAGAAAAACATGGTATCAGGATTAGAGGAAGACTCATTAACAACCTGCCATGTGCAGATGACATAACCTTGCTTGCTGAAAGTGATGAGGACTTGAAGTACTTGCTGATGAAAATCAAAGACTACAGCCTTCAATATGGATTACACCTCAATGTAAAGAAAACGGAAATCCTCACAACTGGACCAATAAGCAACATGATAAGTGGAGAAAAGATTGAAGTTGTCAAGGATTTCATTTTACTTGGATTTACAATCAATGCCCATGGAAACAGCAGTCGAAATCAAAAGACACATTGCATCGGGCAAATCTACTGCAAAAGACCTCTTTAAAGTGTTGAAAGGCAAAGATTTCACTTTGAGGACTAAGGTGCACCTGACCCAAGCCATGGTATTTTCAGTCACCTCATATGTATGTGAAAGCTGGACAGTGAATAAGGAACACCAAAGAAGAATTGATGTCTTTGAATTATGGTGTTGGTGAAGAATATTGAATATACCATGGACTGCCAGAAGAATGAATAAATCTGTCTTGGAAGAAGTACAGCCAGAATGCTCCTTAGAAGCGAGGTTGGTGAGACTTCATGTCATGTACTTTGAACATGTTATCAGGAGGGATCAGTCCCTGGAGAAGGACATCATGCTTGGTAAGGTGGAGGGTCAGTGAAAAAGAGGAAGACCATCAACGAGATGGATTGACACAATGACTGCAACAGTGGGCTCAAACATAGCAACGACTGTGAGAATGGCGCAGGACTGGGCAGTGTTTTGTTCTGTTGTACATAGGTTTGCTATGAATTAGAACTAACTCAGCGGCACCTAACATCAACACCACCCAATTCAATAGAAAGTCTTCTGGCAGCAGAGTATAGCATGAATTGGAGACTAGGTTGAGGATTTTAAAGTGGTAGCATTGGGGATGGAAAAGAGGAAATGAATGTATAGGATGTGCATACTTTGGCTAGTTGTAGGAGGTGGGGAGGAGGGAAAAGGGGGTGACAGTGACTGATGTATGTTAAGTCTTTGGGAGTAGTGGTACCAGTAATCCAACCATCCAGCCAACCAGTTGCTGTTCAGTTCATTCTGACTTATGCTGACCCCCTATGTGTTACTGTAGAACTGTGCTCCATAGGATTTTCAGTGGCTGATTTTTTGGGAAGTAGGTTGCCAGGCCTTTCTTCCTCCTCCTTTTAGTCTGGAAGCTCCACTGAAACCTGTTTAGCATCATAGGAGCATGCAGGCCTCCACTGATAGATGGATGGTGTCTGGGCATGAAGTGTATTGACTGGAAATCCAGCCTGGGTCTCCCAAAAGAAAGACAAGAACTCTACCATTGAACCACCAGTGCCCTCTTATTTAAATCTGTTAATTGAAGGAGAGAATGGCTAGTATTGTCTCTTTTTAAGATATATCCTGTTTCCCTGAGGGCAGAGAAACTTACAACCAAAAGAAGTCTGTTTTCTGCCAGAGAATCCTATCTGTGACCTTTCTTTTCTCTTAACTCTTGAGGGATGAAATATTTCTTCCCCTAGAATAAATTTGAACATAAGTTTCTTCCCTCTGCTTTGCCCTGTCCTTCCCTCTGTTTCTTCTTGTTTTCCTTAATAACTCCTTCCTCCTCCCCCATGCCAGGACTTTCAGATGAATATTATTTTTATTCTTCCCCTAAATTTATATCAAATACTTCTTATTATAGAAACAAATCTTAAATTCTTGCTTTTTAAGTCTTTTATTATGTAGGCCTATGCCATCTGTCTTAGGCTAGAGTCTCTAGGGAAGCAAAACCAGTAAGTTGTATATATAAACATAGAGAGATTTAGTTCAAGGAAATGACTCACACAGTTGTGGAGGCTGGCAACTCCCAAATCTGTGGGTCAGGTGTCAGGCTGGAGGCTTCCCCTGATTCATGTGGTTGCAGGGGCTGACAAACCCAAGATTGTCAGGTCAGATGACAGGCTGTTGGCCCACAGGGCCACGGAAACTGGTGAATCCTGGAATCGGCAGTCAGACAGCAGACTGCTGGCTCACAGGACCGCAGAAGTTGATGAATCCCAGAGTTGGCAGGTCAGACGGCAGGCTACTCGCTCATGTCCCAAGAACCAAAGGTCAGATGATGACTAGCCAGAAGCAGGATCCAGAGCAAGTGTGTGAGATTTGCCAGAACGTCCATGTATATTGGATGCAAGCCACATCCCCAAGGAAACTCCCCTTACAACTGATTGGCTGATCACGTCAGATCATATCACAGAGGATAATTACATCAGATCACAAAATGTAAGATGATAACATCATTACACAACTGCCAAGTTACATTATTACATAACCACCAAACTACATCATTACATAACTGAGAATCATGGCCCAGCCAAGTTGACATACAACCTTAACCACCACACCATCTAACCAACCTTATTTCTATTCCCTAGTTGCTTGGAGTTTGTTTTCACTTTTTATTTTGAAACAATTTCAGACTTAAAAGAAAAGTTGCAAGAATAGTACAAAGAATTCTGTATTCTTCACTCAGATTCTCCAACATTTTACCACATTTGCTTTATCGTTCTCTCTGTCTTTGCATATATATTTTTTCTTTTTTCCAAAAGCGTTTGAGAGTAAATTGCATGAGTGAGAGTAAGTTGGATGAATAACCAAAGCACAGTTATCAAAACCAGAGAATTAATATTGATTCAACACTATTTAATTTTAAATGTTGCCAAAGCAATTTGGGGCTGGGGTTATGGTATCCAGGATCCCATCCAGGATTATCTACTGCATGTACTTGTCTCTTTTGTCTCCTTTCATCTGGTATAGTTCCTCTGTCTGCCTTTGTCTCTCGTGCCCTGGTGCCCTGAAGAGTTAATTTGAAGAAAGTTCCTCATCTTGGGTGTGTCTGATATTTTCTCATGAGAAAGAGTTTCAATTCTCCTAGAATCCAGATTTCTGGGTCCGTAGAATTGGGGTGACTCACTCCGGCCATCTGCCCTTAGGTGTCCTTTTGAAGCTTGAACCTTTAAGGAACTGTTTTCCTAAAGTCACGTTCAAGTCAAACAATAGCCTAGTAAGCACCTTAGTGGAGATTGGTTTGCCTTAGACATTCAGCTCTTTTAGAGAATTATCTATGTGCAGCCAGTTGTGAGGAGCTGGAACCCCAGGGTCTGACTGGAAAATTCATGGCATGTCCTTACCACAGCTGACCTACCCTGGAACCCTGCATGTGTTCTGAGGTTATTCCCGAGAAATTAACATGGCAATGACCTCTAGAACCTGTTTTCACTGGCCCCTCGTTGGAGCACCTTCCTGATAGCTTAGCATTGGTGCTGGCCGATTTGAATTGTATCTACTCACAGTAAATATATTTGGTTGCAGTAATTTTTGTGTTTCTTTGCACGTTTAGGTGTTTGACCTGGATGGTTAGATCAGGCTGTGCCCTTTTGGCAGGAATACCACAGAGTGAGTTGTACCCTTAGTATTCCCTGGAGTCACAAGCCAGTTTTTAAAAATAGTTTTGCTTTGTTTAGTTATTTTTGTTCTGTTTTTTCATGCCTTTGCTTATGATCATCTTCTTCCCTTACTCAAATACTGTTCATTCTTGAAGACCCAGCTTAAATGGACCTTCTGATTGAAGTTCCTCAGACCACTCTAGTCCATAGCGATCTGTACTCCTGTGTTCTAGATATACTGTATAATTAGGAACTGAAGTTTCTTTAGGTAAATTGAGCACTTCTTGGAAGTGGGTGTGTGCTGGACTTTTTTTTTTTCCCCTGTATGATTTCCTCCTTCCTGGATGCTGTTCCTAGATGCTCTTCCTCAAAATCTTATTTATCCTTGGTAGTGCAGCCAGTGCCACCATGTTAGTACAGCCTTCCTAGGCTCTCCCTGTTCAGATGCCTTTCCTGTCCTCAGAATTATTGTAATGTCACCTCTGCTGCTGGTTTGTTTACATTATCCATTATGGTGCATATCAGATCTGACTTGTGTTTAGATGCATAGCAGTTTGTCTCTTCCATTAGATTTGGGACATATTTAGGATAGGGATCATATTTTATTCATCATTGTATCCTCAGGATCTATCCAGCAAAGGGTATTGCTCATGGTTGATGTTTAATGAGAGCAGAGGCATCATCTGTTTTGTTTATTGCTATTTCCTTAGCTATTAGAGCCTATGAGTACTCTATAAATAATTGTCAAATGAATTGAATTGGTTATCTTATCTAGGTTCTATTAAAGTGCTAAGTTTATGTTTGATTTGACTCATAAAAAAAGAAATATAATCACCTTGGGTAGCATGAGTCAGGGACTTGGTGTAATAATTTGAAGATGGCTTTTTTGAAGGTGGAGTTCCTGGGTGGTGTAGACGGTGAACGTGCTTGGCTGCTAACTAAAAGGTTGGAGGTTCAAGTCCACCCAAAGGTGCCTTGGAAGAAAGGCCTGGGGATCTACTTCTGAAAAATCTGCCGTTGAAAACCCTCTGGAGCCCAGTTTTCTGACACACACGGGGTCACCATGAATCGGAATCAACTCAATGGCAACTGGTTTGTTTTGTTTTTTTAGGGTGGCTCAGGGACCCAACTTGGAGTCAGATTAATTACTAGATTGGAAAGCCCTTTGAATTAAAAAAATGGAAAAATTTGAGTCCCCATAAATAATTAATGTCTTCTGTGATTTTTGTTCTTCTTTCTAAATTTTCAAAAATTTACCTATGAAACATACTAATTTTAGCATCATTTTCTGTTGATTAGGTGGATTTTATTTTGTTAGGTGGTGATCTTTTTCATGAAAATAAGCCGTCAAGAAAAACGTTACATACCTGCCTAGAGTTACTAAGAAAATATTGTATGGGTGATCGTCCCGTGCAGTTTGAGATTATCAGTGACCAGTCAGTCAACTTTGGTTTTAGTAAGTAAGTACGTTTATATACTTTAGTGAATGTTTATCTTTCAACATTCTCATATTAATTTGCATTAATTAATTGTGGGACTGAGTATGTCAAATTTTTATTGACCATTTTGGTATCTTCTGTTCATATCCTTTGCTAATTTTAAAAATTGTGTTTAT
>NW_004444077.1:3371738-3373303 GCF_000243295.1 Trichechus manatus latirostris
AACCATTTCTTCAAGGAAATCTTGGTTCTTATTGGAGAATGGTATTTAGAAGTCAAATCTGAATGCTAGGTGTGCATGTTGCTGCTGGGTTGTCACTACTTCTAGGCGCTCTCAGCAGATAGAGCTAGGAAATATATGTCTGTATGATAACCCATGAAGACAGACATACCCATGTTTATTTCTTATCTGTCATTCTGTATTTTTTAAAACCATGAGTTTTTACTGGGAGATAATTTTTTGAGATTTTGCACATAAGAATATGTCTTTATTTTTACCGTCCCGATTGATTGATAGTTTGGCTAAGTATAGAACTGAGTCTAAATGATTTTTATAATTTTTAACATATGCACTTGTTTTTAAGAATTCTGACCAGTATCTCTATCTTTCTTTTCAAATCTAAAACTTGGGACATTTTAACTTAGGCTTCCATCTTTCATCTTAGTTTTATCCTGTTTTTAAACTGCCCCTCCCACCAATGGACATGTTTATCTAACAAAATTTATTTATTTTTGATTACTCTTGCTTCTTGCATTTCATCCCTTTTATTTAGATTAATTTTCCTTTTTTCTGAAGTACAGCTTTTAATAGTTATTTCATTGAATGTCAGTGAGTAGCAAACTTTTAATTTTTTAAAAAAATCTTCATTTTGCCTCTACTCTTGAATGATAACTTAGCTGACTATAGAATTCTAAGTTGACAGTGGTTGGGTGCAGAGGTTATACCAGTTCTAATTTACAGTAGCCCTGTTATTGCTTTTGAGAAGTCTGCTGTCAGTTTAGTTGCTGGAAAGAAGTATAACAGTGATTAAGAGCATGGATTCTGGAAGAAAACTATCACTTATTGTATGACTGAATAAGTCACTTAACATCTTTGCCTCAGTTTCCTCGTTTGTAAAATGAGAAAAGAATAGTGTCTATCTTACAGAGTCATAAGGATCAATTGCGTTAATATATGAAAATTGCTTAAGTAGTGACTGGCATAAAGAAAACACTTAGGTACTTATGTAAAAAAAAAATCAAACAAACCCATTGCCATTGAGTCGATTCCGACTCATAGTGACCCTATAGGACAGAGTAGAACTGCCCCATAGAGCTTCCAAGGAGCGGCTGGTGAGTTCGAAAGGCTGACGTTTGGTTTGCAGCCAAGCTCTTAACCACTGCGGGAGCACTGCTGGTGCAGTGGTTAAGGTGATCGACTGCTAACCGAAAGGTCGACGTTTTGAAACCACCAGTGACTCTGCAGGAGAAGGATGTGACAGTCTGCTTCTGTAGAGATTTACAGCCTTGGAAACCCTACGGGGTTGTTATAAGTCAGACCGAATCAAAATTGACACTAGTGGGTTAGGTACTTATTAAGGTTTTCTTATTGTCCATGACCTTTCACAGTTGTATTTAGTGGATCTTGTTTTGTAGATTTAGTTCTGTATATCCTTTGGACTTTATCTTGCATTTCAATCTCAGAGTTATTTTTTTCAGCAATTCTGGGAAATTCTTACCCATTATATTTTGTAAAAGGAGCCCTGATAGTGCAACAGTTAAGCTCTTGGCTGCTGACCAAAATGTTGG
>NW_004444077.1:3374025-3380037 GCF_000243295.1 Trichechus manatus latirostris
AAAGATTGTGCACAAAATGGGAAAAAAGAAATAACATGGCTCTTAAAATATTAAATTAATTTAAAATAAAATTTTAATATTTAAAATCTAAAAATATTAAGAAAGATACAAAATGAAGACATACTGAAAATGCCATTTTTCTCCTATTAAGTTGGCATAGATCAGTGATTTTCAGTCCTGGGTGTACATTATAATTACCTAGAAATCTTTAAAAATATTGACTCAATGGATAAATGAAGTGTGGAATATACATACAATGGGATATTATTCAGCCATAAAGAGAAATGAAATTCTGCTGTAACATGGATCAACCTTGAAAACATTATGCTAAGTGAAATAAGCCTGAGACAAAAGGACAAATGTTGTATGATTCCCACTTAATATGAAATATCTAGAATAGGCAAATGCATAGAAACCAAAGTTCATTATTGGTTACCTGGGACTGGTGGGAGGAGGGAGGGGGGGCAAATACTGCTTGAGCGGTACAGAGTTTTTTGTTTTGAGTGATGAAAAAGTATTGCAAATGGATAGTGATGATTGTTGTGAAACATGTAGTTAATGTCACCAAGTTTTACACGTTAAAATTGTTGAAATGTTTTGTTACATACATTTCACCACCAAAAAAATACTGATTTCTAGTCTCCACTCAAAGCCAATTAACTTAGAATCTCTGGGAGTGTGACCTAGGCATTGGTATACCAGGGTTGAGAACCACTGGCATTGATTAAAAGCTGGATAGCATACCGAGTTGATGAGAATAGGGGCAAATTGTCCCTCTCATGCATTACCATTGTATATATTTGTATAACATCTATGGAGGGAAATTTGGCAGTAGTTATCAAAATGACAAACGCATGTACCCTTTGACTCAACAATTCCCTTCTAGATATTTATTCTACATATATATCTTACAAGAGTAAAATTACCTTTTTACAAGGTTACTCACTGTAGCATTATTTGTAAAGCAAAAGACTGGAAATAGTCTAAATGTTCATTAAAAGGGAACTACTTAAACACAGAGTAATACATACAGTGGCATACTGTGCAGCTGACAGAAAGCCCGAGGAAGCTTTTGTATGTATGACGTGGAATGATTTCTAAAATATGTTAAGTGAAAAACGCAGGTTGCAGAAATCTATATATTACACTGCCATTTGTATAGAGAGGAAGAAAATGTATTTACTTATTTTTGTATAGGTATAAAATATCTTTGGAAAGATACACTAGAGATCACTAATGTTGTTTGCCTCTGGGGAGAAGGGCTGGATTTCTGGGGGCAGGAGTGGGTGGGAAACTTCGTATATATGCTTTTTGTCCTTTTGAATTTTGAATCATTGAGAATATATTATTTATTCCGAAAATGCATACAGTAAGTAAGTTATACTAATGGAGGAAGAGAGTAAGGTATTGCTCGGGACACTTCTTAGATAATATTTTTAGTCCTTTGAGCCTCATAATAATTCTGTAGGATTCTGGTTTACCTGATTGATAAGGAAATCTGGAACTCAGGTGCACTGTACAATCTAATCAAGCTGCACAGGCAGTAAGTGACAGTGCTGGAATTTTTAACCTAGGTCTTTTGGATTATAAAATATATGGCTCCCCCTCCGTCCCTACTACAAATAACAACCTTACACAAGGATTTTTAAAATTCGGAAAGCCTACTAACTTTCCATTAATAAACTCTACCACTCTTACAGTTTATAAGCATTTCTTGTTGTTGGGTATTTTCTTTAAAATATGGTACTTTGAGATATTTTCAAACTTGAATTGTTGTCTATAGTTTTATTTATTTATTTATTTTTGGTGAAGATATACACAGCAAAACATACATCAATTCAGTAATTTCTACATGTACAATTCAGTGACATTGGTTACGTTCTTCAAGTTGTGCCACCTTTTCCAAACTGCTTCATCATCATCAACACAAACTCACTGCTTCTTATCTAACCTTTCAAGTTGGCTGTTGTCAATTTGATTTTATATAGATAATTCTTTAAAAGAATACGATGCTCAAGGCAGACTTTTTTTTCTAATTAAACTAAACTATTGTTTGACTTAAAGATTGCTTCAGGGGGTTGTTTTGGTTTAAGGTTTAAAGATTTCCTCAGGGCAAGAGTTTTGGGGGATCATCCAGCCTCAATGGTGCCAGAAAGTCTGGATTCCAAATCCAAAGTTCTGTTCCTCATTTTACCCCCTATTGGTCAGGATTCTTCTGTAGAATCTTAGATTGAATTGTTCAGTAATGGTAGCTGGACACTGATTCATTTTTTTAAAGCTCCAAACTAGTGGTCATTTACCAGTTGAGATCATCCTGTTTGCCTATAATTGCATTAATTTTTTGGAGGAGGATATTGGGGAAAACAGCTTTTGTTCCTTATAGAGATTTTAATGAACTTTTTTTTGTTTTAAGGTTTCCATGGGTGAACTACCAAGATGGCAATCTCAACATTTCGATTCCAGTGTTTAGTATTCATGGCAACCATGATGATCCCACAGGGGTAATTATTGTGTTCTTATAGTTCGTTGAAATTTTAGAAATGACCAGTTTAGTTCATCTGTTAAAAGTGTTCCTCCCCTTCTTCCCAGCAATTTGTAGTTAAATTGACTTTTTAAATAACTCGATGTCATTCATTTAAGCTTTTGCAATGTTTTATTTATGTTTTAATCTGGAATAAGAATTTGTGTATGAGCCCTGCTTTTGTTTCCTTAGTGCTGAGGGTAACAGTAAGTAGCCAGCAGTAAGAATAAACACCTAAAATTGGTGTTGTGTTTTACAGTTTACCAAGTACTTTTGAATCTGTTATCTCATAAAATCTCACCTGTAGGAAATGATCATTTCATGAACAGTTTTAAACCTAGATAAAGTTATCTTATATTCTATTTGATAAGAAAGTAAGATTTGTTGTTGTTAGGTGCCATTGAGTCGATCCCAAGTCCTAACAAGCCCATGTGACAAAGTAGAAGTACCTCATAGGGTTCCTATTCTGTAATCTTTTCTGAAGCAAATAGCCAGGTCTTTTTCCTGCAGAGCCACTGGTGGGTTTGAACCACCAAGCTTTAGGTTAGCAGGTGAGTGCTTAACCATTTTGCCGCAAGGGCTCCTTGAAAGTAAGAGTAAAGATCCTAAATTCGAAGTATCTTTTAGTATTATCTGCTCATAGCTATTATAAATCACTATTTAGCTAGTCTTTTTTCCAGGTCTTAAGAGGTCTGCTTAATATTACAAAGCACTTATTTCATGGTTTATTTTTATTTTCATAATGTTTTGGGAGTTCCTGGGTGGCGCAAATGGTTAAGTGCTCAGTTAATAACCGAAAGGTTGGCAGTCCAAACCCACCCAGAGTTACCCAGGAAGAAAGCCCTGTTGATCTGCTTCCAAAAGGTCACAGCCATGAAAACCCTTTGGAGCATAGTTCTACTCTGCAACACATGGGTTTACCGTGAGTTGGAATTGACTCGATGGCAACTGGGATTTTTTTTTTTTTTAATGAAGTGTTAACTTTGTATTTAACATGTGATTCCAGTTGCAGTAGGTGATTTGTAGTAATATTTTAAAAAGGCAGCAAATCCTTTTACTGTTGTAATTTTATTTTGAGAAGACACCATCCTAATCTATGTTTTTGTAACTAGTACATAGAGTATGCTTTTAATAGTATGATATGCAAGGAACCCTGGTGGTGCAGTGGTTAAAGTATTCACCTACGAACCAAAAGGTTGGTGGTTTGAATCCACCAGCCACTTTAAAGGAGAAAGATGTGGCTATCTGCTTCTGTAAAGATTTACAGCCTTGGAAGCCCTGTGGGGTTACTATGAGTTGGAATTGACTCGATGGCAGTGGGTTTTTGGGTAGTATGATATACAGATTAATTACTTTTAGGTGCACATTAATATTCTTTTAAAAAATTTTTGCATAGGCAGATGCACTCTGTGCCCTGGATATTTTAAGTTGTGCAGGATTGGTAAATCACTTTGGACGTTCAATGTCTGTGGAGAAGATAGACATTAGTCCGGTTTTGCTTCAGAAAGGAAGTACAAAAATTGCTTTATATGGTTTAGGTAAGATGGTCTTATTTTATTATTTATGTGTACATTACTGTTTGTGAAATTGGTAAAGTCGTGTGGCCAATGGACTAGATGGCTGAGGTGGAACACGGGGCACATAACTGGAGATGAGTCATAGCACTCAAAGTCCAGGGCATTAAAAGGTTGGTTTAATTAGATGTTGAACCACTGAGAACACTGACAAAATTTGAAGGTAGGCAGATGAAAAATTTGAGGGGAAGGAGAGGGCATTTCAGCCAGATGGCATAAGCTTCAATGGAGCCAGGTGTTTTGCAGTCAGAAAAGGAGGTAATAGTGGATAGCAAGACAAGGAGAACAGCGACCCCCTTCTGCCCTAAAGCCGAGGGATAAGAGCTGCACTGGACGTGACAACCTCAGGAGCCAGCCAGGTTTCACTGGTGGCCAAAAGGTGGAAGCAACATTCAGAGAAAGGACTGGTGACATTAGGGAATTTGCTGATTATAAGGAGAGAGTTCTACAGTACCTAATGGAGGATTGGGGTGGGGTGGGGTGTGGAGATAGGGTCCAGTCTCAGTGGAGCTTCCAGACTAAAACAGACTAGGAAGGAAGGCCTAGCGATCTGCTTCTGAAAATTAGTCAATGAAAACCTTATGGCGCACAATGATCCGATCTGGAACCAATCATGGGCATGGTGCAGGGCCAGGTAGCATTTCGTTCCATTGCACATGGGATTGCCATAAGTCAGGGCCCAACTCTACGACAGCTAACAACAACAATAAGGAAGAAAGAACAAGGTAGGATGAGCTTGGGTGAAAACAGATGACTGAAGAGGTATGAACTTCTGGTGGTAACTGAGGCTTAATGGGATCTGTTCTGAGTCTGAAAATGGGAAGAACAGTCATTTATTGGTGCTATGATACCTAACATTGTAAGGGTGTAAATAAATACTTGTTTAAACAGCTGTGAAATGAGATTCTGGAGATAACATTGTTTCCAGTTAGAAAAAAGTGGAATGAATCTGATTGTTACTTATTCATGACTGTAACATATGATAGAAGTTTCTAGTCAGATGAATTTTTTTAGTGCTTAATAAGAACCAAGTAACTGTTAAGCAACTGTCATACAAGAACCTGGAGCATATCCACTTGTAAACAAAGATTCCAGATTTCAAATATATCTCTAATAGTAAAATGAAATATTTTGAGAAGCCTATAAATTAGAAACCAAATATATTCATGTTTTTTAAATCAAAGTAAGAAAACAGTTTTAAAATTATGTAATGCCTATTTCAGGCTCCATTCCAGATGAAAGGCTTTATCGAACATTCGTCAATAAAAAAGTAACAATGTTGAGACCAAAAGAAGATGAGAACTCTTGGTTTAACTTATTTGTGATTCATCAGAACAGGTAAAAACATTCTCTGAAAATTCTTGAGCCAAATGTTGGAGTTCCCCAAACCTTGGTGGGTTGTTCCCAAGATTACCTATTTTGAGTCAGTTCCAACTCGTCAACCATGTGTGTAAGAATAGAACTGTCCTCCATAGGTTTTTTTTTTTTTAATTGTGCTTTAAGTGAAAGTTTATAGTTCAAGTTAGTTTCATACAAAAATTTATGCACACATTGTTATGTGACCCTAAGTTGCTCTCCCTATAATGTGACAGCACACTCTTCCATTCCACCCCAGATTTCCCGTGTCCATTCAGCCAGCTCCTGCCCGTTTTGCCTTCTCATCTCGCCTCTGGACAGGAGCTGCCCATTGAGTCTCATGTATCCACTTGAGCTAAGAAGCACATTCTTCACGAGTATCATTTTATGTCTTATAGTCCAGTCTAATCTTTGTCTGAAGAGTTGGCTTCGGGAATGGTTTCAGTTCTGGGCTAACAGAGTCTTCCGGGGTCCCTCCAGTCTCAATCAGACCGTTAAGTCTGGTCTTTTTACTAGAATTTGAGTTCTGCACCCTACTTTTCTCCTGCTCTGTCAGGGACT
>NW_004444077.1:3382460-3383353 GCF_000243295.1 Trichechus manatus latirostris
TATCTGCAAACAGATACTTTTACTTCTTCCTTACCAATTGGATGCCCTTCATTTCTTTTTCTAGCTTAATTACTCTGGCTAGGACCTCCAGCACAGTGTTGAATAAGAGTGGTGATAAAAGGTATCCTTGTCTGATTCCCATTCTCAAGGAGAATGCTTTCAAACTCTCTCCATTTAGGATAATGTTGGCTGTTGACTTTGTATAAATGCCCTATATTATGTTGGGGAATTTCCCTTCTATTCCTATTTTGCTGAGAGTTTTTATCATGAATGGGTGTTGGACTTTGTCAAATTCCTTTTCTGCATCAATTGCTAAGATCATGTGGTTCTTTTGTTTTATCTTTGTGATGGATTAATTTGATTATTTTTCTAATGTTGAACCATCCCTGCATACCTTGTATGAAAACCACTTGGTCATGGTGAATTATTTTTTTGATATGTAGTTGAATTCTATTGGCTGGAATTTTGTTGAGGATTTTTGTGTCTGGTCATGATGGATATTGGTGTGTAATTTTCTTTTTTTGTGGTGTCTTTACCTGGTTTTGGTATCAGGGTTATGCTGGCATCACGGAATGAGTTTGGGAGTATTCCATCCTTTTCTGTGCTCTGAAATACCTTTGGTAGTAATGGTATTAACTCGTCTCTGAAAGTTTGGTAGAATTCTCCAGTGAAGCCATCAGGGCCAGAGCTTTTTTGGGGGGAGTTTTTAAATTATCTCTTCAATCTCTTGTTTTGTTACAGGTTTATTTAGTTCTACCTCTGTGTTAGTTTAGGTAGGTAGTGTGTTTCTAGAAATTTGTCCATTTCCTCTAGGTTTTCAAATTTGTTAGAGTATAATTTTTCATAGTATTCTGTTATGATTCTTTCAATTTCAGTTGGTTCTCTTGTGATAT
>NW_004444077.1:3383778-3429178 GCF_000243295.1 Trichechus manatus latirostris
ATTCTCATTTGATTCTATGAATTTCTTTATTCTGTCTTTAATATCTTCTATAACCCAGTAGTTTTTGAGCAAAGTGTTGTTCAGTTTTCATGTGTTTGATTGTTTTTCCTTGCTTTTTCTGTTACTGGTTTCCACTTTTATGGCTTTATAGTCAGAAAAGATGCTTTGTAATATTTCAATGCTTTGGATTCTGTTAAGGCTTGCTTTATGGCCTAATACGTGGTCTATTCCCTCCATAAGTTTTTTAATGACTGATTTTTCAGAAGTAGTTGCCAAGCCTTTCTTTTGAGGTGCCTCTGGGTGTAGCTTCTGGGTGGACTTGAATCTCTAACCTTTTACTTAACAGCCAAGTGCCTTAACTGTTTGCACCACCCAAGGAAATCATAAGCATATATATATATATAGAACAAAACAAACAACTTGTTGTCATCGAGTCAATTCCAACTCATAGCAACCCTGTAGGACAGAGTAGAACTGCCCCATAGGGTTTCCAGTGGGCAGCTGGTGGATTTGAACTGCCAACCTTTTCACTGTTTTGGTTAGCAGCCAAGCTCTTAACTACTACACCACTAGGGATAGGTGTGTGTATATATCTATGTGTGTGTGTATTTGTTGTTATTGTTGATAACTGCTGTCGAATATATATAGTATTACTATAATGTTAGTAGTCCCCACTACAGCAGGGACTTTGTTCACAGCTGTGTCTCCAGTGTCTAGAAGAGGCCTGGCACACAGCAAACATTTGTTGAATCAGTAAATGAATATTGGTTCAGGTTAAGTAAATGTTAGGTTGAAATACTTACACACTTTTACTTAAATTCCCAATAACATAAGTCAATGTTAGAGAAAACTTTTTCTTCCTCTCGTCTTCCCTCACCTTGGGTTTTCACAAGTCTTTGAATAATAACAATGAATGTAGGTATAAAACCAGGGTTTACAAATCACTTATTCATACAGTATTTTATTTACTATTGAAAACTCATATCGCTTATGTAAGGTCAGTATTTTCACTCCCATTGTTTTTATAATTAATAAAAGAAACAGAGGATATTAAAAAATGATGAGATATTTTTAGAGATTTGTTTTTATATTACTAAGTTAGGTTTTAACTTACTTTCATTTTCTGTATAGTCAGTTCAGTCTGTAGGTTTTCACTATTGCTGGAGCTCACGCTTTCTGGACTTTCCCAAATGGGGAGTCACTCCTCCGTAAAGCCTTTCATGACCTACCTCTAAATGAAGAATTGACCACTTTCTCTTTTGGGGCTTCCAGTATATCAGGCATTTTAGACATCTAACATTTATGTTTTTGTTTGTGTCCTTCAGATCTGTAAACCTCTGGAGGGCAGGAGTTAGATACTGATGATCTTTGTTTTCCCAATCCCTTGCACAGTTCCTGGCACATAAAAAAAAAAACTTGTTGCCGTCGAATCGCTTCCAACACATAGCAATCCTGTAGGGCAGAGTAGAAGTGCCCCATAGGGTTTCCATGGACCAGCTGGTGGAGTCGAACTGCTGACCTTTTGATTAGCAGTCAAGCTCTTAACCACTGCGCCACCAGGGCTCCTCCTGGCACACAGAAGGGACGTAATAAATCTTCGGTGAATAGATAAAGACAGATCTGTACAGACTTATTTTATATGAAATTTTCCTATATCTTTAGGTATTCATATTCTTTCTTTTTTTTTCAATCTTGGTATAGGAGTAAACACGGAAACACTAACTTCATTCCGGAACAATTTTTGGATGACTTCATTGATCTTGTTATTTGGGGCCATGAACATGAGTGTAAAATAGCTCCAACCAAAAATGAACAACAGCTCTTTTATGTGTCACAGCCTGGAAGTTCTGTGGTTACTTCTCTTTCCCCAGGAGAAGCTGTAAAGAAGTGAGTAATTGTATATTCCTAATCCACTTTAAAGAAATATGTGTTACACTAGTCTTCTAATCATTCCATAGGTTCAAGTCACTGATGGTATTGCTATTTATATGATAGATTTGTTTATGAAGGTTGATCATCTTGCGTAGTCTTACTGTTTTACCAGATTTTAAGCCATTTTTATTAATGGTTTTGCTACTCGTTAGGCAAATTCAAGACTAACATTTTTGTTTATGAAATTTGAAGTTAGAGTGTTGTAGATAATGGTTACTAATTTTACAGAGTCCATTTATAAACAAATTTACCTAAAATCATTTAATTGCAGCTTTTCTCATTATAAATGTAATATTAAAGAATAACGCATTAAAAAATATTTTTTTGGGAGGAGGAATTATGTAATAAAGTAGTTAACAGTGATTAAACTCAGTATTTAGAATGAATCTTTCCCTTTGAGTCCCCTCAAGTTCTGATTGTTATGATGGTAATAATAGGTTTAAAGAATATGATGGTAGGATTTTAGAGTGGCTTTGTCTTCGTGGCTCCACTATTAATTCATTTTATGTATGTATGTGTTCGTGTGTGTGTATATATGTATATGTGTATATATGTATGTATATACCTATATATACATATTACATATATATGCAATGGATTCTATATATAGTGCTGTCCCATGTATATATATACATAATACATACATATGTAATGAGTCTATATATACTACTATCATAGTCCTGATAACATTTTATTATACTTATTGTTATCTCTGTCTTCCCTTAATAGACTGTATGTTTGTCCAGACAGGAGAAATGAGGAATAAGTGGAGTTTATTCTGGGGAAGAAGAATGTTAACTTTTTTTTTCTCCGTGATATAACCTTAAGATTAAATTGTCAAAAACATTTATTTTAAGGGTATGATTTTATAAAGAAATATTTTGTAGAAACTGAGTTATAAATATGGTAGGAAATGTACAGTGTTGACTAGGTTTTCTTTTCCTTGTCATTTCAGGCATGTTGGTTTGCTGCGTATTAAGGGGAGAAAGATGAACATGCAGAAAATTCCTCTTCACACAGTACGGCAGTTTTTTACGGAAGACGTCGTTCTGGCTCGTCATCCAGACCTTTTTAACCCAGATAATCCTAAAGTAACTCAAGCCATACAAAGCTTCTGTTTGGAGAAGGTAATTTATGTTATATGCACGTGAGTCTCTTCTGAACTCTTTGAGGATAGGGCCCATATCTTACTTTTCTATACAAGTGTCCCCCATTTTTGAAAGTTTGTTTTATGTCACTTCGCTTTTTCAAAAGATCTACATTAGTACCTGTTTTCACTAACCGAGAGAAATCCGAAGAGGATTTTCGCTTTTAAGAAAAAGGAGGAAAAGTGGAAATAGCGTCCAGCATTTGTTTTGCAGTGAGCCCTTAAAGAGACAGTGTGTACCTCAAGCCACGAAAGTGGCATCACCAAGCCTCTTCCTACACTCAGCATCTCAGCTTTTACTACATGTTAGCGTTATTTCAGTTTTTATGTGTTACTTGGTATGAGTTTTCCCATGTAAGGTAATGGTAATTACTTCTTCACTTTATGCCATTTCTGCTTATGAAGGGTTTCATAGGAATGCTCTACTTTCGGGTAAAACTTGTATTAGCACTTAACCTAGAACCTGGCAAAAAGTAGGTGCTCTAGAAATGCATGTTAAATTGAAACAATTGGCCTAGTAGATCTTATTCTTATAGACCTGTACTGTCCAATATGATATATACAGTAACACATATAGCTGTTTTAATTTGAATTAATTAAGGTTAAATTAAAAATTTAGTTCTTCACTGGTACTAGCCCCATTTCAAGTCATCAGTAGCCACATATGGCTAATGACATCCGTATTGAACACTGCAGATATAAAACATTTCTGTCATCGCAGAAATTTCTGTTGCACAGCATTGTTATAGATAGTAACTTAAAGGACAAGATTATAAAATCTTAGACTTGAAAGAGATCCAAGAAATCTAACATCTCACTGAGTACGGAAATCCTTTTCAGAAATACTTGTTTGAATACTAATTAGATACCTTCAGATGGCTAGTTTTGTAGATGAACCAACTCTAGTTGTGAAGTTTCTTGTGTAGAAGCTAAAATCTGGTTCCTTGTAACTTAGTTCTGTCCTCAGGAACAAGATTAAACAAGTGTTTTTATCCTTTAGCATGAGACAGCTTCGGATATTTGAAAACAATGGTCTCATTTTCTTTTAACTTGAACTTCTGGGTAAATGATCAAGATCTTTTGTTTATAGATCGCCAGATATTCTGGTCAGTCTCCTCTGGCTATGTGTCTAAAGAGACTAGATTTATTTGGTTTTAAGTTGATAGAATGAGGGAATCCATATTGAAACAAGTAGAAACTTTGCACAGGAGTGATGCTTTAAGTTCTTCTCTAAAATATTAATTTTAGAGATTGAAAAACTGTATTAAGAACTCTGATGAAGTAAAATCACTAAGGAATGATATTAACGGGAATGTTAAAAGAAGGTATATTTAAAAAGGTGTTAGAAATGAACTAGGAAACAAAGGTGATCTTGTGGTTTAGGAGATTCCTGTAGTTTATAAAGGAATATGAGCTTCTGTTCAGATAATTTAAACTAAAATTAATATTTTGTTTTTTAATCTTTATATATTTTTGTTTTGAGATTGAAGAAATGCTTGAAAATGCTGAACGGGAACGTCTGGGAAATTCCCGACAGCCAGAGAAGCCTCTCATACGACTGCGAGTAAGTCCTATTTCTGTAAATTAAAGTTCCATTGATTTTCAAAGGATAGCCATGTATACTTTATATGGATTTTCTGAAAAGTAGTAAGGAGAGTGCATATAGTAATAAGAAGAGCAATCACCACTGGAAGGCCAAAAATAAGAAAACACTAAGGATTTGATTTAGTCATAGTTTAATTCTGATAGGTTTGATTTTTTAGAATTTTTTTATCGTGCTTTAGATGAAGGTGTACAGAGCAAATTAGTTTCACATTAAACAATTAATACTCATATTGTTAGGGTTGATAGCTTATTATTATCTTAGTTATTTATTTTTTCTAAGTAGTCTTTTGATATGTTTAATAGGCAAGATAAAATCTCTGATTTCACCTTTGACCACCCTCCTTCCTCTCATTCTGTTCCAGCCACCCTGGTCTTTTTGCAGCTCCTCAGACATACTCTCACCTCCTCCAGATCTGCTCAGTGAGACCCCACCCTAATTAAGATTGCACCCTGCATACCTTCTCTCCAACACTCTGGATTTCATTTACCCTCCTCTGCTTGTTTTCCCCCTCATAACACTCATCCTTCTAACCTACTATATGACAGTTTATTTATTTTAGTCACTATTTGCTTTAATTACAAAACTGCAAGCCCCATGAAAGTATGAAGCTTTGTGAATTTTGTTAACTAATGTGTCCAAAGATCCCAGAACCAAACTCAAAAAAACCAAGCCCGTTGCCATGAAGGTGATTCCAACTCATAGCAACCCTATAGGACAGAACAGAACTGCCCCATAGGGTTTCCAAGGAGCGGCTGGTGGATTCGAACTGCTGACCTTTTGGTTAGCAGCCGAACTCTTAACCACTGCGCTGTCGAGGCTCCTGATCCCAGAAGAGTTCCTGGCATATGGTAGATGCTTGCTAA
Organism: Trichechus manatus latirostris; assembly: GCF_000243295.1. Taxonomy (NCBI): domain Eukaryota; kingdom Metazoa; phylum Chordata; class Mammalia; order Sirenia; family Trichechidae; genus Trichechus; species Trichechus manatus. Next base: position 3,389,327 of record NW_004444077.1, read on the forward strand.
AGATGTTGAAGGAATTAATAAGTATTTGAGAGTATTAAAAATGTCTAAGAACTTGAATTGTTTCTTATGCCCATAAACTTTCTTATCTTTTCCACTGTGATTTAAAAAAAAAACAATAATCCTCTTTTTTGCCCCTGTGCTTTTCCCTTCTAGCACCTACTATCTTTCTCAGTTTTTTTCCTAACCCAAACCCCTCAAAGTAGATAGCCTGTACGCATCCAACCATTCTGTTCCTCAGTCCGCTATAATCAATGCTCTGACCCCATCATATCGGGTGGCAAAGGTGACCTTCAGTTGCCAAATCAAGTCGATTTTTTTTTTCCTACCTGACTGAATCACTCTTTGGCGTTGCCTTCTTTAACTTATCTTTATCCCCTCTTATCCCTTAGCCCTCTTTTCATTCTACGCATGTAGCTTTAACTACCATCTATATAGTGATGACTCCCAAATTTGTATCTCCAGTTTAGGCCCCTTTGTTTACCTGTGTAGCTAGGGGTCCCTTAGACCCTTGGTGGTAGTCTAAGACTATGGTCCTCAAACCAGCAGCATTGGCATCACCTGGGAAATTGTTAAAAATATAGGATCTCAGACCCCATGTCATACACGGTGAATTGTATTTTAACAAGATCCTTGAAGGATTTGTGTTAAAGTTAGAATTAAAATTTCAGCTAGAATTTGGGAAGCACTATACTTTAGAGGGTATATAGTATGGAAAGAGGATAGTCTGGATGCAGACTGCCTGGGTTTGGCTGTGACTCTATTACTAGCTATATGACCTTGAGCAATTGAATCTCTTGTCCAACGGTTTGTACTGACTTCTTAGGGCTATGAAGTAAATGAATTAAACAGTACCTGGTGCGGAGTAGGTCATCTGTCCCTTCTCTATCCCAGTGTCAGTGCTGTAGTTGAACCCTCGTTACCTCTTACCTGGCTGATAGCTGCTGCTTCTCACCTGGACTCTCCTCCCAGTTCCCTCTCCTCCCACTTCTGGCCAAACCGTCTTCCACACTAATGCCAGTGATCTTTGTAAAACCCCGTCTTTCATATCTTTCCTGATAAAAATGATTTAATGATCCCATAGCACTCGCAGGAACAAGTCTAAATTCTTTTGGGTCTTCTCGATGTGGTCTAAACTGACCTTTTTGGCTCCTTTCTCCTTTTCCTGTCAGTACCTCCTAAGCTCTGGTCATATTGGACTAAAAATGACTGTTCCTTGAGTCCAGTGGGGCTTATTTCACTCTTTTGCACATTTGCTCATGCTGGTCCTGCTGCAAGGAAGGCATCTCCCTCCTTCTTTCTGTATATCTCCTTCAATACCCAGTCAGAGCCTGCTCTCTCCAAAGAAACCTTTCTTGCCCACCAGTCAGAATTGATTGCTTCTTCCTTTGGGTCCTCATTCTACTTTGTACATGCTTATAACATTGTTCACATTCTGCTTGCAGTTATTTATGTACGTGTTTGTCCTCCCTGTCAGCCTGTGAATTTCTTGACAGCTGTCATTGCGTTGTGTATATGGTTGTATCCTTAGCCCTCAGCAGAGTTCCTAGCACATTGTAGATACTCAGTAAATGTTTGTTTAATGAATGAGTTTTTCAACTCTTAAAAAAAAAAACCCATTGCTGTTGAGTTGATTCCAACTCATAGAAGCCCTGTAGGACAGAGTAGAACTGCCCCCATAGGGTTTCCAAGTCTGTAAATCTTTGTGAAAGCAGACTGTCACATCTTTCTCCTGCGGAGTGGCTGGTGGGTTCGAACTGCGGACCTTATGGTTAGTAGCTGAGCACCTAACTGCTGCACCACCAGAGCTACTTTTTCAACTCTTAGGAGCAGAAAATTGCAAGTAAAGTTAGACTGGAGTACAATTGTTAAAAATACCTGAAGATTTTTGGGGAAACCCAATAGCTTCAGCACTCAGCATTTTCTTTTTTACAATATGAGAGCTGTCGCAGTGGTCTGGGTAATACAAAGATAGTTACTCTGGGGGAACCATATAGTCAGTCCTCTTTACCAAGGCAAAAGATCCCATGTTCCTTATTAATACCCTCCTGATAACCATCAGAACTAACCAGACTTAAGTAGAAGATTGGCATTCCTTTGCTAACCACAGTAAATTACTAATTCATTCCTGAAATGAAAAAAATAGATATTGTTATGTAAGTAATATTATGAAAGTATGTTGTATGGGCTAGAGCATCCTCATTAATTCATTAATTAATTGAATAAATTTTTATGGCGTACTTTCTGTTCTGGATGTTGGGGGATACAGTGATGATAAAACAAACAGGGTTTTGAACTCGTGAAGCTTCCAGAAGGTGGGAGCATGAGGAGAGATGTAATAAACACATAACAAGTCAAAGAACAAAATTTCAGATAGTGCTAAGTGTGATGAAGAATGTAAGTGGGGTGGTGGTTAGGAAGCACTTTTGAGAGACTAAGCAGACAGACTGACTGGCCTCTCCTTGGAGATAATGTGATACAGTGCTGCTTCCCAGAAAGCACACTTTGAGAACTGCTAGTTTAGGAAAATGTATCCCTTAGAAAGAAATGTGGTAATTCTCTTTATAAAGGTCTGTTTACCATTATAGACTTCTTTAGAAAGAGCCTGCTTGAGAGAGAGTGTTAATTCTAAATGGATACTGTGCTTTAAAGATAGTCATTTCTCAAAGCTCACAATTTTTATTCTTTTTCTACATGGACTTTCCCAGAATCCATCCTTATCTAGTGTGAGAATGTATCTCTATGATAATAGACCAATTAAGTAATGAGTGGATGGCACCTATTTTATTTTGGTGGGGGATTTTTGTTTTGCTTTGAAAGTTTAGAAATCCATGTAGAATTTCTTCACCTCCTTTTCAGATGGTACCCCTGGTGCCGAGACTGTTAGTGTGGTCATGGGGAGTTGTAATCATCCCTACTTTGTGGAAATTTTTGCTGTATCCTGATTCCACTGAACACAATATTTTGCTTCAGCTTAGAGGTCTTCCAAACTTAAATATTTCTCAGTAGAATAAATGGTGTAATCTCATCATGATCTTTAAAATGTATTGTAGAAAATTAACATGTTAATTTAAAAATATTGAGCATAAGCACTATAAACACTGAAGGATGAGTATGTTTCTTAAAAAGTAGACAACTGTTGTTTCCCATCCTTTATAGCATATTCTGTATTCCAGGTGGACTATAGTGGAGGCTTTGAACCTTTCAGTGTGCTTCGTTTTAGCCAGAAATTTGTGGATCGTGTAGCCAATCCAAAAGACATTATCCATTTTTTCAGGCATAGAGAACAAAAGGAAAAAACAGGTAAGCTAATTTTAATTTTGTACATTAAAGGATGCTCTTATAGCGTTCATGTAAATCAATCTTCTGTAAAAAGAAGTATAAAAATAATGGAAGAAGTTTTAGTATGTTTCTTAATATCTTTGACAAATAAACTGATAGTTGGAATAACTAAATCTCTTGCCTTCTAAAAATTAGATAGCAATTATTTTAAACCTGGGGACATTAGTAGGGAAATGGAAGGCCTTCCCTGCTAAGGTAGTTTTTTAAAAGAGTTCTGTTCAACACAAAGATTTTAGAGATTTATTGCTCAAAATAAATTATTTACTGTATATTATAAATGTTCAGAGAACATACTCTCAATTTTTGTATTATTAAGTATTTTAACTTTAGAGAGTACAGTTATTTAGGAAGACTTGAGTCTTTGGAAATAAGTGGTGTCTCATACCTTGATGTTTCTGATGATCCAGGTAATTAATTTCCAATTAAGTTTCACACACAGTAATTGCTCTTATTCATACATTTACAAAAAAGGTCATACAACTTAGTGCTTCATAAAAAATACTGATCTAAATATAGAGGCTCTTCTCTTTGAAACTATTGAATCAGAGAATTTTTGTAGAAAAACACGGCCTTATTTACAGGTAAGCTACCTAGGTTTTTATAAACCCATATTTAATAGGCTTATATTTGCAATATCAAATTGTGACCAGAAATTGGGTATGTTGTTAATTCCAAAAGGTCAGTAGTTCAAATCCACCAGCCGATCCTTGGAAACCCTATGAGACAGTTCCACTCTGTCTTACAGGGTCACTATGAGTCAGAATCAACTCAACAGCCTTCATAAGAATACAGACTACAGAGCTAGTACCTTATCTTACTTAGGTTTCAGCCATAGTGAAAGTGAGTTTTATGCTAGTGCTTCATTTTTGGTTTAAACGTAAATGGCTCCATGGACACAGTGATTTTGGTATGTTTTAGTAAAAGCATCTTCTAATGTTTTGTCTATCTCTGCCACTTACTAGATGTATGACTTGGTATACATTATTTAACCTCTCTGATGTTTAGTTTTCTCTTCTATTAAATCAGGATAATTTCTGTATTTCATCTGTAAAATGTTCTGAGGCCTCTTCTGCCTCATAGGATTGTTGTGAGGATTAGGTAATATACCAAAGGTCAGTTATCTTAACGTAGCATCTGGAGTGCTGGAGGAACTTCCTGCAGAACTCACTGCCAAGCTGTCAGAGGAGACATCCGAGAAGTCTAAGATGAGGCGCCTAGCCACTGGCACTCCACTGTGAAACTGATTTCCCAAGTGGGGAGGGAGGTGGGCTGGAGGAAGCCTTCTCCAACACTGACACTCATCCGTGAAGCTGTCTGAGAGGGTGTGCCAGGGGAAGCTGTTGACAGGACAACTCACTGCAAAGCTGCTGGGGGTGCCAGGAAAGCAGCCCAAGGGGAGGTGCCTGGCTGGAGGCAGTCCACTGGAGACTGCCAAAATAACATTGTGATATGTTGTTTTGGTTGAAATATATGAAGAAAGTCTTCCCTCAAACAGAAAAGATAGAAAAACCAATTGCTGTTGAGTTGATTCCAACTCATGGTGACCCCATGTGTGTCATAGTAGAACTGTGCTCCATAAGGTTTTCAATGGCTAATACTTCGGAAGTAGATCGCCAGGCCTTTCTTCCGAGATGCCTCTGGGTGGATTTGAACCACCAATCTTTAGGTTAGCAGCCGTACATGTTAACTGTTTGCACCACCCAGGGACTCCAGGTGGAGAAAAGAGGAATATTTTAATAGCCTTTTCAGATAACTGTGGATTCTCTTCGATATTATAGCAAAACTCGGTAAGTGGTAATTTCTTAAAGGTGAGCTGCAACAAGGAATCTGTACAATATCAGTGTGACTTTTCATACTCTTATATTAAAGTTCATTATTCTCTCTTACTTTAAACAGACCTTACCCATGCAAGATTTTATAACATCATGTATTGGTCATTTGGAAAACAGTGGTTTACTGAGTTTTGCAGGTCTTGGTCCACATGTTGACTACGTAAGATCAAAAGATCACACTTAGAAATACTGCCATCAGTCTCATCAGAAAAGTCTTTGGATGTTAGAAAGCTATCAAGCTTTCAGCAGATAGAAATTTTCCAAAATTCTAATTTTTGCTTGAGAGCTTGAATTTTATCATTGGCAAGAAACACTGTTGTTTTCCTTGAAGTGACCCAAGTTACCCAAGTATGAATAACCATAGTGTGTCTAGCAGTTTTTTGTCAAATAAAAATGGCGTTCCTTGAAAAAAAGGAGCTAGTTCAGCTCCCAATTCAAGTGGCTGCAAACTACTTTTCCTTGAGACAACCATCCTACTTAACAAGGCAGCAGAAGTGCTTTATGCATACTTCCCATTTGTCTCACAGAATGTTAAAAAGGTACATACTCAAGGGCCGAGATTTAGTTAATCACTTTTACAGTCATCTAGGACATTCTTTTTTTTTTAAATATGAGTACATGGTGGTGACTACTAGTACAGTTTTGTGCCACTGCCTTAACTCATCCCAAGATGCCAGCAGCTTTACTCATGATTGTTTTTGGATCTTCACTGCAAATGTTAATACAGAGGAGAAGGCAAATAATGTCTTAGTATTACTATGAAAATAGTTTTGGCCTCACAGACTCCCTGGGAGGGTCTTGGTGAACCCCAGAGGGCTGTGGATCACACTTTGAGAGCAGCTGGACTAGACATGCTACTTGGTGATAAGAAGAAGAAGTACTGACTGTGGCTGTTAGCAAAAATGGCTTGTTTTTGCCTCAAAATTTACCACGTTGACCATGCTGGCCATTGATAAAAGTTGTGCCGTACCTCCTCCATTGAAGCAATCTACAACAAGTTTGTAACATAATACAAGATACTGTTTTTTGATGAACTTTTTTCTAGGAGAAGAGATCAACGTCGGGAAACTTATCACAAGACCTTCTTCAGAAGGAACAACTCTAAGGGTGGAAGACCTTGTAAAACAGTATTTTCAAACCGCAGAGAAGGTAATTTCTTAATTATAGCTCACACTTTAACAATGGCTATCTTATAATAACAGATTTTAATTTAAGATACGTTTAATTGATAGTTTAAACAAAATGAATTCTTACACTGTTTCTATGAAGCAAATAGGGTGACTTAATTATATTCATTTATAATTGTTGCACACTGGGGAAAATCAGCACTTAATTAAGGTTTGTTATGAACATTGTTATTAGTGTGGCTGTTTTGTTGATGTTGTTACCTTCTTACTTTCTTTTATCTCTACTAGAGAAATCTGAATCCAGGGTTTAATTTTCTCGCATCCGGATGTAGTTTCACGGTTACTTTACTAATACACTATAGCCGCGTGATGAGGAAACCACTCATACTTGCTGTCGTGGATTTGTAGCACTCTAAGTCCTTCTGGTTGTAGTAGTTTCTTATTGTTGCTATAACACATGACCCCAAACTTAGTGGCTTCAAACAACACAAATTTATTATTTTATAGTTCTGTAGGTCAGAGGTCTGACACAGGTCTCGCTGGACTAAAATCAAGGTGTCTGCCGGGCTGTGTTCCTTTCCTGGAAGCTCTAGGGGAGAATCCATTTCCTTGTCTTTTTAAGCTCATAGAGGCCACCCACATTTCTCAGCTCATGGCCCCCTTCATCCATCTTCACAGCCAGCAAAGTTGCACCTCTCTGCCCATCTTTTCATAGTCACATCTCCCCCTGGCTTTCCTCTTCTGACTCCCTCTTCCCCCCTGATAGTCCCTGCCCTCCCTATTTTATGGTCAGCTATTAGCAACTTTAACTCCATCTGCAGCTTTAATTCTGCTTTGCCATGTAACATATTCATAGATCCTGGGAATTGGAATGTGGACATCTTCAGGGGGCCAGTATTCTTCCTAGGGGCCCTAATAGAAACATCAAGGGGGCCATCTGTAGGGAGCCGGATAGAAACTAAACCCAGTTTCTGTTAATTATTAGCTGCCATTCTGGTCTCTGTGTCGCAGCCACTCTGGCCTCTGTTTTCACTTGTTCTGTTCTTTCCTCCTTTTTTTTGTTTTGACTTTGCTTTTTCTGGCCCTCAATATTTATTGGTAGATTTAATTAGTATTCACTAAATCATTATTTATTTATTTTTCCTTCAATAGCTAGGTAAATTTTTGCCTTTTTTTCCTGGTAATATTATCCTATAATTTTCCTTGTTCATGTACAACTATTTTTAAGCAAAAGATACTGTTTTCTTTATTTAGTGATTTATGTCTCTCTTATAGAATGTGCAACTCTCACTTCTAACAGAAAGGGGAATGGGTGAAGCAGTACAAGAATTTGTGGACAAGGAAGAAAAAGATGCCATAGAGGAATTAGTGAAATACCAGTTGGAAAAAACACAGCGATTTCTTAAAGAACGTCATATTGATGCTGTAGAAGACAAGATCGATGAAGAGGTAGGTAACTAATTTGGGGGTGGATAGATTTATTTCAAAAGTCTCTCCTTAAGCATAGCTCTGAGTTTCTTTCTGTTAAACCATTATTTAACTTCTCTGATTTGTTTAGTTTCTTCATCTATAAAATTGGGATAATACAATGAGGATTAAATTGGAAAACATCTGGAATAGTCTGTTAGTTTTATTCCTTGTAGGTACTATCTTCTCTTGAAAATCCCAAAAATGCTTTAAAATGAACCTTATTGGATGGAAATTTCTACTCATTTCAATTTTTTAATAGGCTTTGATTGATACTTTGAGTTTAATCTAGAAAATGCATTCTCTCTAAGCATAAAAGCAGTGGAAGAATCACAGAGGGAAAACTCCAGATTTTACTAAATAGAAATTTTAAGTGTTTGCATGTCAAATTGTCAAAAGACAAAATTAAAAGTTTGACATAGAGAAAATATTTGTAACAAATATGGGCAGAAAAAAGGTTAATATTCTTAACACAATATTAAAGAGCCCATATTAGTCTTAAGAAAATACTAAACATTTCAATAGGATAATGAACAAAGAATATAAATAGACAGTTCACAAAAGAAAGAAGTGGCTTATAAGCATATGAAAATGATATTTAGTCTAGGGTAATCAAAGAAAGTCAAACCTATTTTTTAATTGGTCAAATTGGCAACAATTTGAAAAAAATAATATTTAATACACTGCTGGTAGGAGATTGATTGAAAAGCAGTTTGGCAGTGTATATCAAGAGGCTTAAATTTTACTTTTTAACTCAGCCCTGGGGGATTATTATAAGGAAATAGTGAGACAGAGATTTGTTTGTAGGGTAACTTATCTTAGTTATCCACAGTGGGGGATAATTGGAAATGTATTGGTAAAATAAATGTTGGTACATACACAATATAGAATGCTATGCAGCCATTAACAAAGACACTTTTGAAGAACATGGAAAAATGTTTCTAATATAGTGTTAAATGGGAAAAGAATTCTGAAGATGCAAGATTATAAACAGCATGATCGCTGTTATGTTTAACATGTTTAGTATGTGTGAGTGTATGTGTGTGTGCGTATAAAAAATGGAAGAAAATATTCCAAACATATTAGCAGAGGTTATGTTCATTTTCTGTGTTTTTCATATTCCTTCTAAACAGAAGAACAGAACAACATTATTCTCAAAACTTACTTCCTTTGGCTTTCATTTTAGTGCTTTTAGCTAACATGGCTCTCTTGAAGCTTTATGGTGTCAGTTGCAACTAGTATTAGTCAGTGTCAGGTACCTTCAGGATTAGGGCTGGTAATCCACACTTTAAAATCATTCACTCTATGACTTTGAATGTGATACGTTCATAATTTTTTAGCATGGGTGGATTTTTCAGTGAAGTAGCAGAAATAAAACATGACCATCCCCACCCTAAGTCACATCATGACTCCTGAGAGCAGGGGTGTGTGTGTGTGTGTATGTCTGTGTCTGTGTGTGTGTGGCTAAGAGCATGGGCTCTGGACCACACCACCTGTGTTCAAGATCAAAACCTTCCTAACCGTGTGACCATTGGCTATGGTAGTTATTTCACCTCTCTGTACCTGAGTTTCCTCAGCCAACTGTAAAAAGGGGATAGTAATAGAACTTCCTTTAAGGTTCTTGTAAGGATTAAAAGAATATATGCAAAGTCTTCAGCATAGTCCCTGTTACAGGGTGGTTGCCCAGTAAGTGTTACTAGTATTTTTACTTTGTTATTTCTCTTCTTCTCTCAAGACTTAATACTTAACACTTTTGGTATCACACATCACCTAGAGCATTATTTGAGACCCTGAGGGGCACAAACCGTTAAACACTTGGCTACTAACTAAAAGGTTGGTAGTTCGAACCCACCCAGAGGCACCTCAGAGGAAAGGGCTGGCAGTCTGCTACCAAAAGGTTACGGCCGTTGAAAACCCTCTGGAATGTAGTTCTCCTTTGAAATACATGGGGTTACCATGAATGAGAATTGACTCAACAGTAACTGGTTTTGGTTTAAAGCACTATTGCATACTATGTAATCTTTAAAAAAAAATTATTTCTAGTTTCCCCCTTCTACTGAATAATAACAAACATGCTGTTATTTCTCCTACGTTAAAGAACAGCTGAAACTCTAGATCCCACTTTTTCCTTTAGCTATTACTACTCTGTTTCTTTGTTGTCCTTTACAGCAGAACTACTCCAAAGACCTTTCTGTATTTGCTGCCCTTAATTCTTCTCCCTTCTCTCTTTCTTAAACTGATCCATCAGGCTTTTGACTTTGTCATTCCAGGGAAGTGGCTGTTATCCAAGCCCCCAGTGACCTTCATTGCTAAGTCCCGTGTCAGTTCTTAAATCTAATCTGACTGCTTCTTGAATCATTTCTTCGTTGGCTTCCGGTACTCCACACTTTTGAAGGTTTCTTCCTGCCTCACCTACTCTCAGTCTCTATTGTTGAATCCTCTCATCTCTTCAGCCTCTTAAGTTGGAGTCCCCAGAACTCACTCCTTGGACCTCTTCTTTGTCTACACATTACCCTTGTAATCTCATCCAGTCCATTGGTGACTCTCAGAAGTCTAACCCAGACCTCTCCTCTGAACTGCTGGACATTTCAACTTGGATGTCTAGTAGACATCTTAAACTTTTAACATGCTCCACTCTGAACTTTGAGTCCCTACTCCCTGCCCCCAGACCTGCTCTACCTAGTGGAATCCTCATTCTTTCTGTTGCTCAAGGCAAAAACCTTAAAGGCGTCCTTGGCTCCTTTTTTTTTCTGTCACCTACATCGTGACTGTCAGAATACAGTAAAACCAGTGAAAGCCAGAACCTGTGTAAGGCAGAAACCTGTCAGAGAAGAAAAACTCAAATATTTCCCACTAAAAGGAGCGATAGAAAAGTGGTAAGACTTCTTCTTGTCAAAGGCATCAAATTTTGAGACCTGGAAAAATAAGGCGGTCTCATTGAGTCCGACTCTCACAGGTTTCACTGTGTCTACAGAATCTGACTAACTTCTTACAACCTTCATCACTACCAGTGATCCCAGCCAGCACCATCTCTCGCCTAGCCTCCAAACTGGTCTCCCTGCTTCTACCCTTTTTCTTCCTTTTCCCCCATTCTGTCCTCAATTCATCTGTCAGTGAACCTAGCACATTTCAGCTCATTCTTGTTTAAAAATAGAAAAAAGCTCTCACAGTTGTTGACAAGCCTTATTCAGTCTGACTCTCCATTATTTCTCTACCTTCATATCTGCCCTAGCCACACTGGGCTCCTTCCTGTTTCCCAGACACACCACCATACTTCTGCCCCCAGCGCCCTTGTACGTGTTCTTTCCTTTGACTGGATTGATCTTGCCCATTATCTGCGTGATTCATTTCTTATCTCTTAAAGTCTTTGCTCATATATTAGTTTCTGCGTCGGGCCTTTCCTGATCATCCTATTAACATGCAACCTCCCTCAGCATGTTCTATCCCTCTTCCTGCTTTATTTTTCTCTGAGCACTTATCACCTTCTGTAAAGATTTCACAAGTTCCAATATTTGAAAGGACTCAAAAGACTCCACTGACCTTACTCACTTAAGGCTTTTATTTAAAGGCAAAGGACAGAGTACAGCAAGAAAAAGAGTGCAGGCAAGCATTGGGGATCTGAAAGGCATACAAGCATAAGCTCCTCAGGTCTTTGCCAGAAGATGCCTTCTGGAGAGGTCAAGGCAGAAGTTCCCAAGGGTCTTTTATGCCCCTCTGGGCACATAATCAAGCCCTGCTGTCTAACCAGTTATGCAGGTTGAAAACCATCTGCCAAAAAACTGGTTATGGAGAGCCAGAGACTTCGAATTTGACCCTGTTGTCGTTGCTGTTAGTTGCCATTGAGTCCATTTCAATTCATAGTGACCCCATGTGTGTACAGTATAACTGCTCCTTAAGATTTTCAAGGCTGTGACCTTTTGGAAGCAGATCACCAGGCCTGTCTTCGAAGGTGCCTCTGCGTAGTTTCGAACTACCAACCTTTCAGTTAGTAGCTGGAAGCTTAATCGTTTGTGCTAGGCAGGGACTCACTAATAGTGCTCTGGGTGGTGTGTAATACACCAAAAGTGCTAAGTGCTAAATCTTCATAGACATCTTCATAGACCACCTTTTTGGCTAGTAGTCAAGTACTTAACCATTTGTACCACCCAGGGACCTCAAACTCAACCCTACACCCCTAAAATATAGTTTATTGCCATTCTTTCACCCACACTCCTCTAGATTATAAACTCCTTGAGGGCAGAATTTTTTTACTATTTTTATTTACTGTTGTAATGTCAGTTCCTACAGTAGTGCCTGGCACACAGTAGGTGCTCAGTAAATATTTGTTAAATAAATTATTGCATAAATGGCATTTATCTCTCCAACTGCTTAACTCTATTATAAGAGCCTTGTGAGCAGGAACCATTAAAAAAGGAACCTCTTATCCCTCACAGTCCCTGGACCATGGTCAACAAGCAGTAAACATTCAATATGTGGCAGTTAATAAAAATGGATCTTTAGGGTCCCATCTTAGTCATCTAGTGCTGCTCTAACAGAAGTACCACAGGTGGATGGCTTTAACAAAGAGAAATTTATTCTTTCACAGTCTAATAGGCTACAAGTCCAAATTCAGGGCATCAGCTCCAGGGAAAGGCCTTCTGTCTCTGTTGGCTCCAGAGGAAGGTTCTCGTTTTCAGTCTTCCCTTGGTCTGGGAGCGTCTTAGTGCAGGAACCTCAGGTCCAAAGGACGCGCTCCGCTCCTGGTGCTGCTTTCTTGGTGGTACGAGGTCCCCCTGTGTCTGTGTTCCCTTCTCTTATATCTCAAAAGAGATTGGATTAAGACACTATCCAGTCTTGTAGACCTCATCAGTATAACCTCATCATAGTGATAGAGTTTACGACCCATAAGGAAATCACATCAGATTACACAGTCATACAATATGGGGAATCATGACCCAGTCAAGCCGACAGACATTTTTGGGGGACGCAATTCAATCCATGACAGGTTCACTACTTCAGATACCATTTCAGAGGACCTCCACCCTGTCTTGCAGCCAGATGCCCAGGAATGTTTTGAGCAGTGTAATAAATATTTCAAACCTCTTAAAGGAGAGTGGATTTTGTTTTTAACTATTTTCCTGAAGTATAACACTCATGGCATATTAGACTTTTTTTCTCTCTGCTGCCTGACAGACTATTTTTTAGTGACGTAGTACATTTTGGCAACAGGTAGTATAATTTTGCTCAGAGCCAGTATATTTTTATTTTCTAGGGTACATTTTTGAAATTTTAATGTAAGTCACTGGGAAAATTTGGCTTCTTTTATCAATCTCTTGTGAACTAAAACTATATCTGAATTTTCCAAGTTTTATGTTATAATGGAAAGCATTTCTTAATCAATTGTAGCCCCTTATTTTATATTTATAAAACTGGAATAAGTGACATGTTTGTGATTTACTTTGTTATGATCTAGGTACGTCATTTCAGAGAAAGCAGACAAAGAAATACTAATGAAGAAGATGATGAAGTTCGAGAGGTAATTTTTCTGTTGTAAATTCCTATGCTTGTATATCAGTTGGAGCCCTGGTGGTACAGTGGTTAAGAGCTTGGCTGCTAACCAAAAGGTCAGCAGTTCAAGTCCACCAGCCACTCCTTGGAAACCCTATGGGGCAGTTCTACTTTGTCCTCTAGGGTCGTTATGAGTCGGAATCGACTCGACAGCAGTGGGTTTGGTTTTGTTTTTGATGTGTCAGTTTGTTAAATTACGATAACTAGTAGGTTTATTTAGAGCAGTTAATCCACCTAGATTTGGTGGGTGGGAATGGGCAGGCATTGGCTAAGGATGAGAGATGAACTAGTAGTAGATAGCTGCCTTTGATTTATAGTAGCTCAGCCTACAAATACTCTACTTGCTGACACTGCTCTTTTTTTCTTTTGCTGGTGTCTAAAACTTACTTAATCCGATGGGGGGTGGTATGTACAACAAGAGCCCTAATTAATCAAAATAATATATAATTATTATTAGAGCATTTTATCAGTAGAAGATCTTACCTTACTGAGCTAATACTATTTTGGGCAAAAAAAGAAGAAACTTAGTGTTTTGGTTAGCCATCTTTTCATGGGTAGATATGGAGAATTTCCATTGGCATTTTTGAAATGTCCAAATTAGCTTGAGCTCCACCATCACTATCTTTCCACTCTCTTTGTAGTTTAGAAACTACAGATTAGCAACCATTTACTTAAATTTTGGGCCTCTCTCTGGTACTTGGCGAATTCATTATTGAAATGTATTTTCTTATTTTCTAATTGCCCCTCATATTTTATGATTGCTACCTAGTATTTAAAAGTTTTTTTTATGAATTGTTTACTGTTGAGCTTTTATTCAGCAGACATTTTGTATAGTGCCTGTTATGGGTTAGGTATTCTGTTTTATATTAGGAATACAGACGTAGAAAAGATATGTAACCAGTGTCACTGATTATTATGTTTAGAAATTGTTGAATGAGAATGGGTTTTGTTGTGTATATTTTCACAGATGTGAAAAAGGTCTGGTCTGTGTCCACAGAGAGTCTCAGTTTACTAGGAGAAACAGACATATGTATAAAGAAAATATTAAACCTTTTCATGACTGGAAATTTCCCCCTCTCTGAGTTAGTACAACTCTCCCATGGTCATTTTCCTCAATATTTCTGAACTGTAGCTGGCAGTTAGTGAGTTGGAAGGAGTTGAAGCACATCCCTCAACTTAACTTTGACAAATTCCACTATTTTCTCTGCTATAATAAGAAGGAATTAATAGGAGCTCCCCCTTCCCTTTAAATAATAGTTTTTGCCTCGTTTTAAGCACACTCCTTAGTAAAAGTCAGTATCTGAGATACTAAAAAGGAAAAGCCCCTGTTTAAGGGATGAGGACTCTCAATTTACATTTTCTTTTCCTCTGAACTCTTCCAAATGAAGAGAGCCAAAGTAAGACCTTGAGTATATCCCACCTGAATTTAGAGTCCATCTCAAGAATAGATTTGATGCATTGAACGCTAACGACTGAAGGCCAGACAAGTTGTGGGATGACATCAAGGACATCATACATGAAGAACGCAAGAGGTCATTAAAAAGACAGGAAAGAAAGAAAAGACCAAAATATGTTCCAGATGATACTTTGAAACTTGCTGTTGAACGTAGAGTAGCTAAAGCAAATGGAAGAAATGATGAAGAAAAAAAGCTGAACAGAACATTTCTAAGGGTCACTCAAGAAGACAAAGTATTACTCTGAAATGTGCAAAGACCTGGAGTTAGAAAACCAAAAGGGAGGAACACACTCAGCATTTCTGAAGCTGAAAGAATGGAAGCAAACATTCAAGCCTCGAATTGCAATATTGAAGGATTCTATGGGCAAAATATTGAACGATGCAAGGAACATCAAAAGGTGATGGAAAGTACACACAGAGTCGCCGTACCAAAAAGAATCGGCCGGCGTCAGCCATTTCAGGAGGTAGCATATGATCAAGAACCAATGGTACTGAAGGAAGAAGTCCAAGCTGCACTGAAGGCATTGGTGAGAAACAAGGCTCCAGGAATTGATGGAATACTAACGGAGATGCTTCCACGAACAGATGCATTGCTGGAAGAGCTCACTCATCTATGCCAAGAAACTTAATAGACAGTTACCTGGCCAACCAACAGGAAGAGATTTGTATTTGTGCCTATTCCAAAGAAAGGTGATCCAGCAGAATGCAGAAATTATCGAACAGTATCATTAATACCACATGCAAGTAAAATTTTGCTGAAGATAATTCAAAAATGGCTGCAGCAGTACATTGACAGGGAACTACCAGAAACTCAAGCCAGATTAAGAAGAGGTTGTGGAGCCAGGGATATCATTGCTGATGTCAGATGGTTGTTGGCTGAAAGTAGAGGATACCAGGAAGATGTTTTTCTGTGTTCTATTGACTATGCAAAGGCATTTGACTGTGTGGATTATAACAAATTATGGATAATATTGCAAAGAATGGGAATTCCGGAACACTTAATTGTCTTCATGAGGAACCTGTAGAAAGACCAAGAGGCAGTCATTTGAACAGAACAAGGGGATACTGCATGGCTGACAATCAGGAAAGGTGTGCGTCAGGGTTGTATCTTTCACCGTACTTATTCAGTCTGTATGCTGAGCAAATAATCTGAAAAGCTGGACTATGTGAAGAAGAATACAGTATCAGGATTGGAGGAAGATTCATTAAGAACCTGCGATATGCAGATGACACAACCTTGCTTGCTGAAAGCAAAGAGAACTTGAAGCACTTAATGATGAAGATCAAATACTGCGGCCTTCAGTATGGATTACACCTCAACATAAAGAAAAAAATCCTCACAATTGGACAAGTAAGCAATATCATGATAGATGGAGAAAAGATTGAAGTTGTCAAAGATTTCATTTTACTTGGGATCCACAATCTACACCCATGGAAGCAGCAGTCAGGAAATCAAACGATGCATTGCATTGGGCAAATCTGCTGCAAAAGATCTCTTTAAAGTGTTAAAAAGCAAAGATGTCACTTTTAGGACTAAGGTGCACCTGACCCAAGCCGTGGTATTTTCAGTCACCTCATATGCATGTGAAAGCTGGACAGTGAATAAGGAAGACTGAAGAAGAGTTGATGCATTTGAAATATGGTGTTGGCCAAGAGTATTGAATATACCATGGACTGCCAGAAGAATGAACAAATCTGTCTTGGAAGAAGTACAGCCAAAATGCTCCTTAGCAGCAAGGATGGCAAGACTTTGTCTCATGTACTTTGGAGGTGTTATCAGGAGGGATCAGTCCCTGGACAAGGACATCATATTTGGTAAAGTAGAGAGTCAGCGAAAAAGGGGAAGACCCTCAGTGAGATGGATTGACACAGTGGTTGCAACAATGGGCTCAAGCATAACAACGATTGTGAGGATGACCCAGGACCGGGCAGTGTTTCATTCTGTTGTATGTGGGGTTTTCATGAATCGGAACCTACTTGATGGCACCTAACAACAACAACAACAGGCAGTTTAGCATTATTAAATTTTTGTCTGAATGAGTAGTTGAATGATTTTTAGGATGCTGTGTTACCTACTAATCTATACTTTCTTGTTATCCCTCTCAGGCTATGAATAGGGCCAGAGCCCACAGATCTCAGTTAGAGGACTTTGCTTCTGCCTTTAGTGCTGATGACTTCATGAGTGTGGATTTGACAGAAGAGATGGCTGACGACTCTGATGATAGCATCTCAGCAGCAGCCAGCAAAGGAAGAGGCCGTGGTAGAGGAGGAAGAGGGCAGAATTCCACCTCGAGAGGAGGGTCTCAGAGAGGAAGAGGTTAGCAATGAATGTAACCTTTTGCACATATTTAGACTTTGCAGTTGAGTGGGAAATATAGAATTGCCTTCCTATTGTCAGAATTGAGTTATGAATTCTAATTTCTAAAACAAAATCTTTTAAAAGTTTATTTTTGCAGTACGTAAGGTCAGTCTTTTTTTTATTGTACTTTAGATGAAGATTTACAGAACAAATAGTTTCTCATTAAATAGTACACATTGTTTTATGACAATGGTTAACAACCCCATGACATGTCAACACTGTCCCTTCTCAACCTTGGGTTCCCTGTTATCAGCTTTCCTGTCCCCTTCTGCCTTCTAGTCCTTGTCCCTGGACTGTTGTACCCCATTAGTCTCGTTTTGTTTTATGGGCCTGTCTAGTCTTTGGCTGAACGGTGAACATCAGGTGTGACTTCATTACAGAGCTAGAAGGGTGTCCGGGGGCCATACGCTCGGGGTTTCTCAAGTCTCTGTCAGGCCAGTAAGTCTAGTCTTTTTTTGTGGGTTAGAATTTTGTTCTGCATTTTTCTCCAGCTCTATCCGGGACCTCTATTGTGATCCCTGTCAGAGCAGTCAGTGGTGGTAGCCGGGCGCCATCTAGTTGTACTGGACTCAGTCCGTTGGAGGCTGTGGTGGTTGTGGTCCATTAGTCCTTTGGACTAGTCTTTCCCCTATATCTTATTTTCTTCTCCTTTGCTCCCGAAGGGGTAAGACCAGTGGAGTATCTTAGATGGCTGCCTACAGCCTTTTAAGACCCCAGACGCTATTCACCAAGGTAGAAGGTAGAACATTTTCTTTATAAACTGTGTTATGCCAGTTGAGCTAGATGTTCTCCGAGACCATGGTCTCCACAGCCCTTCACCCAGCAATTCAGTCCCTCAGGGAGTTTGGATGTGGTCTGTGGAGCTTCCAAATAAAGTCAGTCTTTAATGCAGTTGTGACACATACCTTTTACTTAAATTATGAATGGCAGCCTGCACATAGTGTTTTTATTATTGTTGTTGTAGTTAGTTGCCCTTGAGTTGATCATGACTCATGGTGATCCCTAGTGTGCAGAGTAGAACTACTCTGTAGGGTTTTCAAGGCTGTGACCTTTCAGAAGCAGATCACCAGGCCTTTCTTCCGAAGCACCTCTAGGTGGGTTTGAACCTCCAATATTTCGGTTAGTAGTCCAGCACTTAACTGTTTGTGCCACCCAGGGTTTAACAAGTATTTTTTTAAAGAACTTCACTCTGTTTCTCACCTTTTGGTACATTTAATGTCATATTTATCTCACATGTCCAAAGTAGTAGTGAGGCCCATATGAGCTGTCAAGGAAAATGGCTAGCTAATGGACATTGACAGCAGGAAGAAAACCTCGATCATAATTATTATTTTTGTTACTGTCATAAGTTACAAGTGCCCACATGCTTAAAAGTGCTCCTGATAAAATTTCTTTAAAAAGAAAAACTATCCCCAAACAATCTGATTTCTAAAAGCAATCATTAGCATTAATTTCCATTAATGTATTTAATGTGACACTTCTTGTCATTGAATAGTCCAAATAATAGAATCTAGTGACTTCTTAATGTATTATATAAATCCATCCCTAGGAGTATTTTAAGATCAGTTTTAATAATATTTATCCATAGGAGTTATAAGCTGGTAAAGTGGATGCTGATTTAGTTAAAAATCTCTAGGGAGAGAAATCCTTATCTTCTAGAGACAATTATTTTCATTATCCTTACATTTACAAACTTTTTCCCTTAGATTTTAATTGAAACAAATGTGGCCTAAGAATCATCTCTGAAAATTGATTGGTTCAGACTCTAGATGTTTCTTCTTATATATATCTTTGGCTTTTTACAACTAAACTGTGTTTTGATGTAACTCTATTTAAATT
This sequence comes from Trichechus manatus latirostris, assembly GCF_000243295.1. Lineage (NCBI taxonomy): Eukaryota > Metazoa > Chordata > Mammalia > Sirenia > Trichechidae > Trichechus > Trichechus manatus. The sequence continues at coordinate 3,408,293 of NW_004444077.1, forward strand.
TTATTTTGTTGTTTTTAATTTTAAAAAAACCAAAATCCTTAGCTCTTTATGGAATTGTATATTGATTGTGCTCATTATTCTAACGTTAGGCACTGGTCTGGTGACTTCTTCTCGAGGCAGAGGTTCAAAGGCTGCTGCATCAACATCGTTTAGAAATATGTCTATTATAGATGGTGAGTACAGGTTGCTGGTGATTATCTAGCAGTTATTGGTAATTTTCCAACCCAGGAAGACCTAGGAAATCCCCATTTACAAACCTCATTGGTTGTGCTGTCATCCTTGTGGAATTGAAAGGGCTATTAGGTTCACAGGATAATTTATCCTGAAAAAATGTCTTTGCCATTCATCAAAGCTGTTGAAGAGGGTGAGCCTTAAAAATTGCTTTTTATAATACCTTACTTTAGACAAATTTGATTGTGATTTCCCTTTTACAAATGGATCACTAAGTTATAGAAAAGTGAGGCAATTGATCAGGTTACCAACAATGACCAAGAGAGAAAGAGAAGGAACTGCCTCTTAAAGTATTGTTTATTTTCTTTCTTGATGCTGCTTTCCTCTACTATTAGTACAGAGAACTCATGTGAACTGTATTAAATTAAGAGGTATGTGACTTTAGCAGCAACCCAAGTAAAAAAGACTTAGGTCAGTAAGATGTCAGCATAACTGTCCAAATCTAATGACGTCTTAAGCTGTTTTAATAGAAATACTGTGTCTCTACCACAAAGGAGTTCTCTTATCTCTGCCGAATTGGATCTGTCATGCCAAGAATACTATGCTCATCTTTGGAACTGTATTTCAAGAAGGATACCAACGATATGTGATCATTCAGAAGAGAAACAATATACAAAATGGTGGAAGGAATTTGGGATATCTAACCTGGGAAAGATTCAGGTCATTCTGTAGTTTAAGTTCTATAGCGTGAAAGATGGACTAGCTTTGATTTGTATAAAGGCAGTGGTTTACAATCTATTTAGGGTCATAGATTCTCTTTAAGAATCTAAGGAAAGCTGTGTCTCCTATCCCCAAGTATATGCAATTTGGACTCAGTTTCAAAGGATTTAGGAATCACTATGAAGCCTATTCATGGGCTTCAGATTGAGAACTCTTGGCCCTGTGAGGATGAATGGGTAAAGCTAGAAGAATGCTAATTTATTATCTGATAAAATGGACCTTGGAGACTTGAGAGGAATTTCGCCAACTTCCTCATTTTACAGATGAGGAAACTGATCTAAGCAACTTGCCCAAGGTTAATGATACCACTAATAATACTAATAATAGCTAATATTTATGAAGCAGTTACTGTGTGCCTCTCAACAGCTCTTTGAGGTAGATACTGTTATTGACCTTGTTTTACAGAGAAGGAAACGGAGGCTTTGAGAAGTTAGGTAACTTACCCAAGGTTCCACAGCTAGTAAGTAGTAGAGCTTGGATTAGTCCCATATTCTCTGAACTCCAGAACCAGTAGTTAACCACTAGTTTTCAGAGCAAGAACAATTAGAAACCTAGCTACTGGTTCTCAGTAGAGGGTCTTTGCATTGTATAGAATAAACTTTCTAATTAATGTAAAGATGGAATAAGCTGCCCAGGGAGGAAGTGAGTTGGCACTCCATCATAGGGAGTTTTCAACATTTATTGGATGACAGCTGACATTGGAGAAAGGATTCAGACTCTTTAAGATACCTTCTTACCAAAGTTTCTGTAGCTGTATTTTTACTCAAAGATTATTCAGTACTTGAGGAGAGCCGACTGAAATCCTGATCTTTTGGCTTCAGAAACATATTGCCTTTGTTGACATTCGGGAAATGGCATCCAGAAAGATGCTTTTCTATGCTTGGCAGGTCTAAGGTAAAAGCAAAGAAGAAAGAAAGAAAGGAAGAGAGAGATAAGAAAAAAAGAGAGAGGGAGGGAGGAAGGAGGGGCGCAGCATGGTGTTTTGTAAAGAATCCAGGCTGATACACGTTAAAGTTGGGGTGACATGTCATCACATCTGCAGCTTACTTTTAATTTGTTCAGGAAAAGGGTATTTAAAGACAAAGAGAAAGCAAATGTGGCAAGTTGTTAACAATTGCTAGATTTAGAGAAAGAGTGTTTGAACATTAATTGTGCCATTCTTTAGACTTTTCTAAAGGCTTGAAATCTTTTAAAATAACAATTTGAGTAGTGGTGGGGAAAGCCAACAGATGATATGTCTATGTAAAGTTCGTTTACCTCTACTGTCCTTAACTCCTGGGGTCCCAGCTTCAGGGAGGGAGGAAATGCATTAAGTTCTACCCTAGGGAGGCCCTGGACTATGGTTTCTCTCTCCTTCTTGCTACAGGACTGTCAAAACCAGTCTTATAACATTTGCCCAGATAGTCAAATGTTCTCTGGTTAAAGGACTCTGTTTGCCTGAGTTCTAATTTTTCATCAGTTTTGGCCGGCTAATTGCTTACTGTGTTACCAGCTCTTTAGTGCTCTTAAGAATTTTTTTTTTTTTTTTTTAATGTCTGATATAGCAGTTTGGGTTGTTTTTAGCAGGAGTATTTGCCTGAATAACCTAGCCTGTGATGAACAGAAACAGAGGTTTAATCCTTAATTTCTTTGTTTAAAACTCACATGTGGCTGCCTGCTTTATATCTAGGACTCTGTATCACATAGGGGTTTTTATGAGCATTTTTCACTTTCTAACATCAGCCCCTTTCAAAACCACTATGCCAATGAAATTTTCAAAGAAATTTCTTAGTGACTGCTGCCGTGTTACCCACTGATAATGTGATATAAAGGTATTATTTGTGTAGAGAGGCAACAGACCAGTTATGGTGCTTAAAAAATTTCACAAGTTGGCATGACTGATCATTTTTGTAAGTAATAATATTCATCTGTGAAAAGAGGCTATGTAAGTAAACCAACTGAGAAGAAAGGCTTGGTGATCTGCTTTCAAAAAACCAGCCATTGAAAATCCTATGTACCACAGTTCTACTATGACACACGGGTTCACCATGAGTCGGAGTTGACTGGACAGCAACTGGGGAAAAAAAAAGAAAGTCAACCATATCAATACAAAACTTAGGATTTCCTGAACTATGTTTCAGGCCAAAATTTGGTTGTGAAACCTTTTGTAGCCTAGAATTGTGGTTAAGAACTAGAACTCTGGGGTCAGACCTGGTTTAGCATGCCAGCCCTTCACTTGGCAGCTCACTGCTGTTGCACTGTAGGTGCTGGGAGAACAGGATCTGCATCATTCTTATTCATCGTTGTGTGAAGGGCCTGGCACAGAGTAAATGCTGAGAATGACTGAATAACACTTACAGACTGTATAGCACTAAGGTTAAGAGAATGGTTCTAAGGTCAGAAAGACCTTGGTTTGCATTCTGACACCTGGATGCACTAGCTACGTGTCCCGCGGCAGTTTGCTTAAGCTTTCTGTCTCTAAGCCCCAGTGTCCTCATCTGTAAGATGGGGTAATGATTACATATATCTCATTGGATTATTTTGAGGATTAATGAAAAATTGCGTGTGAAGTACGTGGCACAGTGTCTACACGTTAAGACCTCAGCAAGTGTAAACTTGTTAATCTATAAACCTTAGCTATAAAATTGGGGATATAAAGTAGTTATAAATATTAAATGAGCCTATGTATATGTAGTACTGAGCAGAGCAGCTAATAAGAACTCAACAGATGATTGCTGCTGTTTGTATTAGTGGCAGTATTGCAGTGTTTTCAATAAATTTATGAATATAGATATTTTATAACTCTTTGGCCTAAATTTGTCTTTTTTAAAAAATTGATTTGATTTATTGGCTTTAATATATCTGATTACCACTAATATTGAACTCCTTTTTGATAAATGAAACTGATTTTTTAATATGAATGTGTAAAACATCATTTATCAGGTTAAAATTAGGGTTTTATAAGTCTGACAAAATAACGATGGGGTCTTCACTATACTTGCCATAACTCTGGGATAAAAGCAACTTTAAAATTATAACATCTAGATTCCTATTATAAATAAAGAATGAAAAGATAAAGATCAAATTTTATTATACAAGCTTCATGGAGTATGAAGGTTATTGTACTGGAATTTTATTGGGAAAGGTAGAAATTACACTTTTAGCCCATGGCGCTTGTAAATAACAAAGTTGACAACCCAGATTTTTCCATTGAAGTTGGTCTGAAAATCACTGTGAACAAGCGGATAAACGGTACCTCTTAAGCCACTGCTTCTATGTTCATTTACCATCATGGCTACCTCACTGCAACTTATAATAGCTGCATTTATTGGAAGGCTTACTCTCTGCTAGGCACTTCCAATGCAGTTTACACAAACTACCTATTTTTATCCTTTGAACAGTTTTCTGCATAAAGTATTAACATTATTTTGCAAGTGAGGAAATTGAGGCTTAAGGACGCCAGGGAACTTAGCCAATTGTCACCCAGCTAGTAAGTCAATGAGTTTCACTCCAAAACCAGAGCTCTTCACCACCATATTATATTGCCTTCGTAACAAAACTCAGTGCTTATTTTTCTGATAAAGTTAATTTATTTCACAAACATTTATTCATCTTTTGCTATAAGAAAGGAGTGTTCTTGTTTTCATGCATCTCAGAGTTTGAAGAGTCCTTTAATGAATAAATATTGAGCAGAAATATTCCTTGGAAGCATCATGGTCCCTGGCTTTTTTATTCAGTTGCCCCATTTAGCCTTTTGAGTAGAGTAGGATGTGAGGACAGTAACTGAGTAGGGCTGAGCACTCTGCTCCTGCCTTTCGTTCCCCTTTTCAGGTAGACATCAGTGAGCCGGGATAGAACCTGGACTAGGAAGAATGAGTAATTTATAAAACAAGGTCTAGCTAGAAATATTCCTGAGTTTTTCTGACTAGGAAATTTTTTGGCTTTGCAGGATATTTTGAGTGTTCAGCTTTTTCAAGTTTCTGTCTTTCTTTCTCTCCTTGCCCTGCTTGATTTGGGGGTTGTCTTGGGGGAGACATTTTTATATACCATAAAACCTGGGAGAACTGGAACTTGATGGGGCTACCTTGTTTTTCTGGGCCTTGCAAGTTTTCCACCTTTGACAGGGTGCAGTCTTACCACTTTTCTGTTGCTTGTTTTAGTGGAAAATATTTGTGTTTTCCTTCTCTGACAGGTTTCTGTCTTACACAGGTTCCAGCTTTCGCAGGTTTTACTCTATTAGCAAACTGGGAAGGCTTAGGCAAAAATAAACCTGTAATTGTTTGAGATTTATTCTATTATGTATTCTCAAGGGAAAAGAAGGGGAAAGATAAAGAGCTAAGCTTCAAGCTTCTAGCCAAGTTTATAAAGCTAAAAAAGTTAAGGATTCCAAGGTAAGTTTTCTAATGGAATAAAAGGTATGCTGTTTTCTGGAATTCCCCTTTTGGTGCATCCCCCTTCTGGTGTTGAATATGGCTAACAGGGTAGAGGAGATAAGGAAGTTCCTACTGGAACCACATGGCTCCTAATATAGACACAGGGAAAGGATTCACAGACGGCGGAGTAGGAAGAAGTTAGGGCTGGTTCTTTTTGGATAGGTTTCATGAATGAAGCCCATTTGAGATTTATCATCAGTATATTTGGAATTCAGTCAGTTAGGTGATCAGACTTTATCCTTTAAGTATTTTTCTGCAAAATATTTTTTAGCATGGGTGTATTTATGAACACTGCTTGTAACTATATTCGAATAAGCTGGGAAATCATATGAGACCGGCAGATAGGCATTGAGTTATTTGAAGAAATAATTCCACCTACCTCCAGATTTTAAAAAATGTAGATGATTTTATAATTAATCATCATGGGTGTTTGCAGAGAGGACTTAGAAAATCTTCAGGTAAAGAAATATGCAAATTTTAAGTTATTTTAAGAATAACCTAATAGGTGTTTCGTCTTTTTTATCCTAGCCTTTAAATCTACAAAACAACAGCCCTCCCGAAGTACTGCTACTAAGAATTACTCAGAGGTAAGGGGAAAAAAAGTTTATTCTTGTGTTTTAATAGTTTGTTTCCTTCATTATGAATTAATTCTTTGATCTACAAAATAAATAAAAGAAGAAAAAGTGTAGAATATTAAAGCTGAAGAGAACCCTGTTTATCATTTAGACCTGAGGGCTTCTAGGATTTGTGTCTTTGTTTTTGTTTTGCTTTAAATAATGTGTCATATCATTGGAAATCCATAAATGTATGAATATTTTTATGGATAACAGTCTTGAACCAAGAGGGTCCATGCATGGAATACTAATATTGAAAGTGAGTTCAGTGCATATAGAGGTTTTATTTATATCTGAATTCCTTTTGCCACTTACACTATCATGATACTCTAGCCTGTGCCTAAATAGCTTATACTTGAGACACATTGAAGGATGAGACTCTAAGGATGTCTATGTTCTTAACTATAGGTTTAAGTTAGAGCCTTATTTTAAAAACCTTCTGCTCCTCTTTTGAATTCCAAGCAGAGTCCAGTATGGGCTTGACTCTCCCATTACCTCGCTCTCAAAACCCATGTATTTAACTCCCGAGCCAGTACTCTTCCATCTTGATCAGGGTTTCTCAGTAGCGGCACTATTGACATTTTGGATCTGACAGTTCTTTGTTGTGGGGTCAGTCCTGGGCATTGTAGAATGTTAAGCAGCATCCTTGGCCTGTACCCACTAGATGCCAATAGCAACCCTTCCTCTAGTCATGACAATCAAAACTGTCTCCAGATCTTGCGAAATGTCCCCAGAGTGGAGCAGGGGTATAAAATGGCTCCCTGTTGGGAACCACTGCTCTATATCATACTTCCTCCAGTAGCCTTTTCTCATATTTCATTCTTATAGATTCTCTTAAGCATTTGACACAGTTGAATGCTGATAATCAACAGATGTGTTGAAATCTTCTCTGTCCTGATTCTAGTCTTGTTCTTTTATCTCTCTTAACTTCATTTTTCTTTTTTTTAAATCTTGCTTATATTGAGCATACCAGTGCTAACTTTTATCCTTAGCTCCATTTAATTATTTGCAATCAACTGTTGTCCAGCTATTGCTTCAAGATGAACATATCTGAAAACAAAGTTATTATCATGTCCACAAAGTAGCTTCCCTTTTACATTTTTCTATCGTAAGGCAAGAACATGAGTTCAGAAAGAGCCAAGTCATGCCAAACTGACATTTTCTTTCCATTTTCTGATTGAGATTGCACAGTGGTAGATCAAGAGGATGTTGAATGCATCTGATCCCTTCAAGGCATATAAGACAATCTCCTTATAATTTATGTACAAGATATAGAAATATTGTCTGGATACATAGATGTTTGAACAATTGCATTTAATGACTTGATTGATCATTCAGTGTTAGCCTAGAGGGGAGTTCTTGGGTGTTCTTTTTCAGTATTCTGTCCTTGAGTTCATCCTTATCTGCCCTTTTTATCAATAGATGAAGACATAGCCAGTGTGTTTATCAAGCATCAGGAGAAACAAAATATAGAGGAATAGGTCGGATTTGCATGACAGCATCAAGAATCAAATATCTTCATTTGAACTTAAAACTAAAAAATGATATTTAACAGGGACAAATGCAACAGAAATACAAATATACAGTACTTCCAACGCGGTCTTATACCTCATTTAAAATTGGAGGCTGAACATTGATGGTCTAACTTCACATCAGGATCCAAGAAGAAAACCACAGGGCGCTGTCTGCACATGAGCCTTGGAAGCCATTTACCGATGGATGTTACTTTATATACCTAGGCTTCTGTGATAGCCAGGAGAGAAGTGCGCTAAGACCTATAGGTTAGAAGACCAGTTGTGAATGAAGATGACATTGCAGGGGAGGGGGGCAGGGCTGAGCTTTGGTTTTAGAAGATGCTGCTTACATGGCTTCTGCCTCCTTGTGGCTTTTTTGTATGTTTTTAAAAAGCACTTTAAGATCTGTTAATCATTTTTATTGAGATGATTTAAGTCCCACCGAAACTACTGTTTTGTCTTTTCCCCTAGATAATTGAGGTAGATGAGTCAGATGTGGAAGAAGACATTTTTCCTACCTCTTCAAAAACAGATCCAAGGTAGGTACAGTGTTTTCCTGCAAAAAGAAGCATCTGAAAACTTTAAAAATGATAGAGAATTCTACAGCTACACATTTTTCTATGCCATAGAAATTTAACAGATTTATTTTCAACTAATAAAGTATCTGGAGAAATGTACAAAAAAAAAAATAGACCAAGAGCTATTCCATAGAGTTGATACAGCATTATTATAAGTGTCTTTACTGAAAATTTAAATAACCTATAATTTGTTTCCTTTTGTCTTATTACCCTGTGATTTTCTTGATAGAGGGCTGTGTTCTCCTTAATTAACAGAAAATAGTTTTATATTTTGATAACATTTGATTTCAGCTATTCTTCATTAGCATATTTTTGTATACTTAGTTACACATGGTGCTGTGCTGAAAATTAGAAAGATCACATAGACTTATTCTGCCTTCAGAGCCCTTATATACGTTTCCTGTCCCTTTTTTCTTTCTTTGTTGTTTGTCTGTTACTACAAGGTTTGACTTGGTTTACTATTGCCATTTTCTTCTGTGTGTTAACACTTCAGGCAGATACTGCTTAACTAAGAGTCAGCTAATGAAAATTTATACTTAAGAGTCAACATCCTTGTTTGTATGCTTGTTTTCTTGTTAGCATTGATGGGGGACATAAACAAATGTTCTAATATGGTTACTGCCTTCAGACAACTTGAATTGTAGTGGAAAGAGAGATTAAGAATGCATTTGAATCTATTAAACGATGATTGAGTCAGTACATAATTATGTGTGAAATTTTATGGTACAGATTATGTATGAGTGCTTATAGGCACTCAGAAAAAGGAGCAAGGAGTGTGGGAAAAAGTAGTAGAGGAAAAAGCTTCACAAAGGAAATAAAATTTACCTGGGGCTTTAAAGATAGGCATTATTTGGGTCATTGGAGTGGAGAATGGTGATCCCAGCTGAGACTAATGACATGAGCAAGAGTTTTAGAAATAAGGGTGAGATTGAGGAAGAAACTGTACATTGATGTTTCTCAAACATTTTTTTATGATCTCAATCTTCTTTCATTATCTAAGGAGAAAAATTAAATTTGATTTAAATTAATTAAAATAAGATAAATTTAATTTCTCCCTTATGAAAGAAATTAAATAGTAAATAATGAAATTTTTGTCAGGTAGAGATGCACTTGGGAAGCCAAAAACTATTTTGATATATAAGATTTTCCACCTCCCCCAAGAACCAATTTTCATCCCTTAGGGTGATATTGACCCCATTGAGAATATGTGATTTACGTGAATTAAGAATCTGTGTTTGAAAAATTGATATAGTTCCACATCTACTTATTTATTCAGTTAAATATTATGCTAGGTGCTGGGGATAGAAAGATGAAAGAAATGTCCCTTCCTTCAAGGAATTTACATTTTACTGATATGCTAATTACAGGGCACTACAGTCTACCAAGATAGATGTTTTATTCAAGTATAATGAAATGTATGGAGTCCTTGGGTGGTGCAAATAATTGAGGTTCAAGTACACTCAGAGGCATCTCAGAAGAAGGGCCTGGCAATCTACTTCTGAAAATCAGCCATTAGAAATCCTATGGAGCACAGTTCTACTCTGACACACGTGAGGTTACCATAAGACAGAAATGAACTGACTGGACAGCAACTGATTTAATGAAGTCTAACAGAAGTGCCAATGACTTTCTGGGAAAGGTCACTGAAGATTTCACAAAGAAGGTAACATTTGAGGTGAAGATCAACAGATGTGTAAGAATGCTTTGATGGAAATGAACAAGGTGCAATAATAAACAGTAATGTCAGCGGGAGCTGATATGTACTTCATCAGGAAAAGCCTCTGAGGAGGTTACACTTAAGCTGAAATTTTAAGAATAAGAGAGATATGGCCTTGCAAAAAGCAGAGGGAAAAGCATATGAACAGACTCTTGAGGAAGAAACAAGCTCAGTGTAATCTAGGAGCTAACTAAGGTGGCTAAAGCGTGGCAGAAAGAGGTGGTGTGAGGTGAGGTTGGAGACTAGATACCAGGGGTAAATCATGAGCCAGGAACAAGTGAGTGTGGTAAGGATTTTGGACTTTATTATAAATGCAGTGGGAAGTCACTAAAGGATTTCAAGAGAGGAATACATGATCTGATTCACATTTATAAAGGATCCTTGTGGTTGTGGGAGGACAAGAGTTGAAACAGGCCGACCAGAGAGGAGGTTATTGTAGATAGTCCAGGTAAGAGAAATGATGGGGGCTTGCACTAGAATGGTGGTGGCGGAAATGGAGAGAATAGATGGTTTCAGGATACATTTTGGAAGTAGCCATGGCAGAACTTGGGGTAGATGGAATGTTTGGAGTGAGGGAAAGTGAGAAAGCATGGTTAATTTCCAGGTTAACTGCTTGAGCACTTAGTGCTCAAGGTCCAAAAAAGAAGAAAGAAACAGTAAGGAATTAAAGGTCTAAATTAAACATGTAAAGTTTGAGATGCCTGTGAAATTTTCAGGAGGGGATATTTCCATAATGGTCATAATGGGCAGTTGGATACATGATTCCAGAACTCAAATGAGAGGTTTGGACTAGTACCTAAATTTACTTCTGAACAGCATATAGATGGTATTTAAAGCTGTTGAAATGGTTGGGATCACCTTGAAAGAGAAAACTGAGAGAGACGAAAGCTCATGTTCTAATCCTGGAGTTTCAGCTTTTAGCACTTAGGTAAAGTAGAAGTAGAAGCAACGAGAGAGACATGAGGAAAATTCAGATAAGTATAGAGTTGCAGATGCCAATTCTGGCCTTTTTAGAAGGAATAAAAAATACCAGATGGCATAGCTCAGGTTGGTTCATATGTTTGTGGTAGGCAGTCGAGAGAGTTCTTTTAGCTCCTATGAAGGTTTACTTGAATTCCCCAAGCTAAGTTAAATGTATTAAATGAGACTCCTTTGGTTCCAGTTGATGGAAACCCACCTGAAATTTACTTCAGGGAAGAGATTTACTGGAAGAATATTGGGATATCTCAGGCATTGAAGGAAAAATCTCTTTCAAAATACTTGTTCAGTTGTTCTTGCCTTTGTAAATTAAAACATACACATATAATCAGGCCCAGCTTTCTGTTTTGTTTTTTCAGTAGTAGATCAGTAGTTGAGCAGAATAGGGGAATTTTGCTAATATGGGGGCCTTATTTTTTTATTGATGGTTCAGTGGCAGAATTCTCACCTTCCATGCAGGAGACCCAGGTTTGATATCTGGCCAGTCCATGTCATGGGCAGCCACTGCTCGTCTGTCTGTGATGACTTGCTTATTGCAGTGATGCTGAGCAGGTATCAGTGGAGCTTCCAGACTGAGATGGACTAGGAAGAAAGACCTGGTGATATACTGTATTATGCAAATAATGTGCACTTTTCTATGTTTGTTTGCCAACCACGCCCAATTATTTGTAAGCGCCACCATGCCAATTTTTTTACATGTTGCTGTAAAAAAAATTAGCATAGTGTACTTACAAAAATACCTTGTGGCAGGGGAGAGAAGGGCGTGTTTGGCAAACAACTGTAGAAGGTGTGCATTATATGCGTAAAAATACGGTACTTGTGAAAATCAGGCAGTGAAAATCCTATGGATCACAATGGTCCGATCTGCAGCTGATCATGGGGATGGCACAAGACCAGGCAGAATTTCGTTCCATTGTGTGGGGGGGCTCCATGAGTCCAGGGCTGACTTGATGGCAGCCAAGAGCAACAATAATTTTTTCATCATTGGAACTAAGGGAAGTACTATTTTGGCATGTTGACATGTATTTAAAGGCATCAAAGAAAAACTTGATTTTGCTATACTTTTGAATTGTCTGTTTTTCAGTAGGCAAAATATGTGTTGACTTCTTACTTAGTTATGAAGTAATGATAATAATAAATAGCAGTTGTTCAGCACTTCCTCTGTGTCAGGTGCTGCTGTGAGCTCATTTGATGCCCACAACCACCTTAGGAGGTAGATACAGTTATGACTTTATTATCTGTATTGTACATATGAAGAAAGTGAAGCACAAATAGGCTAAGTAACTTACCTAAGGTCACTCAGGTGGTTACATACGCCAGGCATTCTGTTCCAGAATTCATCCCTGCTGCTGCTTCTTAAGAAAATAGATGAAGTTCTTAAGCTATGTTCAAGGAGTAAAAATCATTTAAATTATGAGAGGCTATTTAGAAATTGACATTTGAGAAGCAAATCTGAAATCACTCTTGGCAGATGTGTGTTTCTGATGACTGACTAGATGACAGTAATTTATACTGTATGTGACACAGTGTTTATGGTTTTTTCACTTATAGTTTGTAGCATTTAAGCTCTGCCACTTACTAGAGGTGGACCTTAAGCAAGTTATTGGATTTCTCTGGGCCTCAGTGTCCTTATTTTTTAAATGGAGATGATAATATTTACCTCATAGGATTCTTATGAGCCTTTAAATGAGTTAATATTTGTAAAGTGCTAAGTCACTGCCTCACAAATAGTTATATAACTCCTTATTAAATAAATAACAAGCTGGGGAAATAGAATAAGAGTAATAGGAAGAACAATGAGCAAAGTATAAAAGCACTAATTTTCCTGTTAGTTAACTTAAAAAGGAAAATAGCTTAAAGCCATAGAACTCTTTGCCAGATGGACGATAGAAAGCCTGCTTTTCCAGGATAAATTGTTCCACGCTCTGCCCTTGTTACATTGGGAATAAGAGGAGCTGTCCAGGAGAGAGTTGGCAAACACCATCCTCACTTCACGGTGGAAAGGAAAGGAAGACCAGGCTCTGTAGGGCCAGGTAGGGGGGAGGGATCAAGAGGGGATTCTAGTAGGCCCTGCAGTGGGGAGAGCTGACATTTTTGGAGCACCTTTTATGCCAGACACAGCATAAAGCCAATTTAACATGGTATCTTACATTTACAATAAGTGGTACAGCTGACTGACTGGCCAGATATCTCCAGACAGGAATTCTAATTTATGGCCCCAAATTATATCTGAACAAAAGTAGAGAAAATGTATAAGTCCTAGCACTCAATCTACCCACCTCCTCTTTATTTTTGATCCATCCACATGAAGCTAATCAAGTTAAACATTTTTTGCCATCCTGGACAAAAGTTTATTTATTGCATCCAGCAGTGTAGCCATTTCTTTCCCCTCCCCACCACTGATTTCTAAGGATGGGAACTTCTCGCAGGTGAGATTCTGTAGGTCTGTGGGCCCTCTGATGCAGATTATGGCTGTTGATATGATTGAACAAGCCAGGGACCACCATAGTTGCCTGGCTTGTCTCTGGGCCCTGTTGGTTATTTTCCTGAGAAGGCATCAGAAAGCAGGGTCACATGGCAATGGGTGTTTTTTTCCTACAACTCTCACCCCCCTCCTATTGCTCTATCCCAGCCCCAACAACAGCACAGCAACCTAACTTGCCAGCTTTGGCACTGTGGCTTTATGCTCTTGATGGTTTCTTTCTGTCACAGGTAGAAACAAGTCAACAGCTGACCAATTCTTTGCTTAGGTTAGATAAAAGAGATTGGGACTCCCCCAGACTGATCCATTGATAAATTCACGGTCTTCTGCCTCTGAAGCCTTGTTGCTTTTCAAGTTTGCTCGTTAAGTCCTCTTGTCCTTTTACTTTTGTGCATAAGGACCTGTGGATTTTTCTCTCCCCTTCTGACCTAAGACCTCTTTTACCACCCCCCCAAAAAAACCCAAACCCACTGCCATCAAGCTGATTCCAACTCATCAATCCTCATGGACAGAGTAAAACTCTGTTTTTAGGGTTTCCAAAACTGTAAATCTTTTAAGGAACAGACTGCCACTTCTTTCTCCCACAGAGGAGCTGGTAGGTTTGAACTGGCAACCTTTCAGTTAGCAGCCAAGTGCTTTAACCACTGCACTACCAGGGCTGCTAGACCGCCTTTACTCTACACTTATTTGTCCTGACAAGACCTTCAGGCATATTTCTTTTAGTATAATAACATCCCAAAGAATGTTAAAATTGTTCGCTGAGATTTCACAAACACTGCTCTGTTACGCTTTCATTTCAGACAGGAGTCAGCACACTTTTTCTTAAAGGGCTGGATAGTAAACATTTTAGATTTTGCAGACCAAGTAGCAAAATCAAATCCAGGCTGTTATGTAATACTTATATAACCATTTAAAATGCAACCATTTCAAAATGTGAAAAACATTGTTAGCTCACAGATGGTAATAAAACAGACTGGATTTGACCCAGGGAACATAGTTTGCTGGCTTCTGATCTAAGATGATTTAAAACTCTTATTAATAAAAATGTGTAGAGGCATAAGAGCTCCATTACCATAGTTAAGCTTCATAAGGGTAGGAATCATGATTTTCTTGTTCCCTCATATTTCCCAGGGCTATCATAGTACCTGGCAAAGAATAAACACTCAGTAAATATTTGCTATTTAAATTGGACTGAACACAGATAATACAAGCAGTGAGGTAACTGTGGAGAATGGTGAGCCTTTTCCTAAGATCCTTTTATCCTATTACAGAAACATAACTGAGATTTAAATAAAAAATATTTTAATGTTGCCATAGTTTTCAGAAGTGGGGAATGTGGTAATAGATACATTTTAACATACATGCTAAGAACTATAATAATAAATGTACTAGGTACTATATCGCATATTTAAGTATATTAACACACTTAATCTTTAAAAACTCCAACGAAGTAAGGTCACTATAAGTTGAAATCAACTTGATGCAATGAGTTTGTTTTTTTTAATGAGGTAGGTACTATTGTTATCCTTTACAGATGAGAAAATTGAGGCACAGAGAGATTAAGTAACTTGTCCAAGGCTGCACAGCTAGTAAATAGCAAAACTGGAATTCAGATCTCAGCTCCAGAATCCTTTTCCTAACCATTAAGTCTTACTGCTTCTCAGATTGGTTGAAAGGAGTTGTATTAGTTATTTTTACTCATGACTGCCACTAGATTAAAAACTTAGCTAAATTTGATAAATTCTGTGGTAGGCACTTTTGACAAATTCATTTTCTTTATGTTTTCCGTGTTTTTGCCTCAGGAGTTCGAGCATATCATCCAGCAAACGCTCATCCCAGATCCAGATAGCTAAAGGGGTCGATTTTGAATCAGATGAGGTAATAAAATAATATTGTGAAATGTTAATTAATTTTCAACTGTTCATTAAATGTAAATGGGCACTGCTGTTTAATTTCGCTGATAACATTTCTTTGAACTACAGTTAATGTTAATAAGTGACATCTGCTGAGTGCCCATCAATGTAATTCTCTCAGGTATAAAAGGCCTGTAGATTTTTGAAGCATTGTTTTCATTCAGCTTTTACTAATTGGCCCAGTTAACAGTAAGATCAGAATAGTTTTTAGCAGCTTCTGTCATTTGTCTCTGGAGAAATGATGATCATGATAATGATATTTTACAAGTACCCACTATGTGTTCTCTATGTATCTTATATAAGGTGATATGTGGTGATGATTTTTATGTCATGGAGGTCTTCAGGCATTAACTGAGTTGCCACCTGGCAGGTGGTGTGGAAAAAGCTTAAATTCAATATGGTACCTGGACGAGAAAACCAAAAAATCTCTTCTAACTTGAATGAGAAGGAATAGGAAGAAGTACTTCCCTCTTGCCTTTATTCATTTTTCAGTTAAGTTGAATTAAAGATACATAACCAAATGATACTGGCCTTTGCCTTTCTTCCATGGCTGCCATTTGAGAGACCTTCCCCAGGTTTTGGAAACTTCCCACATTTTGAACTTCAGCTGCTTCTGTTTTGTTCCCTGTATCCCAGCTGTGGTTTTAAAGCAGCTTAAGGAGAGGGCTCACCCAAATGCAGGCAGCAGGGAAAAATGGCTAGGAGAGCTCCATCTACCTTTTACATACTAACATGTTGCCTGTAAGAGGGAAGGGAGCAGTTGGTGACTTGTTCGTTAAGTTCAAAGCATCTAAATAAACACATGGTTATATGTTAGAGTTAAAATTGTAAACTAGTTCATGCTAACTGCAAACTATTAGCACATTCTCTATTTTATTTTGTATTTATCTCTGGTTTAAAAACAATTTCTGCGTTTGACAAAAGAAAACAAGTCACTAAATGAAAGTGAATTTCTGTTCATCGAGGCATGCATTTCTTGCTGGAGATAACTAACGGAGCCATTGTTTCAATGTGTTAATGCTACCAGTGAAGCCAAAACCAGATAATTATCCCTTTTTATTAATGTCTTAAACATAAATCAAAATTTATTAAAAGTTTGCTTTTCTCTTCTGAATGTTTAGTTATAGAATACATAATAATCAATTTTATAGTATCCACATCAAATTATATAACTTGGGCTTATCTAAGACTTGTTAGTTGTTTTTATTCTGTTTAATTAAGTTCCTAAATAATGTCTGGTATTCCTGTTTATTCTTACTTTGCAAATAATCTGCAGCTCAGCAGCATGAGAACTCTTTGAAACTGAAATACTTCATCTACTTTTCCAAAAAAATGTTTGAAAGATTGCTTTGCTAGGTTGTTTCTTGCATCAGTCTGAGAGTAGCGATCTATTTCTAGCATTGAATGAGTAATAGAGAAATAAGAATTACAGCTATGTCTGAGTTAGAGCTTCTCCATGTGGCTTCATTGTTTTCTTGGCCATGAGTTTTCCAGAGCAGCAGATACACCAGTAATAAAATGTGAGTGGAAAAAACCTATTCAAAAACTAAATAGTAGTGATTGCAGGAGTATTTATTTTTCTGGCTCACCCACACCTATTTGCCTCTATTAAGGTTAATAATTGAGAGAAATGTATATGGATGTGTATTATATGCATGCAGAGAGAAAGAGCAAGATAATTCTTTTCTCGTTTAAAACTTTTTTAATGCACTTTATATTTTACAGTAGTTCTAGGTTTACAGAAACAATTGTGCAGCAAGTACAGAGAGTTCCCATATACCTCCTCTCCCACCTGCACATGGTTCTTCCTATTATTTTTTGTTGTTTTTCATTTATTTATTTTTTATTTTTTATTGCCCTGTAGAGCTCAAGCTAATAGGTCCCACATCACAATTTAATATTGCCAGGGCATTTGAGTTGGCTTTTTTAAAATCATACTTTAGATGAAGGTTTAAAGAACAAACTAGCTTCTGATTAAACAGTTAGTACACATACTGTTTTATGACATTGGTTAACAACCCTACAACATGTCAACACTCTCCCTTCTTGACCTTGGGTTCCTTATTACCACCTTTCCTGTCCCCTCCTGCCTTCTAGTCCTTGCCCCTGGGCTGGTGTGCCCTTTCAGTCTCGTTTTGTTTTATGGGCCTGTCTAATCTTTGGCTGAAGGGTCAACCTCAGGAGTGACTCCATGACTGAGCTAAAAGGGTGTCCGGGGGCCATACTCTCAGGATTTCTCCAGTCTTTGTCAGGCCAGTAATTCTGGTCTTTTTCTGTGAGTTAGAATTTTATTCTACATTTTTCTCCAGCTCTGTCCGGGACCCTCTATTGTGATCCCTATTAGAGCAGTCAATGGTGATAGCCGGGTACCATCTAGTTGTACTGGACTCAGTCTGTTGGAGGCTGTGGTAGTTGTGGTCCATTAGTCCTTTGGACAAATCTTTCCCTTGTGTCTTTAGTTTTCTTCATTTTTCCTTGCTCCTGAAGGGGTGAGACCAGTGGAATATCTTAGATGACCTCTCACAGGCTTTTAAGACCCCAGACACTATTCACCAAAGTGAATGTAGAATATTTTCTTTATAAACTATGTTATGCCAATGGAGCTAAGTGTTCCCCAAGACCATGGTCCCCACAGCCCTCAGCCCAGTAATTCGGTCCCTCAGGGAGTTTGGATGTGTCTATGGAGCTTCCATGACCTTGTCTTGGACAAGTTGTGCTGGCTTCCCCAGTATTGTGTACGGTCTTACCCTTTACCAGAGTTACCACTTATCTATTATCTATTTAGTGTTTTACCATACCCACCCCTCCCCTCCCTCGTAACCATCAAAGATTGTTTATTTTTATGTGGAAACCTTTTCATGAGTTTTTATAGTAGTGGTCTCATACAATATTTGTCCTTTTGTGATTGACTTACTTCACTCAGCATAATGCCCTCCAGAGATTCATCCATGTTGTGAGATGCTTCACAGATTCATGATTGTTCTTTATTGTTGTGTAGTACTCCATTGTGTGTATATACCATAGTTAGTTTATCCATTCATCTGTTGATGGGCATCTAGGTTGTTTCCATCTTTTTGCTGTTGTGTACAGTGCTGCAGTGAACATGGGTGTGCGTATGTCTATTCATGTGATGGCTTTTATTTCTCTAGGATATATTCCTTGGAGTGGGATTGCTGGATCATATGGTATTTCTATTTCTAGCTTTTGAAGGAAGCGCCATATCGTTTTCCAAAATGGTTGTACCATTTTACATACCCGCCAGCAGTGCATAAGAGTTCCAGTCTCCCCAATATTTAGTATTTTCTGTGTTTTTGATTCGTGCCAGTGATGCTGGGGTGAGATGGTGTCTCATTGTGGTTTTGATTTGCATTTCTCTAATGGCTAGTGATAGCGAGCATTTCTTCATGTATGTTAGCTGCTTGAATATCTTCTTTGGTGAAGTGTCTGTTCATTTCCTTTGTTCATTTTTTAATTGGATTATTTATCTTTTTGTTTTAGAGGTGTTGGATTTTCCTGTAGATTTTAGAGATTAGACCTTTGTCAGATTCATAATAGCCAAAAATAGTTTCCCAGTCTATAGGTTCTCATTTTACTCTTTTGGTGAAGTGTTTTATGAGCATAAGTGTTTAATTTTTAGAAGATCCCAGTTATCTAGCTTATTTTCTGGAGTTTGTGTGTTGTTAGTTATGGTTTGTATCCTGTTAATGCTATGTATTAGGGCCTCTAGTATTGATCCTGTTTTTTCTTGCATAATCTTTACAGTTTTGGGTTTTACATTTAGGTCTTTGATTGATTTTGAATTAGTTTTTGTGTATGGTATGAGGTATGGGTCCTGTTTCATTTTTTGCAGATGGACATCCAGTTTTGCCAGCACCAAATTGTTAAAAGGACTGTCTTTTCCCCATTTGATGGGCTTTGGGCCCTTGTCAAAGATCAGGTGACCATAGGTGGATGGATTTACATCTGGGTTCTTAATTCTGTTCCATGGGTCAATGTGTCTGTTGTTGTACCAGTACCAGGCTGTTCTGACTGCTGTAGCTGTATAGTAGGTTCTGAGGTCAGGTAATGTGAGTCCTTCTATTTTATTCTTCTTCAGTAGTGCTTTACTTATCTGGGGCCTCTTCCTTTTCCATGAAAAGTTAATGATTAGTTTTTCCATCTCTTTGAAGAATGTTGTTGGTATTTGGATCAGGATTGCATTGTATTTGTAAATTGCTTTGGGTAGAATTGTCATTTTCACAATGTTGAGTCTACCTATCCATGACTATGGTATGTTTTTTCATTTATGTAGGTCTTGTTTGGTTTCTTGCAGTAGTGTTTTGTAGTTTTCTTTGTCTTTTACATCCCTGGTTAGATTTATTCCTATGTATTTTATTTTTTTAGGGGCTATTATAAGTGGTATTGTTTTCCTGATTTGCTTTTCATAGTTCTCTTTATTGGTGTGTAGTATCCAACTGATTTTTGTATGTTTATGTTGTATCTTGCTACTCTGCTGAATCTTCCTATTAGTTCCAGTAGTTTTCTTTTTCTTGCTTTATTGCTCTAGCTAGACTTCCAGCACAATGTTAAATAGGAGTGGTGATAAAGGATATCCTTGTCTTGTTCCTGTTCTCAAGGGGAATGTTTTCAGTCTCTCTCCATTAAGAATGATGTTGGCCATTCGTTTTGTATAGTTGCCCTTTATTATGTTGAGGAATTTCCCTTCTATACAGATTTTATTGAGAGTTTTTATCGGGAATGGGTGTTGGACCTTGTTGAATGCCTTTTCTATGTCAATTGAGATGATCATGTGATTTTTTTTTCTTTTATTTATGTGGTGGATTACATGGATTGATTTTCTAATGTTGAACCACCCTTGTGTACCTGGTATGAATCCTACTTGGTCGTGGTGTATTTTTTTTTTTTCTTTCTGTATTATGCTGAATTCTGTTGGCTAGAATTTTGTTGAGAATTTTTGTATCTATATTCATGAGAGGTATTAGTCTGTGATTTTCTTTTTTTGTGGTTTCTTTGCCTGGTTTTGGTATCAGGGTTGTGTTGGCTTCGTAGAATGCATTCGAAGTATCCCTTCCATTTCTATGTTCTGAAATAGTTTGAGTAGTACTGGTGTAAGCTTTTCTCTGAATGTTCGGTAGAATTCTCCAGTGAAGCCATCTGGGCCAGGGCCTTTTTTGTTGGGAGTTTTTTTAATTACCTTTTCAATCTTTTCTCTTGTTATGGGTCTGTTCAGATTTTCAACATCATTTGTGTTAGTTTGGGTAGGTAGTGTATTTCTATAAATTTTTACATTTCCTCTAGGTTTTCAAATTTGTTGGAGTATAGTTTTTCATAATACTCTGTTATGATCCTTTTCATTTCAGCTGGGTCTGTTGTAATGTCTTCTGTTTCATTTCTTATTTGGGTTATTTGTGTCCTCTCCTGTTTCTCTTTTATCAATTTGGCCAATGGTTTGTCACTTTTGTTGATCCTTTCAAAGAACCAGCTTTTGGTTTTGTTGATTCTTTCTATTGCTTTTCTGTTCTCTATTTCATTTATTTCTGCCCTGATCTTTATTATTTCCTTTCTTCTGGTGGCTGTGGGCTTCTTTTTGCTGTTCTCTCTCTATTTGTTGGAGTTGTATAGCTACTGTTTTGATTTTGTCTCTTCTTTTTTGATGTGTGCATCTATTGCTATAAATTGTCCTCTGAGGACTGCCTTTGCTGTGTCCCAAAGGTTTTGGTATGATGT
>NW_004444077.1:3431109-3432672 GCF_000243295.1 Trichechus manatus latirostris
TAACCAACAAAGATTGTTTCTTTTTGTATGTAAACTTTTACATGAGTTATATAGTAGAGGTCTCATACAATATTTGTCCTTTTGTGATTGACTTATTTCACTCAGCATAATGTCTTCCAGTTTTGTTCCTCTTACTCTCCTGTGCCGAGTTCCTTTTGTTTGTGGAATTTTTTTTTTCTTTTCTTTTCTTTTTGTAGGTTTTGTTTTTACAGAGACTTTATGTTTTTCTTCTTTATTTTAATGAGTAGGTTTGTTAACTTTCTTTGTGGTTACCTTGAAATTAACCCATATGTTCCTAGGTTTGAACCAGTATATTATTACTTGGTATCGCCCTGGCTTCTTCTCCATTATGAAGTTCTATACCTACACCATTTATTACCTCTTTTATTGTTCTGATGTTGTTGTCATTTACAGATTAACCTCTCTGGTTCCTGTTGTCAATCTTCTGGTTTTGAATAGTCCTTGGGAGTTCATTGCCTAGGTTGGTATCTGGCTGGTATGATTTTGCATCCCCAGGCTGTGGTCTGATGTTGTTTGTTCTCAAGATGAAGGACTCCCTTTAATAATTCTTGTAAGTTTGGTTTGGTTTCTATGTATTTCCTTAATTTATGTTTATCTGAAAATGTCCTAATTTCACCATCATATTTGAATGAGAGTTTTTCAGGATATATTATTCTTGGTTGGCAATTTTTTTCTTTTAAGGTTTTGTATATGTCATCCCATTGCCTTCTTGCCTGCATGGTTTCTGCTGGGTAATCAGAGCTTAGTCTTATTGTTTCCCCTATGTATGTGACTTTTCATTTTTCTCGAGCTGCTCTCAGGATTCTTTCTTTGTCTTTGGTTTTAGCGAGTGTGATTATGATATGCCTTGGTGATTTTATTTTGGGGCCTATCCTATATGAGGTTCGTTGAGCTTCTTGGATGGTCAGCTTTTCATCTGTCATGATATTAGGGAAGTTTTCTATCAGCAAATCTTCAATGATCCTCTCTGTTTTCCATTTTCTTCCCCATTCTGGAACTCTGATAATTCACAAATTTTTGCTTTTGATGGTATCGCACGTAATTCTCAGGGCTTCTTCATTTTTCTTTGTTCTTTTTTCTGATTCTTCCTCAAACAAAGTGGTATCCAAGTATTCATCTTCAATTTCACTGATCCTGTCTTCCATTGTTTCAAACCTGCTCCTCAGACCTTCTATGACACTATGCATTTCTGAAATCTTGTTGTTTATCTTTTGGATTTCTAATTGTTTTTTATGATTTCTAGTTGTGAGTTTATTTTGACATTTTGTTCCTGTATTATTTTCCTGAATTCTTCCATTGTTTTCTCTGTTTTCCATGAATTTGTCTACCTTTTCCATTAATTTGTCTATTTTTCCCCCATTTTTGTCTGCCTTTTGCTTCAACTCTTGGATAGCTCTGAATATTAGAGGTTTGAATTCTCTGTCAGGTAGTTCCAGTGCCTTTTATTCTACTGGAAAGTCATCTGGTGTTTTATTTTGGACACCTGTGGGAATCATCCTGTTCTGTTTTTTATATGTTTTGATATTGTCTGCTATCTTCAGG
>NW_004444077.1:3433439-3435285 GCF_000243295.1 Trichechus manatus latirostris
AAGTCTCCCCCACACTCCCAGTGAAGGGAGAAAATGACTCTTCTTTGTGTTGTTTTGCCCATAAGAACTTCTGTCTTGTCTTAGTGAGGAGCAGAATGATCACTAACATTGTGTTTTTATGTCATTTCAGGATGATGATGATGATCCTTTTATGAATATTAATTCTTTAAGAAGAAGCAGAAGATAATATTTTTAGTGTCACTTAGAAATGTTCAGGATTCAGGAAAAATTGAAATGTTGCAAGCAGGAGTTTACAGTTGAAGAATTTTCTTAGCAGTGGTTTTTTGTCAGATAGTTCCTTTTTTTTTTTTAAGTGTTGCTCTTGACTGAGGAATTCAAAAGAAGCTTGTTTAACAGAGTGATATATGAGAACTTGCTGTATTTTTGAATATTATTTTCTGAACATGATTCCATTATTTGAGAAACTTCTCAGCTCAAGAACGTAATAGCTTTTTTTCTCCTTATTTTTAATCTGGTTGTTAATACAAGCCAGGCATGCTCCTATAAAATTTAGAATGTTATTTTCCTGACATGTATTAGTGTACATCTTACTTATGAAGAGCTTTCCTTACGTATCATTCTTGAGTAAAGATAAAGCGAATCTACCATTAAACATTTTTGCTTCATGATCAATGACTATGCTAGTATTTTAATGTGGTTGCATTTAGCCAAAGTTGAGGAAGACAGCTTATAAAATTTAACCTCTTCAGAGATTCTGAATTTCCTGTAGGTAAAACAATATATGTGAATTAATGCCTCAGCTCACTGTTTGTTGCTAAGTATGTTTTCTTTTTCTAATGCTTGTTATAATGTCAGCCACTGAGACTTTGGATGATTAAATATACCTTATACTTTAAAAATTAGATGTAAGTTTGTATTAAAAATAGAACAGTCTGTCAGAAGTACGTTGAGTTACTTACTCGACTTGTAGCAAAGATTCCAAAAGATTATGTTCCCATTGAGTGGTAGTAATTTTCTCTGTTATTCTCTGTCATTTATGATTGTTCCTCTCTTCTCTCTTTTTATCTGTTTCTAAGAAGAAAAGGGTTAAAAATTTTTTAATTGTTTTCTAATAATTAGAAAATACTGAAGAACTTTTTTGAGGTAGAGTGGTCTGTTGAAGATTATGGTTTTATTAGATTAAAATATTGAAATATAACTTCTGTGGAACATTGATGCCAAGACTTCTCAATAATATTTTTATCTTACCTTTGGTTCATATAAAACATTACTGAATGGGCAATTTTGGAAATCTTAGTGAAGTAGCCCATGTTAAGTTTCCTTTTTTCTTACTTGTTTTAAAGGCAAAATAAAAAATTTTCCTCTTTATATTTAAATTAAGTAATCCTCCTATGTAGGACTCCGTAAAAAGGCCCCTGAGAATATTTTTTTGTTTTAATCTTATGAGGTAGCTTTATTTAAAGACTCCTTAAGGAAGGTGTAGGTTTGACCGTACAATGGCCTGACATTTCTTAATAGGTATAAACAGTTGACTCAGCAATATTCATGACTATCGGAATAGTCATACTTGAGATGTGTCAAATTATAAAAGAACATTTGGATAGTGGCTGCCTCTATATTATAGCATCTTTGAAATGGCCTAAGTCAAAACTTGCAATGTAACATTCTAATGAGTTTCTTAAAAAATATTTCTTATGCCTCACTTGAGTAGAAGGATGATTTTAGCCAATGCCAATAGCATTAACTCACTGGAAGGCATTGTCTTGTGCAGTATTCTCAGGTAGATCTACCCCTATCATTAGTGGAATTTAACTCTAGTGTCCCCAGTATCTGAACCAATCAGTCAGGGTGGTAGTTGCTTTCCATGATGGGATGGAAGCTGGTA
>NW_004444077.1:3435671-3437572 GCF_000243295.1 Trichechus manatus latirostris
TGAACCCACCAGCTGTTCCGTGGGAAAAAAAGACGTGATGATCTATTCCCATAAAGAATTTACAACCTTGGAACCCCTATGGGGCAATTCTACTCTGTCCTATAGGACCACTATGAGTTGGAATTGACCCAATGGCACACCACAACAGCAGTGTGTGGCAAGCCCTGGAAATAGGATAATTAAAATGTGAAACAGCTTTTTGATTAATTATTGTTGCATAGTTAAATATACCACATATTTAACTGATGTTCTGTATTGATGCAGCAAAATCTAACTTTTTTTACGATTTTCAAATGTGTTAGTGTGGGTGTATAGTTGTCTTTCAGATGATTCCAGAGCATCTGCAAATAGTCTTGGAGGCTGTGAGAGAGCGGTAATGAAAACATTCTGAGGAAAATGTCTGTAGGGGATCCTTCTGTTACTTACCAAAGAATAAACCTTTTTTTTTTTTTTTTTTTTTTGTGTTTTATTTCCTATCATAAAAATACGGTAGTCCATTTACAAGGTTAAGAATGCATTGTAGTTCTGGAAAATTCTGGGAAATGTAACTGGTGCTTAGAAAATTCAAGCATGCAGACATGTGACCTTTAATTCAGGTACATTTAAAATTTTTTTCTCAACTTTAAGAATTGTGACATATAAACAGAAAAGCCAGTACAACATATATATACATACATACCCCCCAGCACACATATAACCCTGGTGGCACAGTGGTTAAGAGATCAACTGCTAACCAAAAGGTTGGCAGTTTGAATCCACCAGCCGTTCCTTGGAAACCCATTGGGGCAGTTCTACTCTGTCCCATAGGGTGGCTATGAGTTGGAATTGACTTGACGCTAACAGGTTTGTTTTTTTGGTTATATATATGTTGGTACGTGCTGTTGAGTCCATTCTGACTCATAGTGACCCTGTGTACAACAGAACAAAACACTGCCCAGTGCTGCGTCATTCTCACAATTGTTAGATTTGAGCCCATTGTTGCAGCCACTGTGTCACTCTGTCTCATTGAGGGTCTTCCTCTTTTTCACTGACCCTCTACCAAGTATGATGTCCTTCTCTAGGAACTGGACCCTCCTGAAAACATGTCCAAAGTGCATGAGACAAAGTCTCACCATCCTTGCTTCTAAGGAGTATTCTGGCTGTACTTCTTCCAAGACAGATTTGTTCATTGTTCTGGCAGTCCATGGTATGTTCAGTATTCTTTGCCAACACCATAATTCAAATGTGTCAATTCATCTGTCTTCCTTATTCATTGTCCAGCTTTTGCATGCATATGAGGCTGTTGCAAATACCATGGCTTGGGTCAGCCTCACCTTAGTCCTCAAACTGATTTCTTTGCTTTTTAACACTTCAAAGAGGTCTTCTGCAGCAGATTTGCCCAATGCAATGCGTCTTTTGATTTCTCAACTGCTGCTTCCATGGGCATTGATTGTGGATCTGAGTAAAATGAAATCCTTGACAACCTCAGTGTTTTCTCCGTCTATCATGATGATGTTGCTTATTGGTCCAGTTCTGAAGAGTTTTCTTTATGTTGAGATGTGATCCATACTGGAGCCCTGGTGGTTAAAGCGCTTGACTGCTAACTGAAAGTTTGGCAGTTTGAACCTACCAGCTGCTCTGTGGGAGAAAGATGTGGCAGTCTGCTTCTGTAAAGATTTACAGGCTTGGAAAGCTATGGGGCAATTCTACTCTGTCCTATAGAGTCGCTATGAGTTGCAATCAAGTCGCTGGCAATGGGTTTTTTTTTTTTGGTTACTCCATACTGAAGGCTGTGGTCTTTGATCTTCATCAGTAAGTGCTTTGAGTCCTCTTTGCTTTCAGCAAGCAAGGTTGTCATCTGCATATTGCAGGTTGTTAATGAGTCTTCCTCTAATCCTGATGCCTCATTCTCTCTTCTTCTT
>NW_004444077.1:3441414-3449589 GCF_000243295.1 Trichechus manatus latirostris
AATCAACTCAATGGCAATGGGTTTGGTTTCTGTTTTTTTATATATATCCATATATACAAAAATGTATACACCCACATTTTTTTGTTGTCAAATCATATAATTTATTTTTTCTCGTTCTGTTGAGAGTAGGTTGCCACATCATGCTCCTTTACTCCTTAACACTTCTGTGTGTATTCCCTAAGAATAAGGCTATTCTCTTACATAAACACAGTACAGTTACCAGTTTCAGGAAATTTAACATTGATTTAATACTTTACAGTCGATGTCCAAATTTTGTCAATTAGCTCAATAACTTCCTTACATAGCATTTTCCTCCGCTCTTGTCTGGGATCTAGTCAAGGATTTAATTTTATTTTTTGAATATGTAGAACATTAACATGCTTCCAAAAGTCTAAACTATTCAAGATGTGTACCAAAAGAATGGTACTCCCTTCTCTGTCCCTTTCACCCTTTTCTCTCCCCCGCCCCCCTTCGCCACCCTATTGTAGGTAACCAATTCCATTCTTTTTCTTCATTTCTTTTTGCCAAAATAAGCAGATTTGTGCTTTTTTTTTTTCATTTCCCCTTCTTTTTGCATAAAAGGTAGCATGCTACATATACTCTCTCTCTCTCTTTTTTCTTTTCCCCCTCAACAATATGTCCTGGAAATTATTCCATATCATTTTACGGAGATATTCCTCATTTTTAAAAAGCTACATAGTAATTCTTTGAGTTTACATACCATAGTTTGGTCACTCATTCTGTATTTGGGCATTCAGGAAATGCTACAATGTTTGTTTTTTCATATTTTTGGAAGTGAGTCTTCAGGATAAATTCCTAGAAGTGAGATTCTTGGTTAAAAGGGTAAATGCATATGTGTTTTGTTAAATATTGCCTAAATTCTCATCCAGAGGTGGTACCGTTTTGTATTCCCAACAGCAATGTGAAAGTGCCTATTTTCCCATAGCCTCACATCAGAATGTATGGTCAAGCTTTTGCTTTTTTGGCCGATCTGATGGATAAGAAATGGTATCTTAGTGTAGTTTTAATTTGCATTTCTCTTATTATGAGTGAAGTTAAACTTTTAAAAATATGTTTAAGGGCCATTTTTACATCTTTTTTAGTGTTTAGGTTTAGTGTTTAGGTATTTTGCCTGTTTTTCTAGAGCCTTTGGTTCTTTTTTCCCCTCAACTTTTAAAAGCTCTCTCTCATTCTTTTTTTTTTTTTAATATTAGGGATCTTAGTCCTTTGTTGATAATATATTGCAAATATTTTTTCATTTGTCATTTCATTTTTTTCATTTTCATCTGTCTTGATTTTGCTTACAGTATTTTTTGCTATGCAATAGTTTGTTTTTGTTTTTTTTTTTCTTTTTAATGTAGTCAGATTTATTAGGCTTTTTCTCTCCCTTTCTCTCTCTCACATCTGGACTCAAAATAATAGTTAGGAACTATTCCTCTACAACCCAGATTGTAGAGGAATATACAATATACTCATACTTTCTTCTTGCACTGTTATAGTTTCATTTCTTCACATTTAGATCTCTGATCCATTTGGAGTTTACTCTTGTGTAAGGTTGAGATAAATGGATTTAATTTTATCTATTCCAACTGGCTATCCAGTTGTCCATACACCCTTTATTAAAACGTTCATCTTTGCCGCAGTGATTTGAGATACCACCTTAATCATCTACTAGATTTTCATATGTAGTGGGGTCTATTTCTGGATGTCTGTTCCATCCTCTGTCTTTTCATGTACCAGTATCAACAAGGTTTAATTACAGAGGCTTTTAGTATGTTTTAATATCTGATAGGGCTAGTCACCTCTCATAGCTCTTCCTTTTCAGTGTTTTCCTAGCTATTCTACGTTTATTTTTCCACATGAACTTAAGTATCAACTTCTTAGCTCCAGGGACAAAAAAGCTTCTTGGTATTTTTATTGGAATTGCATTAAATTTATGAACTAGGAAGAACTAACAATTTGTAGAGATTTATCCAACAACAAAAGATATCTTTAGATTTGTTCGTCTATTTTGTGTGTTTCGGAAGTGTTTTAATGTGTTCCTCGTACAGTTTTTAAACATTTAAAACATTTTTACTGCTAAGTAGTTTGTCTTTTGTGTTGTTGTTGTAATTTCCATTATATCTTTTAACTGGCTATTATTTTTATATGTGAAAGTTAATTACTTTTACATGTTAATTTTATATCCTACTACCTTGCTAAATTCTTTCATAGAGTGAATCAATTTTGTCTCTGTTTCTGTAGGGTTTTCCAGGTGTAGTGTTGTGTGATCCACCAGTACAGATATTTTTACTTCTTCTTTTCAATTCTTATGTCTTTATTTTTTTCTCTTTTCTGATTGCATTGGCAATACATCAAAAATTGGCAAAGTGCTGACAGGGAACATAAAATTTTTCCTATATACTTCGCTGCAGTAGTATGAAAGTTAAAAAGCTATTGCATAGCTATGAAAATCCAGCTTTTCCCAGACAGGCTTTCTGAATTATCCAAATTTTCCAGTTGTCCTCAAGTCGGCACGTGTGTCAGAGTAGAACTGTGGAGACTTCATAGAAATGGAATCATACAGTGTGTACTCGCTGTGTTTAACTTCTTTCACATAACATTATGACTGAGATACATCCGTGTTGCAGTTTGTACAGGCAGTCCCTGGGTTACGAATGAGATCAGTTCCTAACTGTGTATTTAAGTCTGTAAGGCGAATTTGTAGGTAAGTCAGAACAGGTGCATACGGTTCTTATTTAGCTTTATTTTAGTGCAAGAAAAGGCTCGAAGCTTTTTCAATGATTTAAAAGCTGCACTGCACATGCAGCAAGTGAAGGTAATTGTGATGAAGATTTGTTGTGAGGAGGGGTTGATTAAATTGTTTCAAAGTCAGGGCAAATTTACATAATATTAAAGGGCAAGTAGGAGTTGCCCTTAAGTGGGAACTTCATAACCCCAGGGACTGCCTGTATCTGTAGTTTATACTTTTTTATTGCTTGTACCAACTTACAGTCTCACCAACAATTTCTGAGAGTTCGAGTTGCTCTATATCCTTGCAATCCTTGGTATTGTCAGTCCTTTTAATTTTAGTCATTTTGGTGGGTATATAATAGTTTCTCATTGTGGTTTTAATTCTCATTTCTCTGATAATTAGTGATGTTGTGGACTATTTTAGATGTTTATTGGCCATTTTGTTATTCTCTTTTGTGATGTGTCTGTTCAGATCTTTTGCCCATTTTTATTGATTTCTGAAAAACAGAGAACCCACTGCTGTCAAGTTCGTTCCAACTCATAGCAACCCTAAAGAACAGAGTAGAACTGCCCTGTAGGGTTTCCAAGGCTGTAAATCTTTACAGAAGCAAACCTCCACATCTTTCTCCCTTGGAGTGGCTGGTGGGTTCAAACAGCTGACCTTTTGGTTAGCAACCAAGCGCTTTAATCACTGCCCCCACCAGGGCTGCTAGGAGCTATTTATATAGATTTTGATACAAGTCATTTTTTGGATATATGCATTGCAAAATAATCTACCAGTCTATGGCTTGCCTTTTCATTCTGTAACTGGTGTCATATTGAACAGAAATTCTTAATTTTAAATTCAATATCAGTTTTTTATTTTATGATTAATGATTTTGTGGCCTATTTGAGAAAACCCTTCCCTACCCTAAGGTCATGAAGACATTCTGCTATGTTGTATTCCTTAAGCTTATCTGTTTTGCCTTTCACTTTTATCTCTACAGTTGAGTCAGGAATTGATTTTTGGGGATGGGTGTAAGACAGGAGTCGTGTTTCATTCAGTTCCATATGGAAATACACATGCTGCAGCACCATTTTTTAAAATGATCATCCTTCCCTCTGCTCTGCAGAGCCATGTTTATCACTAATTAAGAATCTATATATACACAGATCTGTTTCTGAACTCTTTTGTTCCATTAGTCTATGTATTCTTGTGCCAATACACTATCTCAATTACTGTAACTTTATAATAAATTTGTTATCTATAAGAACAAGTCTTCCTACTTTATTTTTCTTCTAAGAGGGTGCTGTAGTAATTCTTATCCCTTAACATTTTCAAATAATTTTTTTAATTATATATAACGCATGTGACCTAATACAAAGTTTTAACAAAAATAGCCTTCTAGTTTTAGTTTGGTTCTAATTCTAACTATTGTCGTTTGCAGTTGATTTAATTCAACTTTGATCTTGTTCCCAGGCTTGACTAGCTATTTCCTTTGATAGTCAAAGAAACTGAATTTTGTTCGCAGAACCAAAGCTTGCTGTGTGAGATACGAATGATAGCCTGCCTTTGCTGGAATATTTCAGTTTCCCACCTGAAATGTTATCAACCCGGTTTACTTGTCTGAATGTTCCTCTGCTCATTTGTGACATAACCTAATCAGGAGAGGCTAATAAATGTTTTTACACCTCACCTCACCTGCCTTCCCTTCCGCCAACCTCTTTAAAGCATGTACTGCCTCTCCCTTCTCTCTTGAGACTCTGCCTGGATTTTAAGAAAATCCAGGCTTTCTTCCAGTTCTGATCCTCACTATCCAAACCCATCTTTATCTCTACTCATTAGCTTCATTCCCTCCACAAACCTAGCACCAAAGAAACCAAGTCCCACACGGCCGTCTACTTATGTTTTTCAGAGGTCCTTCCCTCCCATCAAATGCAACAGGTGCTACAAAAGAGAACAAGGAAAAGACAACAGGGGGAAAGGAAAGAGAGAAAACTATTGGGTGCATTGGTGGTTCAGTGGTAGAATTCTCCCCTTCCATGTAAGAGACTGGGGTTTGATTCCCAGCCAGTGCACCTCATGCACAGCCACCATCTCTCTGTCAGTGGAGGCTTGAGTGTTGCTATGATGCTGAACAGGTTTTATCAGAGCTTCCAGACTGAGGTGGATTAGGAAGAAAGGCCTGGCTATTTCCTTCCAAAAATCAGCCAGTGAAAACTCTGTGGATCACAACGGTCTGATCTGCAACCGATCATGGGGATGGCGCAGGACCGGGCAGTGTTTTGTTCCATCGTGCATGAGTCGACAGCAGCTAATAACAGCTCCATGTCAGGTCCAGGGGTATACACATACTATTACAGTGAAACCTGTGAGCGCCAGAACTCAATGGGACTGCCTCCCTTTTCTGGGTCTCGCAAGTTTCCCGCCTTTGACAGGTGCAGTCTTATTACCACTTTTCTATTGCTCTCTATTAGTGGAAAATATTTTAGTTTTCCTTCTCTGACAGGTTTCTGCCTTACACAGTTTCTGGCTTTCACAGGTTTTACTGTATTATTAAATTCTAATAGCAATGTTTTAAGTCTCATAATAGCACTATGAAGTAGGTATTTTTTACCCTTTTTTTATAGTAAGGGAAAAGGCTTAAAAATAAGATCACACAGCTAATAAAAGGTAGAGCTAAGATTAAAATCTATTTCTGTCTTAATCCAACTCTCATTTTTTGCATGGGACCACACTGCCTCCCATTAACTGAGCCATGTCCTGACTTATGACTAAATACATTAACTTCCATTCCTGAAGCATGGGACCGTACAGAAAAGCCCAGGGACCATACAGAAAAGACAGCAAAGTCCAAGGAAGAAGGTGAGTTATGTCTGAAGTTGGTGAGTGGCCCTGGCAGGCGGATAACAGGAGGAGGCTCTCCCTTGGAGAGAGACGTTTCAGACAGGTTAAAGGATTCTTTTTTTTAATTTTTATTTTTTTTTGTTGTTAAAAGTATACACAGCAGAACATATACCAATTCAACAATTTCTACATGTATAATTCAGTGACATTGATTACATTCTTCAAGCTGTGCAACCATTCTCACCCTCATTTTCCAAATTGTTCTTCCTTTGTTAACATGAACTCACTGTCCGAAAGCGTTCTGTCTAATCTTTCAAGTTCCTGTTGTCAATTTGATCCCACATACATACTTCTTAAAAAGAGCATGATATTCAAGGCAAACATTTCCTTGCTAAATATACTAACTTATTATTTGGTTTAAAGAAGACTTCAGGGGCTATTTTTGGTTTAAGGTTTAAGATTTAAAGGTTATCTTGGGGCAATAGTTTTAGGGGTTCATCCAGCCTCCATAGTTCCGGAAAGTCTGGAGTCCATGAGAATAGGATTCATATTTAAACACTGAGTAGTCAGTATGAATGATTCATTGGCCAGGTGCTTGTGAATATTGAAAATGTAAATGGCCTCCAAGTGGTTTAGATAAAATCTAGTAATAGATAATAGCCTGAAAATGGGCTTCTGCTGGGATTTTCAGGACTGATTCAGTAATCTTAATGTGTCCATAAGCTAAAAGCCCATTTAATAGTGATTTCCCACAAGAAGTTTTTCTTTTATTGTTGTTTTTTCCAAATCACGTTTATGAGATTTTTTTTTCTGATTATAAAAAAATACATACTATTCTAGAAAACCTTAGAAGTACCAAACAACATAAAGAAGAATATATGT
Source organism: Trichechus manatus latirostris (assembly GCF_000243295.1). Classification (NCBI taxonomy): domain Eukaryota; kingdom Metazoa; phylum Chordata; class Mammalia; order Sirenia; family Trichechidae; genus Trichechus; species Trichechus manatus. Next base: position 3,447,857 of record NW_004444077.1, read on the forward strand.
ATTCTAACATAAAACATATATATATATATATATATATATATATATGCTGTGGTTAGTTGCTGTCAAGTCGATTTTGATTCATAGTGACCCCATGTATAAAGAGTATAAATGCTTCTTAAGGTTTTTTGGGGTTTTTTTTTTTTAGGTCAAAGTTTACAACTCAAGTTAATTTCTCATACAAAAATTTATACACATATTGTTATCTAACACTAGTTGCAGTCCCTATAACATGACAGCACACTCCCCCTTTCCACCCCAGGTTTCCCATGTCTATCCAACCAGCTCCTGTCCCTTCCTGCATTCTCATCCTGCCTCCAGACAGGAGCCGCCCATTTGATCTCATGTGTCTGCTTGAACTAAGAAGCACACTCTTCACGAGTATTATTTTATGTTTTCTAGTCCAGTCTAATCTTTGTCTGAAAAGTGAGCTTCAGGACTGATTTTAGTTCTGGGTTAACAGAGCATCTGGGGGTCATGGCTTCAGGAGTTCCTCCAGTCTCAGTCAGACCATTAAGTCTGGTCTTTTTACGTGAATTTGAGTTCTGCTCCACACTTTTCTCCCTCTCTGTCAGGGACTCTCTGTTGTGTTCCCTGTCAGGGCAGTCATTGGCGGTAGCTGGGCACCATCTAGTTCTTCTGGTCTCAGGCTGATGGAGTCTCTGGTTTATGTGACCCTTTTGTCTCTTAGGCTAATATTTTCCTTGTGTCTTTGATGTTCTTTATTCTCCTTTGCTCCAAGTGGGTTGGGACTAATTGATGCATCTTAGATAGCCACTTGCAAGCTTTTAAGACCCCAGATGCCACTCACCAAAGTAGGATGCAGAACATTTTCTTAATAAACTTTGTTATGCCAATTGACTTAGATGTCCCCTGATACCATGGTTCCCCAGACCCCAGACCCAGTTACTCTGTCCCTGAAAGTGTTTGGTTGTGTTCAGGACATTTCTTAGCTTTTTCCTTAAGGTTTTCAAGGCCGTGACCTTTCAGAAGCAGACTGCCAGGCCTGTCTTCCAAGGCATCTCTGGGTCAAACCACCAACCTTTCAACTGATACTTGAGTGCTTAACTTTTTGAGCCACCCAGAGACTCACACTTTCTCACTCACAAATATATATATATATATACATAAATTTGTGAATATAGTTGCTTTGTTCCTTCAGGATACTCTTAGATGTAAACTTTTGGAATGGCCAAAGGACATAAATTTTAAAATGACAGAATGGGAATACTAATGGCTAATAAACCTAGCACTTTTGTTAGTAATTAAAGTATATTTTAAATGGCATAAATTTCTAGCTATGAAAACAGAATGTTTTTATCCATTCAATATTGAGTTCCAGCTATGCAACAGGCACTAAGCAAACACCAAAAAACCACAATAGATATGACCTAATGGAGCTTTTAGTTTAATAGAAATATAACATTTATTGAACACTTATTATGTGCCAGAACTGTGCTAAGCACTTTATAAACATTATTGCATCCAATCACCCCAAAACCTCTGAGATAGGTATTTTTTATCCCCAGTTTACTGAATTGGGAAGCAGATGTTCAGAGACTAACTTGTGTAAAGTTACACAGCCCAGGACTGACTGACTCCAAAGACCACACCATCAGCCTCTGGGTGAAGAAGTTTTTTAAAGCCTGAAACCAATGAAAGAAACCTTTTACATGCATTTCAAAAAATCAAGTAAATGACTAGGTGTTGGTTAGAGCGCAGGGAAGGAAGTGTTC
>NW_004444077.1:3449817-3451394 GCF_000243295.1 Trichechus manatus latirostris
GTTATCAAGAGGGACCAGTCCCTGGAGAAGGACATCATGCTTGGTAAATTAGAGTGTCAGCGAAACGAGATGGATTGACACAATGGCTGCAGCAGTGGGCTCAAGCATAACAACTATTATGATGATGGTGCAGAACTGGGCAGTGTTTCGTTCTGTTGTACACAGGGTCACTATGAGTCCGAACCGACTCGAGGGCACTAACAAAGACAACATCCCAAGAGAGGAATCAGAAGTGTGGTCAAAGATTTAGATAACTGACTCGATATATGATTTAAAAAGAAGAGTATCCATATCTTTTAGAGATATATAGTAAACAAGTTACAGATTAAATGATATAATGTCTGGAATTTGGACTAGAAGAGAGGAAGCAAATTGAAGCTGGATGATGGATGCATGTAAGTTTATTATACCATATTTCCATCTAAAAGTCTAAAAATATTTATGTAAAAAGACTCCATCAAGCATTATTTATTACAGTAAAAAATATATTATGGTATGGTATTCCATAAGACAAAATATTATGCAGCCATTAAAAAGGATGTTTTTGAAAAAAAAATTAGTAACTTGGAAAATGCTTTCAGTATAATGTAAGTGGAAAAAACAAGACATGAAATGGATAAATTTCATCTCAATTATGTAAAAAGAATTATTAACCATTAAAAAAAGGAAAAACACCTATCTTAGTTACCTAGTTCTGTTATAACAGAAATACCACAAGTGAGTGGCTTTCATGAACAGAAATTTATTTTCTAGTAGTTTAAACCAAAACCAAACCCATTGCCATCGAGTCGATTCCAACTCATTGCAACCCCATAGGACTGAGTAGAACTGCCATATAGGGTTTCCAAAGGGCAGCTGGTAGATTTGAACTGCCGTCCTTTTGGGTAGCAGCTGAGCTTTTAATCAGTGCGCCACCAGGGCTCGTCTCAGTTTAGGAGAGTAGAAATCCAAATTCAGGGTGCCATCTCTAGGGGAGACTTGCTCTCTTTGTCGGCTCTGGGGGAAGGTTCTTATCTCTTTTCAGCTTCTATTCCTTGGCTCCTTGGTGATCTTCATGTGGCATGGCATGTATCTTCCCTCATATCTGCTTTCTTCTCTCAGTCTAATCTACTCTTTTTATATCTCAGAGGTGATTGGTTTGAAACACAGCCTACACTGATATGGCCTCTTACCATGACAAAGAAAAAACCCATTTCCAAATGCGGTTATAACCACAGGTATCGGGGCCAGGATTTACAACGCAATTTTTGAGGGACACAATTCAACCTATAAAACACCAAAATGTTAATAGTAGGACTTTGTTGATTTGTGTTCTCTTTATGTTCTTTTATAGTTGTCAAATTTTCTACAAATACCATTTACAAAAAAAAAAAAAATTACAGTTTACAGAGGACAACAGTCAATCCTTACCTGTAACAGATCCTTTATTGTTGTCACTGTCAGACAGGCCAGTGGTCCAGTCAGCCAACTGAGCTGATCTAACCCAGGTGGCAATTTTGGTTATATGGAAGGAAATTATTGGCAGAGAGGAAATCAAACTGCTGGCTTTGTAATTTATACCCGGTATCTCTACCACA
>NW_004444077.1:3453698-3454850 GCF_000243295.1 Trichechus manatus latirostris
TAGATGTGGAGCTTTCAGCAGAGGTAGGAATTAGATACAGATTTTGGAATCATTGATTGGTGATGGTTGAGCAAATGGAGGTGGCTGAGATCACCCAGCTGGGACATTTGATTCAAGAGGAGTAGATAATAGACTACTCCCCGTCTGTCAGTTTGTTGTACTGGGTGGCTTCCCTGTTGCTGTGATGCTGGAAGCTATGCCTCTGGTATTTCAAATACCAGCAGGGTCACTCATGGTGGACAGGTTTCAGTGGAGCTTCCAGACTAAGACAGACTAGGAAGAAAAGCCTGGTGATCTACTTCTGAAATCAGCCAATGAAGATCTTATGGATCACAACAGAACATTTTCCAACTTGCTTGCTTTGGACATGTCATCAGGAGGGATCAAATGCTGGAGGAGGACACCATGTTCGGTGTGGGAGACCCTCCATAAGCTGCAATGATGTACTCATACATTTTGGTGATGGTATGATGCAGGACCAGGCAACATTTTGTTCTGTTGTACATAGGTCGCCGTGAGTCGGAGTTGATTTAATAACAGCTAACAACAATGGCAAGGATATAGATAATGGAGAATGGCATCCTGGGAGCATCAACAAGTTAACCAGCAGTTAGCAGTTCTGTGGTACAACTAATGCTACATTATGGGTTAAGTGGGCTGTTATGAGTTGGCCCAAGACCTAATCCACCATTTACAAAAGTTTGTATGTAAATGTACAGAGTAAGTTCAAGCAACTTATGAATTAGTTTAGAGGCACAAACTGTTTGTAAGATAGGAACTGGATGTACTTCCTTTTTCTTGTTAACTTATCCCAAATATACCATTTTACCCTATGGTTCCAATGTACCAGAACCTGGAAACCAATTTGTAGCTTAGCCTATCCACACACTTTGTGTTTTTATTGCATTTGAGCATATCTTCAGTTATGCCTTATATTTCAGGTCTACTTGGTGTATTTGTCACTCAAGTATGTAACATCCAACTTGTGCCATTAAAGCAAACAAGCTTTGTGTTGTGTGCATGGCACTGTGCTAATTGCTCTTTTTTCCTTCTGTCACTTTGGTTGGTACCAGAGAGATTCTGGGTGTGGTGAATTTTTAATTCGAGGAAGACCTTTTCAGAAACAATACTGGTGTTTAAGGGGCAATTGCT
>NW_004444077.1:3460187-3461454 GCF_000243295.1 Trichechus manatus latirostris
GTTCTTGTTTCATGAAACTGGATTGTTTCAGCAGTTCAGGATAAGGAGGCAGGGATGGATAAAGGCATGTGAGGGCCCTAAGCACTGATAAATCTGTGCTTGCCCCTCCTGTGCTTACTCCTGCATTTGAATGGGATATGTGAGTTATACGTATACCCAAATCCATTGCCATCAAGTCGATTCTGACTCATAGCAACCCTACAGGACCCCCATGGGGTTTCCAAGGAGTAGCTGGTGGATTAGAACTGCCGACCTTTTGGTTAGCAGCTGAGCTTCTAATCGCTGCACCACCAGGGCTCCATATATATGTGTGTACGTGTGACTTAGCTATCCGTGGTGTAACTTGTTTTTAAATTCAACTATAATAGCAGTTACTGGACACAAAAGTGGCATATGCCATTTTAGCCAAATGAGATAAACTGTATTATAAAATTTTTAGTGGATGTGGGGTACTGAGATTTTTACTATATACCGTATTTTCTATAAAAACAATATTCCACATATTCTACACCAAAGAAAATGAGTCAGTGAACTTAGTTGTTTCAACAATCAATGTAAAATTCTGTTGATCTCCCAGAGAAAAATTGACTTTCACATATTTTGCTTTAAACGGATCATACTTCAATTTTGATGCTTGTTTCGTAATAAATCCTATAATTGTAAATGAACAAATGAAAAGATGTCATAAAAGAAAAATTTAATGATCAGAAAACAAATATTACAACAAATTACTATATTTTATTTTTAGATAGATCTTTCATCTCTAACATATTATAATTAAAAACATTTCTTTCTATTCTTTACTCTTACAAATTCTTCAATGATTTCATCACAATTAATCTGCCAAACAATATCTACTTCCATACATAGTAAGGATAATGAATAGAGTCTTTCCTGAACCACTGTTGTACACTGAGGATTTTTGAGTCTCTTTAGGGATGAAAATGAGCGTTCTGTTTTGCAGTTTGTGATCATTAAAGTTAGAAATATGTGTAAAGCAATTTCAACATTGGGAAATATGTATTTTATCTTCTATTATGGAATCATACATGCCTACATGAGTAAAATCTGTCTTTACTGAATCTGTAAACTTAGTTCTCATGTAAGACTGAAATTGTCGAACTTCATGAAGGTTTGTATTTAAGTCATCAGGATAAGCCTGCACTAATTTCTGACCCAAGCCATGGTGTTTTCAATCACCTCATATGCATGCAAAAGTTGGCAGTGAATAAATGAGACCAAAGAAGAACTGATGCATGGAATCATG
>NW_004444077.1:3462867-3464741 GCF_000243295.1 Trichechus manatus latirostris
ACTTAGCTGATCTGTATGAGAAAGATCAGGAGTGGAATCTACAGACAAACTGAAATATTGAGCTATACTTATTTCACTGAAAATAGTTGATCGAACTTTATCACTTATTAAATTTATTTCTTCACATGTTGTTTTAGACACATATAATGGGCTGCTTTTTCCTGTATTACCGTATTTTGCGATGTGACCTGCTAAAAATGGATCAAACTGAGCAACAAGTTCAACTAAACTAAAAAAATTTTCATTTCATGGGGACCCAAACACTTCATTTCTTCCTCAAAAAGATAGTTCACGTTCAGGGAGTGTCATGATGATAGCAATAACATATTGCAAAACAGGTTTCCAATACTGACGTTCTTCATTAATTTGTTTCCAGGTCAAGTTAAGCCAAAACCATGTTTTTGGTTTAAATATGACCACATACAATCTCTGTGAATTGAACTGTTTTCATGTTTATCAGTCATATTCGAGTTGCATAAATCACTAAATCCATCAGTAGCAAATCAAGAATTAAATTATTTAGGACTGAAGAATTTGCCAACAAAACAATATACAGAGCCGACTGCTGGAGAATACAGTAGACACTCTGTTATAATTTTCACCATTAGCTTTGCACTCTAGAAATATATTCTGACTACAGAACCTTGTTTGTTTCCCATACAGAAATTTTCGACACGAATTTTCAAATGGTTCACTGTGATGTTGACAATCACTTGACCCTCTTTTGATCCAATAATTTACATCATTAGAAGAAAAAATTATTCCACAAAGCAGGATCTGCATTTCTGTTATTTATGGGATCTGCAAATGTGACAATTCCAGATTCCAAAATAGTTTCACTTTCTACACCATTATTAATTTTTTTTCTTGCTGATTTTTTTTGTTGTTGTTGTTCTTTAGATGGTTTACAGAGCAAATTAGTTTCTCATTAAACAATTAATACACATTGTTTTGTGAGATTGGTTGCCAACCCCGTGACATGTCAACCTCTCCCCTTCTCGACCTTGAGTTCCCCATTTCCATTTGTCCAGCTTTCCTGTTCCCTCCTGCCTTCTCATCCTAGGCTGGTGTGCCCGTTTAGTCTTGTATACATGGTTGAGGTACGTGTATCACTGTTTGTATTATGGACCTGTCTAGTCTTTGGCTGAAAAGCTAACTTCAGGAGTGACTTCAGTATTTAGTAAAAAGGGTGTTGGGGCCATAATCTCGAAGTTTCTGTAGTCTCTGTCAGACCAGTAAGTCTGGTCTTTTTTTTGTGAGTTTGAATTTGGTTTTATATTTTGCAGCGAGGAATGGATGCAGAATTTGGAACAAATTACGTTATATTCATATTGCTATTAGTAATTTTCAGCAGTAATGGTACTAGTACAATGATTTGCACCCATTAAACTCGAGCGTTCAATGGAAAAAAATCTCTTCTGATTCATTAGGTTTTCAAAAGGAAGTTGATTTTGGAATTGTCTTTAGGGATTCAAAAATCATTTTCTTTTTGTCTTCTGCAAGCTTTTGTTTTTGCACTCCACCTAGTGGTTGCCGTTTCATTTTACCTGGATATAAAATTAGGACACTTTTAAAATTTGGGTCTACCATAGCAAATAGATTTGAATCATTGAAAATAAATAGAATTTATAAAACAAATAAAATTTATGAAATAAAATTTACGTTCACATTTGGAAGTTAACACAAAGATTTATATTTGAAAATTAGTAAGTAGAAAAATTGATTTGGAACACGTAATTTTGTTCTTCAGGTCTGAGAGAGCCTAAAGAAATAGTACTAATAAGGCAGTTGGAAATAATTTCATTTGTTTGTTGTACGATGTTTGTTGGCGGGTCCTTCGCAAATCTCCATGAGTGTTTTTGGTCTTGAAATAA
>NW_004444077.1:3465420-3467066 GCF_000243295.1 Trichechus manatus latirostris
TAGATTCTGATTCAGTATATCTGGAGATGGAAATGCAAATTCTCGGCAGGGAGTCAAACCAGAATGAACCAGTTCAAAGCCCTGGTCAGAAACCACTAATGTCCAACTGCCAGCACCTGCATTTATTTGCTCTTGCCTCTGGAACCCACTTCAGCTGCTTACTTGGTAGGCCAGAAGCGCAGGAGAATTAACCATCCCTGGGAGCAGCGTTCAACCAGTAATTGACAGGAATTGGTATACAGATATCCCACCTCCCTCACCTGTTGATTTGGATAGCAGAGGTGTACGTTTTACACTGGCTTTCCCAGCAGTATTAAGTTGCAGTCACCCATAGTGGTAACTGGCTTGACAGCACACCTTTTATTGGCTGCCTTCTGGTGCAAATGGTTAACACCCTTGACTGCTAATTGAAAGATTGGTAGGTCTAGTCCACACAGCGGTACCTCTGAAGAAAGGCCTGGCTATCTGCTTCTAAAAAATCAGCCACTGAAAACCTGTTCTGCTCGGACACACATGCGGTTGCCACGAGTTGGTATGGACTTAACGGCAGTTGGGTTTCCTTCCTTGTCTCACTTCTCCACTCTCCTACTGGTATTTTCTTTTACCTCCCAAACAAATCACTTACACTAGAATCTTTGTCTCACAGTATGCTTCTGGGGAAAGCTAAGAACTAAAACACCTCATCTCCTCTTTCAGAGAGACAGTTTCAGGCATCTGCCATGAATGCCCTTACACTTGCAAGAGGCATGGTGAGAAAGAAATCAATGCCCAGATTTAGAATATGCCTGCTATGGGACACCAAGCAGGGTACCCTCTTCTCAAGAAAGTGCTTGGAAGGACACTGCTTGCCTTTGATTTCTTCTCTGTGCTTGATGCTGACTATCACCCTTCAGCTCATACACTCTTTCTCAACACTGGGCACTATTCAATTGACTCAGATTCTGTTTTCTAAATTACTGTCACATCACAGCCTTGCCTCCCTGAGATGGTGCTAAGCCATCTTGATGGAGTATCAAGTCTACCCAAGCTCTTGAATCACACATTTACAGATAGTCTCTTGGTTTATTTCCTGTAGCTAAATACCTATTATTGCATCCTTGTCTTAGTTATCTAGTGCTGCTGTAACAGAAATACCACAAATGGATGACTTTAACAAAGAGAAATTTATTCTCTCACAGTCTAGGAGGCTAGAGGTCTGAATTCAGGATGCCAGCTTCAGGGGATGGCTTTCTCTCTCTGTTGTCTCTGGGGGAAAGGCCTTGTCATCAATCTTCCCCAGTCGAGGAGCTTCTCAGCACAGGGATGCCAGGTCCAAAGGATGGGCTGTTCTCCTGCCTCTTGTTTCTTGATGGTATGAGGTCCCCCAGTTTCTCTGCTCACTTCTCTCTTTTATATCTCGAAAGAGATTGACTCAAGATACAACCTAATCTTATAGATTGAGTTCTGCCTCATTAACATAACTGCCTCTAATCCTGCCTCATTAACATCATAGAGGCAGGATTTACAACACATAGATGACAAAATGGTGGACAATCACACAATACTGGGAATCATGGACTAGCCAACTTGACATACATATTTGGCGGGGGGGGACACAATTCAATCCATAACAGTCCCCTTCTCCTGGAGTCAGCTCTTCTGCTATT
>NW_004444077.1:3467862-3469981 GCF_000243295.1 Trichechus manatus latirostris
TGGTGACACTTATCAAACCATTTTTCTAATTGCTTGTTTATTTGGGTAACAGGAGAGCTTAACCTGTGTCCCTGGAGTTCAAGGGGTACAGAAGCTGATTCTAACTTTTCTGAAAATATTCAAGGTGAGAGTGGCCTGGTGAGAAGAAAGGACTTTGGTGGGGGGAAGGGGAAGGAGCCTGTTCTTCCAGGGTTTTGGTGAGACAAATGTGTAGGCTTTCCATGTACTCAGAAAGGTACTCAGAAGGTACTTGGGCTTGAGTCATTTGTTCAGGTCCTCGTCCAAGGGCACTGCTTAACAGGGTGAAAAAACTCTATAGAAATAATCTATTTGGGGTTTACCAGTAGAACACAGGCTGAGAGGTAGTTTCAAGTAATCTGCCAAAGACTGCATGTCTTGCACCAGAGAAATGTAGTGGGAAATCCAGACAGAGATTTCTGAAAACCCCTCATATAGGAAATGGAAAGCTTTTAACCAGATCAGAAAAGTTAAATAACGTGCCCAAGATTTCACAGCCAGGAAGTGATAAAGCTGGTATTTAACCCTGATTCCAGAACCTTAACCACAGGGTTAAGGGGGAGGGTGACAGGAGAGAGGTTAGTGGGAGAGACTTATCAGTGGGAGTGAAAACAGGTCTGAGAGATGGCAGAATTTCCAGAAGTAAGCAGAGAACAAAAAACAGCCTTGGTGGTGGTACTATCCCTTACAGATAAACAGCTTCAACAACTTCAGTGGCAGAAAAATCACTGATAAAACAAGAAGTGTACAGATAGCTAAATTCCTAATCTCCTTTTATTCTTTGATCCTGTCAGAACTGCTTTTTAAACAGTTTCCTTGAAAAACAAAGCCCCTCACATTGTGTTCCTGGGGCTGTCAGAGAAATTGTAAGCCTTTAACAAATGGCAGGAAACGAGCCCTCCAGCACTTCTGAAATCTATACACTCGAGAGTGGAGAAACCCTATCTTCTTTATTTCGTGGTTTGTCTTGTTCCCCGAACCACCAGGACTCAGTGATCCACCTCAATATTGAAATTGTGCCAGTGCTAAAGCTCAGATAGAAACAAGTAGAATTTATCAGTGCAGCTGAACAGGAGCTGCCTGGAGCAGGCACACCAGTCTGCAGTATGAACCCCGCATAATCCCAACTCACCCCCATGGGCCTGTCCACCTGCTCCCTTTACAGTAACAAAGAGGTTTAAGCAGCAACCAAGTGAACGTGCGTGCTTTCTAGAAACAGCCCTTGCAGTCCTACAGGAGTTTTATTTCTAGAGTGGGAGCGGGGCTAGCTAGGGGCGGGGAAGCAGCCGCGCCATCCAGGCAGGGCGGGGGATGAGGCTTGTCAGAGCCAGAGCGCGTCACTGTCTCCGGGAGAGACGCTCACTGCCCAATAGGCAGAGGCGCTCTTTAGCAGCCTGGTGAAAGCAGAGATATAAAAGTGCTGAAACAAAACCCGAGTGTGCCAATCAAGGGCTGGTGGCAGTGGGCGAGCGGGTGTCTGGCTGGGCACTGGGGGCTGTAAGCTGCACTCCCCTCAGTCCAGAAGGATCCCCTTCCCCGGGACAGCCCGGTGCCCCCTTCTCCTCGCACCCGGCTGCCCACCGGGCCCTGCGGCGAGATCAGGACTGCAGAGTCCCAGGGAGGAGCGGCCCCTGCAACATGCTCCCTCACTTCTTGCTGTTCTGCCTCCGGCACTCGGTGCAAGCCACGGAGCGCCCCGAGAGCGGCGGGGACAACCAGAGCCTGGAGGCGGCGCTGGCCGCGCCCAACGCCTCGCACTTCTTCTCCTGGAACAACTACACCTTCTCGGACTGGCAGAACTTTGTGGGCAGGAGGCGGTACGGGGCCGAGTCCCAGAACCCCACGGTGAAAGCCCTGCTCATCGTGGCTTACTCCTTCATCATCGTCTTCTCGCTCTTTGGGAACGTCCTGGTCTGTCATGTCATCTTCAAGAACCAGAGAATGCACTCGGCCACCAGCCTCTTCATTGTCAACCTGGCCGTCGCGGACATCATGATCACGCTCCTCAACACCCCCTTCACTTTGGTAAGGCGAGGGCAGCTCTCTGTCGCCCTGGCTGGGCTGGCTGTCGCTGGCTCCGGCTGGCTGGCTTTCTCAGTCT
>NW_004444077.1:3470858-3521842 GCF_000243295.1 Trichechus manatus latirostris
GTGGGTTTGGCCTGCTGAGCTGGGGTGGGCAAGGGCATTTGCACACAGATGGTGAATGGGCTTCCTCCCCAAACCCTGGCTGCTATGCATTAGTTGTGTGGTTTCTGCCCCTCTGTGGTTCTCAAGGGTGATCTGGGTTCTGAGGAATCATAGTGACAGTTATAATACTTTATGTTTCTGTAGCACGAGTTGTATTTTTTCAATTTATGGAGAATTTTATTGTCATTTGAGTTATTACAAAGTAGTATCTGCTCACTTCTCTCCCTCTTTCTTACTCACACAGTCAGAAGTAGCAGACAAGCCAAAAGAAGAGGGTAAAGCCCCACAGATCCATCCACCTGTGTGAATGTCCTTGTACACCTTGTGTTTTAAAAGTACTGTCACATTTCCTTGCTTGTCCTCACTTCTGGGAAGATTATTAATATTTTGCAAATGAAGAAACTAAGGCACAGAGTGATTGAATTGGCAGAGCCAGGACTATAGTTACATCCCCTGACTCAAGTCCAGAATTCTGTCTCCTAAGCCTCCCAACCAAGGGCTGAGTAACCTTGGACCATGCTTAGTCTCCACTGCTCCAAACCATAGACTTTTCTTGCTCTCCTTCCAGCCTACATCCATTCTATTCATGGCCACTCAGGATTCTCTGGGCAATGACCAACGACAAAGGGGCTTCCGAACACACCCTCTTGACTGTCTCAAAGCACAAGAGGGCTGTGTCTCTGGCTCCCATTGGCTCCCCCTTGGTTTCTGACCTGAGAATCTGCAATGGTAGGGTTGGGCCAGGCCACCCACAATAGGGACTGGAAGACCTCAGGGCATGGACTTTGTGTAGCTGCCCAGAGTCAGGGTGCACAGTTAGCACTGCAGCAGGCACAAATGGGGGTGGGGGGTGGGGAAAGAAGTCACAGACCCAAGGCCAGGCTGCAGCTAAGAGCTGGCAACCCTTGTCCCGGAGGAACTCCTACAAGGGAGGGGATGGATGCCCCAGTTCCTGAGAACCTAGCACCCCTAACAGGATGATACAAAGCATCTTGGCCTTGGAACCTGGCCCATGTCTCTGCCCCAATCCATCCCCCCATTAAGGTTTACAAGATACTGGTGCCCCTTCCTGTCCACTTTACACATAATAATCAGCATGAAGCCCAGCTCTGGCCATTGAGAGAAAAGCAAACAATTACTTACAGTTCCCATGGTAGAGACATACACAGAGTGTGGTGGAACCTGGAGAATGGAGTCATTCCACAAGAGGGTCAAAGGAGAGTTTACAAAGGAAATGCCATGTCAATGGAGCCTGGATGAGTAGAAATTTCCCCGGTCAAGAGGAACACTCAGTACAGACCAGGACGTCCGTGCAGGACTACCAGGGAGAGCCAAGGCAAGGAGACATTGAAGTTCATGGTGTGTTGAGGGAATGTTGAGTGATTCAGCGTAGCTGGAGCAGAGGAGGCTGGAAGCACAGTGAAGGAGTGGGGCAAAGGGAGAGAAGAATGGGAAGGGGGCCGGAAAGGAAGGCTGGGGCCAGGTTGTGAATGGGCCTGGATACTCTGGTAAGGCATCTGTCTTTATCCTGAGAGCCACAGGGAGTCAATGAGAATTCTGAGCTGGAGGATGACAATAATCAGATTTTGGGTTAATAAAAATGCTGTCAGCAGTGTGAAAGATGAATTAAAAGAGGACAAGACTGGGGAACAAGGAACAATATTAGGAGGCTAGGATAGTCCAGGTGAGATGATAGTGGACTCAGCTATGAGCATGGCCTTGGGATAGAAGAGGGAATGGATTTGAAAACCATTTAGAAGCAGAACTGGTTGGATTTGGTAGTTGATTGAAGGTGGGAGGTAAGAAGTAGGAGCAGTTGAAAGTTCCTAGCTCTATAATGCTCCTGCATAGCTCTATAATGTTCCTGTACTGCTAAAAAGCCTTCAGTGGCTTCTCCCTGCCTCCCCAAAGAGGGTGAAACCCATGGTCTGCAGTCCTCATCTTATGATCTGGGCAGACGTGTCCTTCACAACTCTCATCCACACGCTGTGGCGAAATTCCCACAAACCAATTACCCCAACAGGTTCTGGGATTTCTGATCCAATGTAAATGCCCTTTTTTCTTATCTCCACATATGCAAATCCTATTTTTTAAAGCATGTCTCAGACGTCTCATATATTATAATAATTGCACTTAACAGTGTTAAGTACTTGCTATGTACTACACACTGTTGTACCTACTTTACATGTATTATGCATCTTGTTTGATTTCATAATAACCATGCAGAAAGGGTGAGCCCCATTTTACATATGAGGAAAGTGAGGCCTAAAAACGAAAAAAAATAAAATAAACCCATTGCCATTACGTCGATTCTGACTCATAGCAACACTAGAAGACAGAGTAGAACTGCGCTACAGGGTTTCCAAGGCTGTAATCTTTACGGAAGCAGACTGCCTCATCTTTTTCCCATGGAGCTGCTGGTGGGTTCTAACCACCGACCTTTCAGTTAGCAGCTGAGCTCTTAACTACTGCACCACCAGAGCTCCAGGGAGGCCTAAATACTTGACCAAGGTAACAGCTGTAAGTGGCAAAATGATGCCGTAAACCACAACACTACTCTTTCTGTCGGGCTGACTTCTCTGTTTCTATCTCTATCCTTTCTCTCGCCCTGCCTCTGCCCACCCACACCGATACATCATGGTTCCATTGCCCTTGATCTGGGCCTTCTGGAGGGCACTGCTTACTGTCTGTCTTACACCTGGATTACTCTAGTCCTCCTCTGTGTAAACTGGATGCTCCTTGGTCAGAATCCACATTCCATGTCTGTCAGGCATGGGGCGTTGCTCACAGAGGCTGCTCAAGTACTAATTGAGTTAGTGAATAGCCCTGGGTGTGTGGGAAGAGGCCTTGGCCTGCTCCTGGGGGCCCACACTGTTCTTTGAACTTGTCTTATTTCCCCTACTGGAGACAATTTCTCTGCCTCCCCCACCCCCACTCACACGTCTCCAGAACCCTGGATCCCTTTCCCAGATGATGAGTTCCAAGTCCTGCTTTAGCCAAGGTTTGCTAGCTCAGACCATGCACTATGTTGTAAGTTTTCAGATGTGTCTCCTCCAGTTGAAAGAAGTCCATATAGGCCAAGAATGAACTTTCTTATTACCCATAAAATATAGCTACTATTTATTTCTAACAATAGCTTTCTAACAATCTGCCAGACACTGTGCTTTGCCCTTCACAGACTTTTAAAAAATTTAGTCCTTACAGTAAGCCTATAAGGTACAGATTTTAAAATCTTTTTTGCAAACGAGGAAACTGAGGTTCAGAGAAGTTACATACCTTGCCCAAGGTTGCACAGCTAGAAACTGTTGGAAATGGGGAGTCTGACTCCAAAGCCCACGTCCTTCCCAAGATCTCCTGGCACCTAACACAGGGCCCGGTCCCAACAGCATGATCAGGGCTTGTGGAATTGAATGAATGGAGAATGAGGAGTGCTGGAGAAGATCGTGTGTGACCCATGTTTCAGCAACATAGAGGGGAAGAAGGGACGAGTGGGGAGAGAACTCTGTGCGGTTGGGGAGGTCTCCCACTGGGGACTGGGTATCAGGGTCAAGGCCGTGTGTCTCCTGACCTCTGTGGGCTCATCTCTAGGTCCGCTTTGTGAATAGCACGTGGGTGTTTGGGAAGGGCATGTGCCACGTCAGCCGCTTCGCCCAGTATTGCTCCCTGCACGTCTCAGCACTGACGCTGACGGCCATTGCTGTGGACCGCCACCAGGTAAGGGCACCTACCCCAACACTCTGTCCTTCCTGCTCTGGCTTTGCTTTCCAGGGGGCTGCTGGAGTCTCTTGTGACAGTGTTTTAGCCCCCTTTTTTAAATAAATATTTTAAAGATTTTTACTGTGGTGAAATACATATAATAAAACATCTGCCATCTCAATCATTTTTACATGTACAATTCAGTGGCATTAATTACACTTACTATGTTGTGCAGCCATCACCATGATCTGTTTAAATATTTTTTAAGAGGTTTTTTTTTTTTAATTGTGCATTAGGTGAAAGTTTATAGAGCCAGTTAGATTCCCATTCAATAGTTTGTATATAAAGTGTTTCGTAGCCTTGGTTCATTCCCCATAATATGTCAGCACTCTCCCCATCTCCGCCCTGGGTTCCCCGTTCCCTTTCGTCCTGATTTTCTACCACTCCCTGCCTTCTCATCTTTGCTTTTGGGCAAATATTACCCTTTTGATCTCGTATAATTGATTGTTCTAAGGAGCACATTCCTTTTGGGTGTTATTGTTTATTTTATGGGCTTATCTATTGTTTGGCTGGAAGGTGGTCTTTGGGAATGGCTTCAGTTCCAGTTCAGAAGGGTGTTTTAGGGCCATAGTCTTGGTGGTTCCTCCAGTCTCTGTCAGACTAGTAAGTCTGGTCTTTTTTGTAAATTTGATTCTTTGTTCCACATTTTTCTCCCGCTCTGTCCGGGACCTTCTGTTGTGATCCTAGGTAGAGCATTTGGTAGTGGTAGCTGGTCTCGGGGTCGTGTAGGCTGTGGTGTGTGGGATCCATTAATCCTTTGGACTAATTGCTCCCTTGAGTCTTTGGTTTTCTTCACTCTCCTTTGCTCCAGATGGGAAGAGACCAATAGTTGTATCTTAGGTAGCCACTTGTGAGCTTTTAAGATCCCAGACACTACTCACCAAAGTAGCATGCAGAACATTGTCTTTATGAACTATGCTGTGTCAATTGACATAGATGTCCCCTAAGTCTATGATCCTTTGCCTTGGACCCTAGAACTTCATTCCACGAGGTGTTTGGTTATATCTAAGAGGTTTCCCAGACTGTGCCTGTGGTGCACGCTATTGTCTATATTAATATATGAGGAGCACCTACAGTCATGTATATAGATAAAACCACCACCAAACCTGTATCTGCAGGTGGATGTGTTCTCTTACACTTCCCAAACCTCTTGGCATATCTATCTACCTATGTATCCATTCATAAATTATTGTGTGTTAATATTATTGTTACAGGATTGTCTGTGCTATAGTAGTTACCGTAGTTGCCCTTTATTCTCGCATTCCTCTCAGTGTCCTCTCTTACCTTGGTCATGTTGTGCTGACTTCTCCCATATTGTGTATTGCCTTTCCCTTCACCAACATTCACATATATCTTCTATTTGGAAAATTTTCTTCCCTCACCCTCCCATCCCTGGTAACCATCCAAGAGTGTTTTTTTTTTTTTTTCTTTTTTTTCTGTGTGTAAATGTTTTGTTCTTACTTTCTAATAGTGGTCTCATACAATATTTGTCCTTTTGTGATTGACTTATTTCACTCAGCATAATGTCCTCCAAATTCATCCATGTTGTGAGATGTTTCATGGATTCATCATTATTCTTTATGGTTTGTTAATGCATTCATTTTGCTACTGTGAATAATGTTGCAACGAATGCGGGTGTGCATATGGTTATTCGTGCCATGGTTCTTATTTTTTAGGGTATATACCTAGGAGTGGCGTTGCTGGATCATATGATATTTCTATTTCTAGCTTTTTGAGGAAACGTCATATTGTTTTTCATAGTGGATGTACCATTTTACATTCCAACCAGCAGTGTGTAAGAGTTCCAATCTCCCCACAACCTTGCCAATATTTGTTATTTTCTGTTTTTTTGATTAGTGCCAGTAATGTCGGGATAAAATGGTATCTCATTGTAGTTTTGATTTGCATCTCTCTAATTGCAAATGATGATGAGCATTTCTACATATGTTGGTTAGCTGCCTGAATGTCTTCTTTGGTGAAGTGTCTGTTCATATCCTTTGCCCATTTTTTAATTGGATTGTTTGTCTTTTTATTGTTGAGGTGTTGAAGTTTTCTATAAATTTTAAAGATTAGAGTCTTGTAAAAATTTTTTTCCCTATCTGTAAATTCTGTTTTTACTCTTTTGGAGAAGTCTTTTGATGAGCATAAATGTTAAATTTTTAGGAGGTCCCATTTAACTAGTTCATCTTTGCTGTGTGTACATTATTAGTTATGTTTGGTATTCTATTTATGCCATGCATTAGGGCCTCTAGCCTTTTCCTTATTTTTTCCTCATGATTTTATAGTTTTAACTTTTACATTTAGGTATTTGATCCATTTTGAGTTAGTTTTTGTGTATGGTGTGAGGTATGAGTCCTGTTTCATTTTTATACAGGTAGATATCCAGTTTTGCCAGCACTATTTGTTGAAGAGACTGTATCCTCCACCATTTAATGGACTTTGGCCCTTTATTGAAGATAGCTGTGCATAGGTAGATAGATTTACGCCTGGGTTCTCAATTCGGTTCCATTGGTCTTTGTGTCTGTCATTGTACCAGTACCAGGCTGTTTTGATCACTGTGGCTGTGTAGTAGTTTCTGAGATTAGGTAGTGTGAAGCCTCCTACTTTGTCCTTCTTCAATAATGCTTTACTTATCCAGATCCTCTTTCCTTTCCATGTAAAGTCAGTGATTAGTTTTTCCATTTTGTTAAAGAATGCTGTTGCAATTTGGATTGGGACTGCATTATATCTGTAGATCACTTTGGGTAGCACTGACATTTTCACAATGGTGAGTCTTCCTATCCATGAGCATGCTACGTTTTTCCATTTATGTAGGTCTCTTTTGGTTTCTTGCAGTAGTGTTTTGTAGTTTTCTTTGTGGAGGACTTTTATGTTCCTGGTTAGATTTATTCCTATGTATTTTATCTTTTGGGGGGCTATTGTAAATGATATTGTTTTCCTGATTTCCTTTTCATAGTTCTCTTTATTGGTGTAGACGAATCCAACTGATTTTTGTATGTTGATCTTGTATCCTGCTACTTTGCTAAATCCTGCTACTAGTTCCAGTAGCTTTCTTGTGGAATTTTTGGGATTTTCTATGTATAGGATCATATTGTCTGCAAATAAGCATAGTTTTACCTCTTCCTTACCAATTTGTATGCCCTTTATTTCCATTTCTTGCCTTTTGCTCTTTCTTAGGACTTCAAGTACAATGTTAAATAAGAGTGGTGATAATGGGGATCCTTGTCTTGTTCTTGTTCTCAAGGGGAATGCTTTCAGTCTCTCTCCATTGAGAATAATGTCGACCATTGGTGTTGTATAAATGCCCTCTATTTTGTTGAAGAATTTCCTTTTTATTCCTATTTTGCTGAGTTTTTTTGTTTTTAAATCAGGAATGGGTGTTGGACTTTATCAAATGCCTTTTCTGTGTCAATTGAGATGATCATGTGACTCTTTTGTTTTATTTATGTAGTCGATTATGTTGGTTGCTTTTTTAATGTTGAACCATCCTTGCACACCTGGTATGAATCCCACTTGGTCATGATTTTTTTTTTTATGCTGCTGAATTCTATTGGCTAGAATTTTGTTCAGAAGTTTTGCGTCTATATTCATGAGGTATATTGGTCTGTAATTTTCTTTTTTTGTTGTGTCTTTACCTGGCTTTGGTATCAGGGTTATGTTGGCTTCATAGAATGAATTCAGGAGTATTTCTTCCTTTTCTATGCTCTGAAATAGTTTTAGTAGTATTGGTGTGAGCTCTTCCCTGAATGTTTGGTAGAATTCTCCAGTGAAACCATCCGGACCAGAGCATTTTTTTTGTTGGAATTTTCTTTTCTTTATTTGGTTACTTCTTCAATCTCTTCTTTTATTATAGGTCTGTTCAGTCTTTCTACCTCAGTTTGTGTTAGTTTAGGTAGGTAGTGTGTTTCTAGGAACTTGTCCATTTCCTGTAGATTTTCATATTTGTTGGAGTACAATTTTTCATCATATTCTGTTATGATCCTAATTATTTCAGTCGGTTTTGTTGTAATGTCACCCATCTCATTTCTTATATGGGTTATTTACTTTCTCTCCTGCTATTCTATTGTCAACTTGGCCAATGGTTTGTCGATTTTATTGATCCTTTCAAAGAATCTACTTCTGGTCTTGTTGATTCTTTCTATTGTTTTTCTGTTCTCTATTTCATTTATTTCTTTTCTAATCTTTATTATTTCCTTTCTTCTGGTGACCATGGACTCATTTTACCATTCTCTATTTGTTTGAGTTGTAGGGTTAATGTTTTATTTTTGGCCCTTTCTTCTTTTTTGACATGATGTGTGAGTTTATTGCTATAAATTGTCATCTGAGCACTGCTCTTTACTGTATCCCAAAGGTTTTGGTAAGATGTGTTTTCGTTCTCATTTGATTCTAGGAATTTTATCTTTGATTTCTTCTATTACCTAGTGGCTTTTAAGTAAGGTGTTATTCAGTTTCCATGTATTTGATTATTTTTCCTTGCTCTTCTTGTTATAGCATTGTCATCAGGAAAAATACTTTGTATTATTTTGATGTTCTGGATTCTTTGAGGCTTGTTTTGTGGCCTAAAGTGTTGTCTATTCTGGAGAAAGATCCATATGCATTGGAAAACAACGTATACTTTACTGCTGTTGGGTGTAGTGTTCTGTATATGTCTATGAGGTCAGGTTGGTTTGATTGTGGCAATTAGATCTTCTGTATCTTTGTTGAGTTTCTTTCTAGTTGTTCTGTCCTTCACCGAAAGTGGTGTGTTGAAGTCTCCTACTATTATGGTGGAGCTATTTCTCTTTTCAATGCTGTTAGAGTTTGTTTTATATATTTTGGAGCCCTGTCACTGGGTGCGTATATATTTATTATGGTTATGTCCTCTTGGTGAACTGATCCTTTAATCATTATATTTCCTTCCTTATCTTTTTTAATTAATTTTTTCTCATTCAAAACTTTATACACAAATTGTTTTGTGACATAGGTTGCAATCCCCATAATGTGTCTCCTATACCTGACTGAATGAAGAAGCACATTCCTCACATATGTTATTGTTTGTTTTATAGGTCTGTCTAATCTTTGGCTGAAAGGTGGACTTCAGGAGTGACTTCAGTTCTGAGTTAGCAGGGTGTCTGGGGGCCATGATTTTGGGGTCTTCCTTGTCTTCTATGGTGTATTTTGCCTTAAAATCTATTTTATCAGAGATTAATATTGCTACTCCTTTTCTGGTTATTGTTTGCTTGATATATTTCTTCCCATCCTTTGAGTTTTAGTTTATTTATGTCTTTGTGTCTAAGGTGTCTCTCTTGTAGACAGCATATTGATGAGTCCTTTTTTTTTTTTATCTGTTTTGCCACTTTCTGTCTCTTTATTGGTGCATTTAAGCCATTTACATTCAGTGTGATTATTAATAGGTATGTGTTTACTGCTATCATTTTGTTGTGGTTTTTTTTTGTGTCTGGTGTTGACGATTTCTTTTTTCTGTTTAATTTTCTGCACTGATTTATTTTTGTTTGTGAATGCTCTTTTCATTTCTTTTGTTGTTGTTGATTTTGTGATTATTGAGACTATGTTTTTCTTCTTTTTTATTTTGATCAGTGGGTATATTAACTTTTTTGTGGTTACCTTGAAATTTACCTTTATCGTTCTAAGTTTAAAACAATCTTTTTATTTCTTGATATCACCTTGACTTCCTTTCCATATGAAACTTCTATAACTACTCCATTTATTCCTCTTTTTGTTTTGATGTTGTCATCATTTACAGATTGACGTATCTGGTTTCCTGTTTTCAGTCTTTAAGCTTTTTTTTAATTTTGGGAATTCTTTATCTGGGTTGGTATCTGGCTGATGCTGTTCTGTGTCCTAATCTCAGGTTGTTATCTGATGTTGTTGGTTCTCTGTCCAAAGGACTCCCTTTAATATTTCTTGTAAAGTTGGTCTGGTTTTTACAAATTCCCTTAATTTCTGTTTATTTGGAAATGCCCTAATTTCTCCATCAATCTGAGAGATAATTTTGCTGGATATATAATTCTTGGTTGGCAATTTTTTTCTTCCAAGGTTTTATATGTGTCATTCCACTGCCTTCTTGCCTGCACCTGCACGGTTTCTGCTGAGTAATCAGAGCTTAGTCTTATTGGTTTCCGTTTATAGGTGACTTTTTTTTTCCCAAGCTGCTCTCAGGAGTCTTTCTTTGTCTTTCATTTTGGTAAGTTTGATCATGATATGTTTTGGTGACTTTCTTTTGGGGTCTGTCCTGTAAGGGGTTTGCTGTGCTTCTTGAATGGATATCATCTTGTCTTTCATGATATAAGAGAAGTTTTCTGTCACCAAATCTTTGACAGTTCTGTTTTCCATTGCCTCTGCCTGTTCTGGAACTCCAATCTCACACAATTTTTTCCTTTTGATAGTGTGCCACATAATTCTTAGGCTTTCTTCATTTTTATTCATTCTTTTTTCTGATTTTTCCTGAAATGAATTGGTGTCAAGGTATTTGTCCTCAATTTCACTAATGTTGTCTTTCATTAATTGAATTCTGCTCCTGTATCCTTCTATTAAGTTGTCTAGTTGTCTATTTCTGAAATTTTATTGTTAAACTTTTGGATTTCTAGTTGTTTTTGTATGGTTTCTCATTGTCTATTTATTTTGCCATTTTGTTCTTTATTGTTTTCCTGAATTCTTCCATTGTTTTGTCTGTGTTTTTCTTGACTTGTATGTTTTTCTTTGGTTTTATCTGTGTTTTCCTTGATCTCTTTCTTGACCTCTTGGAGACCCCTGTATATAAGTCTTTTGAATTTCTTATCAGGTCATTCAGTTATCACTTCTTCCACTGGAAAGTTTTCTTGTTCTTTATTTTGGTCATTTGCTGAATCCATCTTGACAAGCTTCTTTATGTGATTTGATATTGTCTGTTGTCTCTAAGGCATCAAGGTGTTGTTACATTTATTGATTTATTGTATGTTTGTTTGTTGCATCCTGATTTTTTGTTTTGTTTTGATGTATCATTGTAGGTGAGGCTTGTGTGCTACTCTGGTTGCTAGTCTGGCTGCACTGGAGCTCTCACCTCCTGTCTCCAGGTGGGAGGGGCAGTGACTGGGTGTGTGAGGATGGTTCTCTGTTCACTGGTCTTTCAGGGCAGCTGAGAATGCAGCTGGCTTTTCTGGTGAGATGGTGTGTCTGTCCAGCTAGTCAGTTGGGCATGGGTGTAGGGAGTGTTCTCACTGGTTGCTGGGTTGGGTGTTGTATGTGTGCACTGTTGGTTGCCAAGTGTTCTGGGCAAGGGTGCCTGGGTCGTCAGTCATTGGGTAAGTGGCACATAAACTCTCACCAACAGTCTGGGACAGACCAGGCTGGGTGGAGGTGGTTCGAGTAGGCATAAACCTCCAGTTATAGGGGGAGCAATGCAGGTGGCAAGGCAGGGAGATGCCACCAGTCCACAGGTGCCTGGTTGGAGGGCATGCCTCTGTCTGCTAGAGCGTACCATGAGGGAGTGTGTGCCCTTGGTCTTCAGGCCCCTGGCACAGGTAGCTGAGGAAGTAGGAGGTGCTGCTGGACTGCAAGCCCAAGCAAGGGTGGCTAGGCATAGGAGTGCATGGGTGCCTCAGCTCATTGGGTCAAGTCGGGGCAGAGAGGGATGGCAGGCATGCAAGTGTGTGGGCACACTTTCACTGACATGTGCCTGGTAAGGAGGGTGATGGGCGGGCTAGCTCACAATGCTTGTGTACACTATCGGGTGGGCAGGAAGGTGGGGCGGGTGACTGAAGCCATGCCAGTGTGGCCTGCTGGTGCTCAGCAGGGTTTAGCAATGGGAAAGGTGGTGTGAGGTGCCAAAGCCAAGCTGGTGTGGCATGCTGGCACTTGTTGCAGTCGGGCAGGTGGGAAAGGAAGAGCAAGTAGTGGGGACCATGCCAAAACTGCCTGCCAACGCTCAGCTTGATCAGGCAGGTGAAAAAGGCGGGGCAGGTGGCAAAACTGCACCATTGTGGCCTTCCAGTGCTCGGTGGAGTTGGCAAGTGAGAAGGGAAGGGCTAGTGGAGTTGGCAAGTGATAAGGGAGGGGCTGGTGGTTTCATCCATGCCGGAGTGGCCTGCCAGTGCTTGATGTTGTCGGGCAAATAGGAAAAGAAAGGAGGGGGGCCAAAGCCAAGCCCCCGCAGCCTGCCAGCACTTGGCACAGTTAGGTGGGCAGGAAAGGAAAGGAGGACGGCCAGGCCTGTGCTGGAGCAGCCTGCAGACAATCAACTCGATTAGAGGGGTGGGAAAGGCAAGGCAGGAGGCCAAAACTGCACCAGAATTTCTTGTTGATGTACAGAGCAGTAGGGCAGGCTAGGAGGATGGGGTGGGTGGCTGGGTCTGTCCCGTGGCAGCCTGCTGGCACTCGGCACAGTTGGGCAGGTGGGAAAGGTAGGGTGGGTGGTCAGGTGGAGGGAAAGGGGGATGGCTTCTGCCATGGTCCCCAGTGGGCTGCAGAGATGAGGGGGTTTGTGCCGCTGTTCACCCTGTTTCACTCCAGGTGCGTCTCCTCAGTTTGTCTGTGCCCTCATGAGAATTCCATGAAGTTGTCTCCTGTGCTCTTCATCTGCAATCACTACCGTCTTTGTCTCAGGATGGTCACATTGTGCCAGGCCAATTGGCTAGGCACCTCTCCTCTGTCCCTTCTTGTTCACTTTTTCCAGTCAGTTTCTTCTTTCATTCAGTGTTTGATCTAGTTCTTTGTTCGTTCATTTGATGCTCAGGGTTCCCAGATTGACATCTGTATCTGTTTTACTTGGTTTTTCAGGTCTTTGCTGCAGAGGGATGGCGTGGTGTGTCTGACTAGTCCACCATCTAGGCTCCTCCTCTAGCCTGTTTTTTCAGTTGTTGTGTTTGTCAATATGAACACTTAGATTAGGGATAGTAAACCCTCTGTCCTAGGTGCAGAAGTTCTTCCCAGTTTATTGTTCCACCAAACATTTTTGATGTAGCAAATTCACTGCTGGCATTTTCTGTCTCAGAAATAGATGAGCTTGTTCTTGGAGTAGAAAAGCAAACATGGAAAATTACTAATGAAAAGAGAGAGACAAATAATTGCAGGTCAGAGACAGGTTCCTGACTGGGAGATGGAGTGATTTTTCATTGGTCCCGGCTGTTGTGGAAGAAAGCAGGCTTGGGTGTCCAGGTGACAGGAGTGGGGGTTGTGGTGGGCGTCAGCGGAACCCGAGGCAAGCAGGCTCTGCTTGCTGTCCCAACCTGTCTGAAACACCTGGGCTGGCCTGGTGAGAGGAACAGAGAAGAGGACCTGAAGATGCTCATCCTAGAGAGTGTGGCTCCACTTCTTGCACCTGCTAACACAGCGAACCCATGTTCAATATTCAGCCCCCCAGTAAATCATGGAATGGAGGTTCAGAAAAACATCTATGTAGCTTTCCCCAGATCATACGTGTGATAAACAACAAAGCCAGATTAGGACTGAGGTCTGTCTGGCTCCAAGCCCAGGCTCTGATCACTAGGGAATCTTGCTTTGAGAAGATTCAAGAGAGTCTACAAGTAAGTATTGTAAAGGCTGAGGGGACAAAGACAGATGGGATTTATTCTGAGTAGCACCAAGAGGTGCAATAAGGGTGAAGGAGTAACAGGCTATAAAGATGGAGATTCAAAGATGCCGTTCAGTTTTGATAAAAGATTCTATAGAAGAATCTTGATCAAAGGGGGGAAAATGTGGAACAGAATTTCGAATTCTCATGGAATTCAGACTTTCTGCAGCCATTGAGGCTGCATGAACTCCCCAAACTATTGCCCTGAGATAATCTTTAAACCTTAAATAAAAAATATCCCCTGGTATATTCTTTAAACCAAACAATAGTTTAACTTTATTAGTAAAGAATGTCTGCCTTGAGCATTGTGCTCTTTTAAAGAAGTATCTATATATGATCCAATTGACAACAGCATCTAGAGAGGTTACCTAGGAAGCTTAGGGGGCAGTGAGTTTATGTTAATGGGAGAGGAACAATCCAGAAAAAAGGGTCAGAATGGTTGCACAACTTGAAGAATATAATCAATGTCACTCAATTGTACACGTAGAAATTGTTGAATTGGTGTATGTTCTGCTGTGTATATTTTCAAAAACAACAAAAAATAAATAAAATATTAGAAAAAAAAGAAAGAACAATTCTAATCTTAAAATGAGAACGCTTTTAAACTCTCAAGTCTTTATTTAAACCGCTTAGGAGAATTGATTGACATGCAGTAGTAATTCCAAGATGAATTTCAACCTGAAGCCTGGCTTAATTACAGGCGTGTGACAGCTGGGCCTCATTGCAATTTTAGACACAGCTTTCATGAGCAGTGTTGTGAACATCCAAGTAAGTGTCAATGCAATTCCCATCATAAGTGATGGAAGTCCCCTCTCCGTGTCTGTCCCCCTCAGATCCTCTCAGAGCCCTTCAAAACCTACGTAAACTAGGATTATGGGAAGATGAACTCAGATCCCAGGGTTGGCTTGTTCCTTTGCTGGCATTGGTGTGCAAGCTGATCCCTCCTGGGTCCTCTCCCTGCACCCTGGCTCTGCCTGGATATGACTGGCAAGAAGCATTTGATTCTCATAAATTCCAAACCTTCTGGAGCCATGGAGGCAGAATGAACCCTTGAAACTATTGCCCTGAGATAATCTTTACACCTTAAATCAAAAATATCCCCTGAAGTCTTCTTAAAACTGAAGAGTAGTTTAGCTTAATTAGTAAAGAATGTCTGCCTTGAACATTGCATTCTTTTAAAGAACTGTCTATATGGGATCAAGCTGACAACAGCAACTCAGAAAGTTTAGATAGGATGCTTAGAGAGCAGTGAGTTTATGTTAGTGGGAGAGGAACAGTTCGGAAAAGGAAGTGAGAATGATTGCTCAACCTGAAGAATGCGGTCAATGTTAACGGAATTGTACTTGCAGAAATTGTTGAATTGATGTATGTTCTACTGTGTATATTTTAAACAGCAACAACAAAAATAATTTTTTTTAAGAAGTCATATCAAGTGCAAAAAAAAAAAAAGAGGTATTTGAACTGCCAGGTATCTGTGAGCCCAAATGACAACCTCCTTCTGCCTCCTGGAGAAAGGCTGCGGTGTGGGGCATGGCTAGTGCAGCTCAGGGGCCCAACAATAAACATAAGGGCTGCTCTAAGCAGGACCTGCCTTGCTGGGCAGTGACAAGTGAGCTGCATCTTCTGGATTTCTCACTTGCTTCAAAACTTCTTCAGCCAGTGATGCACAGTTTGCTTGTGTTCCAGGTCATTATGCATCCGCTAAAACCCCGGATCTCAATCACAAGAGGTGTCATCTACATTGTTGTCATCTGGACCATGGCTACGTTCTTTTCACTCCCACATGCTATCTGCCAGAAATTATTTACCTTCAAGTACAGGTGAGGTCCAGCTAACCAGTAGGGAGTAGCCTGGTGACTCTGAGAGGCTGGCTTCCTGTGTTCTCCTGAGTTAGGCATCCACTGGGACCTGGATAAGGTGAAAGCCAAGCCCCCTCTGAATCTATGACATGGTACAGTCACTGATGTGTTCCCTTTGCCTCTTTCCCATTCTGTGCCTTCTTGGTGCATGCCTACCCCCTGATTTTTTTCTATTTTCTCTCTTCTCCTTAACCACTTTGTTGTTAGATTCTGTTGAGTCGGTCTCTACTCATGGCGACACCACAACAGAACAAAACACTACCAGCTCCTGCACCCTCCCCATGATCTGTTGGGGATTGGAGCACTGTGATCCATAGGGTTTTCATGGGCTGATTTTTGGAAGTAGATCACCAGGCCTTTTTTCCTAGTCTGTCTTTGTTTGGAAGCTCTGCTGAAGCCTGTTTAGCATCATAGCAGCATGCAAGCCTCCACTGACAGATGGGTGGTGGCTGCACACGAGGGCCATTGGCTGGGAATTGAATCCAGGTGTCCCCCATGGAAGGAGAGAATTTTACCACTGAACCCAACAACTTTAGCTTCTTCCTTATTCTCTTCCCAGTTTCTCTGAGAGGGCAAAGCAACAGTTACCAGCTTCTGTCACTAGGGGGCATGTACTCCCAGACTGAGATTTGAAACCACCAAGGCCTCTCACACAAGATACAAACAGAAATTTGTACAGACAGTTCCTGGATTACAAACAAGTTCTGTTCCTAAGTCTGTCTGTAAGTCGAATTTGTACGTAAGTCGGAAAACAGTTAAGTACAGTTTGTATCTAACATCAGTTAGTCAAATGATTGTCTTAGTATATAATGTACCTTTCTATGCATAAAAAACATTAAAGAAACACTTCCAGATACACTAAAACATCTTTAACATAATTATACAGTAATAATAACAATAATGTTTTGATGTGAGTTGCAAAGAAGCGTCTTTTTGTTATTACGAACCATTGTATGTACCTCTAATTTTTAATATAATAGGCTTTAAGGGGTTGATTCTTAACTACAGGTTGTACTTAAGTCAGAAATTCATAACCTGGGGACTGCCTGTACGTGTGTATGTGTCTGAGGTAAGACTTCTACCCACCACCCATTCTAACTCAGGTTTCTTTATTATTATGCTCACATAAAATGAGAACTTTTCTCTCAAAGCTTTCAGTTTTTAAAATTTAAACCCTCACGTATGATACCAGTTCATTAAAGGCAGTTTTCTCTGCCAGAATATAAGTTTGGGGAGAGCTGGCCCCATTTCTGATTTTGCTACCAGCAAGTAGCTAACTGTCTGCACATAATAAACCCTTCATACATGTTTACTGAACGAATGAATGATCCTAGAGTGATTTTCCTCGTTTCACAGTGGTTTTATATGGGGTTCATGGGGTTCCTTAAAGGCAGACCCTGATATAAAGGTACCCATGCAAGTGATTTAGTAAGGAAGTGCTTCCAAGACTAAAGAGTAAGGGACTGGGGGAACAGGGAGAGGCCAAGGAAGGGTGCAATTTCAGCCTAATCTACAGGGGGCTCTGGAGCATAAATTGTAAGGCCAAGTTTGTCCCGCTTTGAGGCAAGGGAGTTGGACTTTCATATTCCTCCATCTGCAAATTATTGGTTCTAGGCCCTCTGGGGAATGCAGAAACTCCCAGCCACTTCTGGCTCCTGGGAATCTGGGAGAAGTGGCTTCAGTGGCCCTGTTGTTGTTGTGCGCCGTCGAGTCAATTCCGACCCTTAGAGACCCTATAGGACAGAGTAGAACTGCCCCATATGGTTTTCTAGGCTGTAATCTTTACAGGAGAAGATCACCAGGTCTTTCTCCTGCAGAGCTGCTGGGTAGGTTTGCATTGCTAGCCTTTCAGTTAGCAGCTGAGCACATTAACCTTTTACACTACCAAGGAACTCCCTGTGACATTAGCAAGGTCAAAAGAAATCAACCCTGAAAGCCGATTTCAATTAATTTATAGTCTTAATTAATTTATAAGTGCTCCTTCCCAGAATTCTAGGATATTGGAATGAATCAAATACCCAGATCCCCCAACATTTAGACTCCCCACTGGCATTCAGGCATGGAGCACTTTTTTGCTGCTAACAGAAACAGAGAGAATTTTCACTAATGATGTCCACCAGCACATAAAAGAGCAGCCAGCCACGTGGATATCCTAAAAAGCATAAAGAGGATGACAGATGCATTCCATATAAAATAAATATGTGTTCTATGTGTGGCAGAAGGTACAAATAATGGGTTAGTTCAAGCTTTGCCACTCAACATTCTCAAAGCCCATCATTTCTTCACCTTTGTTCTCCTCTGGATTGAGAGCGGTAGTACAATGGGGAATTCCAAGTTTCATGAATCAACAGTGCTCCAAGGATGAGTTAGTTCTAAGATTGGAACACTAGTGTCTTCTTCTTCATTCAACAAATATTTATTGGGTCTCTACTATGGACTAGAAAGAAGGCATTGGTGGATCAGTGGTAGAATTCTTACCTTCCATGAGGAAGACCCAGGTTCCATTCCTGGCCAATGCACCTCATGCACAGCCACCACTTGCCTGTCAGTGGAGGCTTGTGTGTAGCTGTTGTGGATTGAATTGTGTTCCCCAAAAAATGTGTGTCAACTTGGCTAGGCCGTCGTTCCCAGTATTGTGTGATTGTCCACCATTTTGTCATCTGATGTGATTTTCTTATGTGTTGTAAATCCTGCCTCTATGATATTAATGAAGCAGGATTAGAGGCAGTTATGTTAATGAGGCAGGACTTAATCTACAAGATTAGGTTGTGTCTTGAGTCAATCTCTTGTGAGATATAAAAGAGAACAGTGAGCAGAAAGACAGGGGGACCTCCTACCACCAAGAATGAAGAACCAGCAGGGGAGCTCATCCTTTGGGCCAGGGGTCCCTGTGCTGAGAAGTTCCTAGATCAGGGGAATATTGATGACAAGGACCTTCCCCCAGAGGTGACAGAGAGAGAAAGTCTTTCCCTGGAGCTGACACCCTGAATTCAAACTTCTAGCCTCCTAGACTGTGAGAGAATAAATTTCTCTTTGTTAAAGCCATCCACTTGTGGTATTTCTGTTACAGCAGCACTGGATAACTAAGACGGTATCTATGATGCTGAAGAGGTGTCAGCAAAGCTTCCGGACTAAGACAGACTAGGAAGAAAGGCCTGATGATCTGCTTCCAAAAATCAGGCAATGAAAACCCTGTGAATCCACAGTCAACCACGGGGATGGCACAGGATAGGGTAGCATTTTCTTTGGTTGTGCATCGGGTCAACATGAGTTGGAGCCAGCTCAACACCAGCTAACAAAAACTATGGACTAGAAATGATACAAGGTTAAGAGGATACAAGTATATTCCTTGTCTTCACAGGGCTCCCAGCCTAGCGGGGGAGCCAAAAACCATAATGCAATCAGATAATTAGACTGCAGTATAAAAAATGCTACAACAGAGAGATATGCCAGGAGTCCAGTGGAGGGAGAGTCAGTGCTTATCGGGATGAGACCTTTCCACACTAATATCTTTGTCTCTGTCTTCCCTATGCCCCCAGTGAAGACACTGTCCGATCCCTATGCCTACCAGACTTCCCTGAGCCAGCTGACCTCTTCTGGAAGTACCTGGACTTGGCCACCTTCATCCTGCTCTACATCCTACCCCTCTTCATCATCTCAGTGGCCTATGCCCGAGTGGCCAAGAAGCTGTGGCTGTGCAACACAATTGGTGACGTGACCACAGAGCAGTACCTTGCCCTGCGGCGCAAGAAGAAGAAGACCATAAAGATGCTAATGCTGGTGGTGGTTCTTTTTGCCCTCTGCTGGTTCCCCCTTAACTGCTACGTCCTCCTCCTGTCCAGCAAGGTCATCCGCACCAACAACGCCATCTACTTTGCCTTCCACTGGTTTGCCATGAGCAGCACCTGCTACAACCCCTTCATCTACTGCTGGCTCAATGAGAACTTTAGGGTCGAGCTGAAGGCATTACTGAGCATGTGCCAAAGGCTGCCCAAGCCTCAGGAGGACAGGCCACCCTCCCCTGTTCCTTCTTTCAGGGTGGCATGGACAGAAAAGAGCAACGGCAGGAGGGCCCCACTAGCCAATAACCTCCCACCCTCCTTGCATCTCCAGTCTGGGAAGACAGACCTATCGTCTGTGGAGCCCATTGTGGCAATGAGTTAGAGGAGGTTGGGAAGAGGCCAGGGAAGGGATCTATCTCCAGCTGAGGTTGGAAAAGAGCTTGAGGAGGTGGCCTGCCCCCGCACACACAACCTTAACTGTGCTGGAAACAAGTCCATGCAGAAGCCGTAGGACTTTTGAGTTTCTAGAATACTCTGCCCAGCCTCCCAGCCCTATTTGACGTGAAAACTATAAGGCAACTACCAACTAGACACATGATTATAAATTCCCATCTAAAAAATGCTGTGTGGCATATCACCCTGGTCCCATGAGCAAGAGAGCTGAGGACAACTTCAGCCCAGATGGGTGCTAAGTCAGTCATTGCTCCAACTGTCCGGCAACTGGCTTGTGTACAACCCTCCCTACAGCTCAGCTCAAGGAAACCTGAGCCATAACCAAGTGAGGCAGGGTTTTTAGTGTACTGGCCCAGATACACAAAACTCTGCTTTGAAAAGGTTCATTAGCCAGGGAAAGTTATCAAGCTAGAGTTGGCACTGAGGTTTTCATGCCTTGCTTTCTAAAGTAGTTGGACCAGGATGAATCACAATCTGTGGTGGCCTGACCATTTATATGCAAGAAGAGACCAACTTGGGTACATTAAAAAAAGAGGAATTACGGTATTTTTCATACTAGAAGAAGTTATTAGTAAAACTATGGAAAATTCAGAAAAGCCTAAAGAAGAAAATAAAAATCACTCCATATCCCACCAGCTTGTGATAACATCTGTTAACATGCTCTGGATTTACTTGCAATTTTTTTTCTCTACTTGTGTAGAGTGTGTGTGTGTGTGTATACTTATTTTTCTTCTGAGTTATACTTTTCTGTTTGGACTATAATGATAATTATGAAGCAGGGACATAGTGGAGTACTTATGAGGTGAGTACTGTCCCTGCATGGGCAGAACTGGCCCCATCTTGGACCCAGGAGCCTGGCTGAAGTGCCTCCCAGGAGGGCAGCCATCATATGGATCTGGGGAACAAAACTCAGCCTAGAGGCATACTTCCTTCTCCCCTTCCCTCCCTCAAAAGCAAGAGGCAATGAAAAATTGTTTTGCTTTCAGAGGAGCTAAGGGAGCAGGCTTCCCAATATGCTAGAAATAATTGTGCTTAGACACCTCACCCTCCCAAGCTGTCTAGACAGGCCATTTCTCTGTGTTGTCTGAATAATAAGGCTTCTTCAAGCCAGTTCCTGTAAGAAGACTCACTGTCAACACCACCTTCGCACTCGGGATGTCAGGGCCCCACTTACAGAAACTTATGGGATCGTGATATTCCTTAAGGACCCAATTTGCCAGAGAAATCTTATTCCAGAGACCGAATGTTTTCATCATCTTCCATCTGGTCCTGAGCTACCCGCTGTGTCACCCAGAAGAGAGATGTGGCAGGCAGAATCGACCTTGTTTCGCCAACCCTAAAGGGTTGCTACTTTCACGCTAGTTTTAGGTTTCCTTTTAGCGCCAGCTAGAGCATGGCAGCAAACATGGATAAAGAGCTGAGCAGGAAGCTGAGGTTTGAGGGAGAAAGGGTTAGTACAAGGATCACTTGGCTCTTTTGGCTGTTAATTGGAACTGAACAAGGCCACACCATCTGCTTCCCTGGGTGATGGTACATGAGAGCTCATACTGTCGTCTCTGTTTATGAGGCTGTTTGGAATTTTTCACAATACAAAGTTTTTAATAATCAATCATCTTCTGAACAGTGGGTAACAATTCCGCCCATCTCTCATGGGGCAGACAGAGACTTCGAAGCCCATGTTGTTGTTGTTAGTTGCCATTGAGTCGATTCCAACTCATGGCGACCCCATGTGTGCAGAGTAGAAACTGTTCCATAGGATTTTCAAGGCTGTGACCTTTCAGAAGCAGATTGCCACACCTTTCTTCTGAGGCACCTCTAGATGGGTTAGAACCACCAACTTTTGGGCTCGTAGTTGGCACTTAACTGTTTGCGCCACCCAGGGACTCTTCTTAGCCCACAGGGATCCCCAAGTGGGTTTTTCAGGACAAATAGCTCTTGTGCCAATGGGACTATGCCTGTCCTTGTTGTCTTTTGTGTTGTCTAGAAGTAGCTTCTTAATGATGCCATGGAAATTTTATGAGCCAGAATAAGAACAGCCAGGGAGGATGCAGAGTTTGTCCTGCTCTGGAACTCATGGGGAAAGCTTCACTTCATTCCTCTAAGGGGGCAGAAGGTAGAAATATTGCCAGGTCACAGACAGGACCCTTCTTTGGGGGAAGGACTCACCATTGGTCCATTAGGTTCTTTGTCTCCTTGCAAAGAGATGTCAGCACCCTTCCCCGTGTGCCCTGTGTACCTCAGAGCAAAAAGTAATTTGTATTTGTGAATGTGTCATTTGTATAACTTGAGTTTTTCCATTGTGCTGTAAAAAGTACTGTATTATAAATGACTCTGTCTCAATAAAATATATTTTGATAACGTGGACTGTGCCTCCTGGGCTTGTGATTGTGTCACATTTGGTAACCTTTAAAGTGGGTATCTCGGTTATCTAGTACTGCTCTAACAGAAATACCACAGGTGGATGGCTTTAACAAAGAGAAGTTTATTCTCCCACAGTCTAGTAGGCTAGAAGTCCAAATACAGGGCACCAGCTCCAGGGGAAGGCTTTGTCTCTCTGTGGGCTCTGGAGGGAAGTCCTTGTCATTAATATTCTCCTGGTTGAGGAGCTTCTCAGCACATAGACTCCAGGTCCAAAAGTTGCGCCATTTTCCCGGTACTTCTTTCTTGGTCGTGTGAGGTCCCCATGTCTCTCTGCTCACTTCTCTAATATCTCAAAAGAGATTGGCTTAAGACACTATCTAATCTTGTAGATCTCATCAACATAACTGCTGCTAATCCATCTCATGAACATCATAGTGATAGGATTTACAACATGTAGGAAAATCACATCAGATGACAAAATGGTGGACAATTACACAATACTGGAAATCATGGCCTAGCCAAATTGATACATATGTTTTTGGGGGACACGATTCAATCCAGTACATTCCACCCTTTGGCCCCCCAAAATTCATGTCCTTGCCACATGTAAAACACATTCACCCATCATATCATAGCAAAAGTCTTAAATCAACTCCAAGTCCAAAATTCAAAAATTCTTCCTCATCTGTGAAATCTAGAATACAAGTTATCTGCTTCCAAAGTGCAAGGGTGGAACAGGCACAAGCTAGACATTTCCATTACAAGTGGAAGAAATTGGAAGGAAAGAAGGGATAACAGGCACCAAGCAAGTCAGCAGAACACATTACATTAGCTCTCAAGGCTTGAAAATAATCCTCTGTTCTCTGAGACCATTTACACAATGGCCCTACCCTCCAGACTCTAGGTATTGGTCACACTCTCCAGATTCTGAGTGGAGGCTCCTTGGCCCTGGGCTTCAGCTCTGCCTTCCAGGTCCACTGAAACAGTACCTCTGCTCCCTCGGCTTTAGGTGCACCATTCTCCTAGTCCATCTGAGTGGCAACTCCACCCTTAGAAACTCCAGAGGCCATGGCTTCACCCTTCGAAATCCCAGAAGTCATGGCCATACACTTTGAGACTGAGGCAACTTGGCTTCCTGTGTTCCTTGTCTCTTCAGCCTCTGCTTCCTAGTTCCTTGGCCTCTCGGCCCTCTTGGGCCTCACTGCCGGTGTCTGCCGTGCTGAGGCAAGTGTTCCAAAGCTCTGTAGCTTGACCGATAAGTGACTGAAGGCACCCTACTCTGCCAGTAAACTTTGGCCAGAAGGCACTCAGCTCTCTCATTCCGTGGGTCGGCAAGCCTAGCTCCACCAATAAGTGCTCAGAGGCACCCTACTCAACCAGGAAGCCTCCTGCACACCAGCACTCAGGTCTTTTGCTCTATGTGTTGGCTCCAGCACCGTCTCACACTGGTCTCCTGGATCTGCTGCTGCCGGTTCTCTGCTGCTGCCTCTCGCTGTCTGTGCCATCTCCAGTGTAACAGCTCTCCTCATTTCCTTCTGAGTCCTCTATCCACTGACAGTTTCAAAACCACTTCCACATTTTAGGTATCTGTTAGAGCATCACCCCACTCCTGGTACCAAATTCTGTCTTCGTTATCTACTACTGCTGTAACAGAAATACCACCAAGAAAGCAGTGCTGGGAGCAGAGCGCATCCTTTGGCCCCAAAGTTCCTGCACAGAGAGGCTCCTAGTCCAGGGGAAGATTGATAACAAGGACCTTCCTCCAGAGCTGACAGAGAAAGAAAGGCTTCGCCTAGAGCTGGCACTGTGAATTTGGACCTCTAGTTTTCTAAACTGTGAGAGAATAAATTTCTCTTTGTTGAAGCCATCCACTTGTGGTATTTCTGTTATAGCAGCACTAGATAACTAAGACAGTGGGTACTGGCATGAATTAGATGAAGAGAGCCTGGACACCATCTACCCAAACCCCTGCCTTTTTGTTTTGTTTTGGTATATATATTTTTTAAGTTTATGTTTTTATGAAAATATACACAGCAATGGATATACTGTTTCAACAAATTGTACATGCACAATTCAGTGACATTGTCTACGCTCCTCAAGTTATGCAACTGTTCCCACTATACCCTTCCAAATCATTCCACCACCATCAACACAGTCACTGCCCCCAAGCCTCCCATCCAAACCCTCGAGATGCTGCTGTCAACCGGATCCCACATAGATAAATCTTTGAGAGAGCACAATGCTCAAGGCAAACATACATTACTAACTAGGCTAAACTATTGTTTCAAACCCCTGCATTTTACAGATAAGGAAATTTACACCATCAGAGGTTACAAATCTAGTTCAAAACGCTTTGATTCTTAGTCTTAGTCAGCTGCCAACTCATAATTATGCCAATTCATAATTCCCTTTTGTGATTATAAATCTGTGCTGCGTGTTTTAACCTGGGATTTCATCTGTTCCTCTGTGCTTCAGGAGCGGCAACACTGCCACCTGAGCCTTGAGAGACGTTGTTGCGTCTGGCCCTATGGGGTGGGAACACATACCCTGTGTTTATGATGATTTCTGCCCCATTTGGACCTCGTGTCCTACTATCCTGTAAGCTGATGGCAGCTTTCCTTGCAGACATATTTACCTTGATGCCACCCAGAACCCAGGAAATGAGTCTGAAATAATTTCACAGAAGGTTATAAACAGGGGTAATTTGCTGGGCCTAGTGGAAAATTTGAGGGAAAAATAAAAAAAGGAAGGCGTAGGAGAAGGGAAATAAGATTTGCTGACGACTTCTGTGTGTGCTGTGCTAAGTGCTTCTGAACTCATGATCTTCTTCACCCTCAGAGCAATCCCCGGAGGTGGGTATTATTATCCCTATGTTGCAGATGAAGAAACTGAGGTTCAGCAAACTGAGGTAACTTGCTAAAGATCACACAGCTGAATTTGGAAAATGCTTAGAGATTAGAACCTTAAAGTTTCTGAGAAGCTTTATAGAAAAGAGTCTTAAATTTTTCTTTAATTATCCTGATTTTCTTGATTATGAAATATTGGGGGGGGGGTAAAACATCTGTTAACTCCCCTATGAACTAATATTTTAGTTACATGCTTTGGGAAATGCTTGACTAGAGGAACCCAGGGCCCCTTGCAGTGCTGCAGGTCAATGGGTCCATGGTTCTAGTAAGGCAGGCTCTCCTGGCTGCCTTCTGTGCTCAGTTCTGGTTAGAATCTTCTTCCAAACAAGGTCCTAAGTGACTCACAAATTGCTGGTGCTGCTCGACTGACCATGGCAGCCATCTCATTGCCAGCTGGGACTCGAGGCCCTCAGAAACCACAGGCAGAACTCAGCCAAGCCCTCACCACTTCCAAGTGTGGTTGTGATGTGTCACCAGGGCCTCTATGCCACTTTGCAAGCAGTAGGGCTTGATGGTGACGGAAATGATGCCAGGAACTCTGGGGCCAGGGAGGATTCTGGGAAGACTGAGGGTCTATGAGCATCTGTTGGAGGAATATGCTTGTCTTATAAGGAGTATAGCCTGAAAATGGTAGACTGATGCTGCCTGCCTGCTAGTGCTGTGGAATCTGATCATTAGCCTTTTGCTTCAGCATCTCTGTGTAATCCCAATTCTCTGTCATTCCAAGGGGTAGGGAATGAACGAATAAAATATATGCACTGCTGGATGGATGTACTTTGAAAAAAAATAGTGGTATTTAATGTGAGAAAACACTCCCTTATAAGGTTTTGTAACCTCTCTTGCAGAGCATAAGCTATTTGCTGCTTCATGGGGACAAAGTGCTTGACTTTAACAGCTAGCTCTTCTCTCTTCTATTTCTGGTCCAGCAGGGGCTTTGTCTTCAGATGAATCATGAATTAAGATGCTCAGGTTAAATACAAGGAAAGCAAAGTAACTATGAACACAGGATTTAGGATATTGGCTAGCTCAGGTAGGGTATGGGTTGGTGTGCGGTGTGGGGGAGGGTGGAGGCCATGTGGGATACAGATGATTGTCAAGACTCTAACATTTGTTTTGGACAGTGGGTTCACAGGTGCTTATTACATGATTAAAAATACCTAATGAAATAATGAACCAGATGGACCAACGCTAAGAGTGTGCCACGATCCAAGGATTATAATGCATGCAATTCTTTGCCCCTGTGGTCTATAAGGGAGTCCCTGGGTGGTGCAAATGGTTAATACACTCAGCTGCAAACCAACGTTTGGTAGTTCGAGTCCACCCAGAGACTCCTCAGAAGAAAGGCCTGGCAATCTATTTCCTAAAAAAATCAGTCACTGAAGACCTCACGGAGCCCAGTTCTACATGGCTTCTAGGCTTGGCAGAGTATAGGCAGTTAATCAGACATAGTCACTTCAAAGGAAGAGCTATTTAGCTCTGCCCACAGAAATGCTGCACACGTTTTTAGATCTTATTCACACAAAGCAATTTTATCAGTCAGAGGCTTGATTTGCTTTGTAGGGGAAGCTGAGGCCTCTTCCCTCCTTTATTATACAGCTTTGCTGAAGCATTTTTTTTTATCACCCTGATTTCTATTTTATTAAAGTTCCTTACCTCTGTCAGACCCCAAAGGCATTTGTTAGTCCATCAGTTCTGGAACTTCTCATTCTTTCTTGTAGATCCAAAATATAGAAAACCAAGTTTCTTTTTTTTATTGAACTTTTTAATCCTGCAACTATGCTAAATTCACTAATTCCTTCTGCTAGTTTTTTTTTTTTTTTTTTTTTTGTAGAGACTCCTTGGGATTGACTACGTACATGATCGTATCATCTGCAAATGAAGACAGCAGATCTGCAACTGAAGACATTTTTGCTTCTTCTTTCTATATGTATCACTTTTATATCTTTTCCTTGCCTTATTGCACTGAATAGGTTCTCCAGTACAATAGTGAATAGAAGTGGTAAGCAAAGACATGCTCGCCTTGTTCCTGTTAAGTAGAAAGCATTCCATCTTTTCATCATAAAGTATGTTTGCTGCAGGTTTTCTGTAAATACCTTTTATCACATTTGAAGGTATTTTCATCTATTCCTAGTGTGCTAAGATGTTTACAATGAATAAGTGCTGAATTGTGTTAAATTATTTTTTCCCCAACTATTGAGATCATCATATGGGTTTCCTCCTTTATTCTAAGAATATGATAAATTATAATAATTGATTTTTTGAATGTTAAAATAACCTTGCATTCCTGGGATAAACCCATCTAGCCATGATGTGTGTGTGTGTGTCTGGATATACAATTCTTGATTGACAGTTCGGGCCTCCATTCTAAAAAAAACCTGCAGTCAATTGAATTATTGTTCCTCTACACTTAATATTTTATTTTTCTCTATCTACTTTCATGATATTTTACTTACATTTGGTTTTATACAATTTGATTATGATATGTTTATGCCTTAAAATACATTCTGTCTGAGGTTCACTGAACTTCTTGAACCAGAACATTGATGTCTTTCTCCAAAGTTTTCAGCCATTGTTTCTTCAAAAATTTTTTTTTTTCCTGCCTCAATCTCTTTCTGCTGTCTTTGACTCCAGTGACGCATATGTTAGACCTTTTGAAATTGTTCCACAAGTCCCTGAGGCTTTGTTTACTTTTTGGCCAAAGCTTTTTCTCTTTGTTCTTCAAATTGGATGATTTTTAAAACGCTATTTCAAGCTTACAGATTCTTTCCTGTCATCTCCATTCAAATATTGAGGCCATCCAGGGAATATTTTATTTCAGATGCTGTATTTTTTAATTCTGAACTTTTAAGTTGGTTCTTTTTAATAGTTTTTGCTTCTCTGGTGAGAATTTCTCTTTCCATTTATTTCAGATGAGTTTAACTTTATCTCATGGAGCATAGTTATAATAGCTTATTTAAAATGTTCGACAATTTCAAACTTTGAGTCCACTTAAAGTGGCGTCACCAGTGTTTTTGTCACCCAGAGGAGTAACTCATAGTGTCACCCCCTCCCTATGGCCCTCCTCCTATACCAGACCATACAGAATCCTTAGTAATGTTTATTATACATTTTAATCATAAAATAATATGTGATATAGTTGTAAATTGCTTAAATGTAACATTTCTTAGATTATATGAATACTAACAACAGAACTGTTTTGTAAAATCTTTTTCACAAACAACATAATTCAAAGGCATCAATTGAAGGCTTCAGTCTTCCTTATTCATTGTCCAGCTTTTGCATACATATAAGATGATTGAAAACAGCATGGCTTGGGTCAGGCGCACCTTAGTCTTCAAGGTGATATCTTTGCTTTTTAACACTTTAAAGAGGTCTTTGCAGTAGATTTCCCAATGCAATGCATCGTTTGATTTCTTGACTGCTGCTTCCATGGGTGTTGACTGTGGATCCAAGTAAAATGAAATCCTTGACAACTTCAATATTTTCTCCATTTATCATGATGATGCTTATGGGTCCAGTTGTGAGGATTTTTGATTGCTTTATGTTGAAGTGTAATCCATATTGAAGGCTGCGGTCTTTGAAATTCATCAGTAAGTGCTTCAAGTCCTCTTCACTTTCAGTGAGCAAGGTTGTGTCATCTGCATAATGCAGGTTGTTAATGAGTCTTCGTCCAATCTTGATGCCATGTTCTTCTTCATATAGTCCAGCTTCTCAGATTATCTGCTCAGCATACAGATTGGATAAATATGGTGAGAGGATACAACCCTGATGCACACCTTTCCTGACTTTAAACCAAGCAGTATCCCCTTGTTCTGTTCAAATGACTGCCTCTTGGTCTAAGTACAGGTTCCTCATGAGTACAATTAAGTGTTCTATTCCCATTCTTCACAGTATTATCCATAATTTGTTACGATCTACACAATCGAATGCCTTTGCACAGTCAATAAAACACAGGTAAGCATCTTTCTGGTATTCTCTTTCAGCCAGGATCCATCTGACGTCAGCAATGATATTCCTGGTTCCGTGTCCTCTTCTAAAACCACCTTGAGTTTCTGGCAGTTCCTTGTTGATGTACTGCTGAAGCCTCCTTTTGAATGACCTTCAGCAATATTTTACTTGTATGTGATATTAATGATATTGCCAATAATTTCCACATTCAGTTGGATCACCTTTCTTTGAAATAGGCATGAATGTGGATCTCTTCTGGTCAGTTGGCCAGCAATGAGTTAGGGTTCCAATTTCCCCACATACTCACCAACATTTGTTAACTTCTGTGTGTGTGTGTGTTTATCTTAGCCATCTTAACGGGAGTGAAATGGTATCTCACTGTGGTTTTGATTTGCATCTTTCTGATGGCTAATGATGCTGAGCATCTTTTCGTGTGTTTTTTGGCCATTTGAATGTTCTTTTTGGTGAAATGTCTATTCAAGTCCTTTGCCCATTTTATGATTGAATCTTTTAGTTGTTAAGTTGTTGAAGTTTTATATGTATTTTGGTTATTAGATTCTTGTTGGATATATGCTTTCCAAAGATATTCTCCCAGTGAGTAGCTTGTCTTTTCACTTTTTTGGCAAAGTCTTTTGATGAACAAAAATTTTTAATTTTTATGAGGTCTCATTTATTTATCTTATCTTTTGCTGTTTCTGCTTTTGTTATTATATTAGATAATCCATTGCTGGAAGCTAGGCCTGACAGCATTGCCTCTGCTTGTTCTTCTAACAATTTTATTTTGAAGAGGTGGGGCCAAGATGGCGGAGTAGTCAGATGGCTTCCTATGTCCCTCTTACAACAAAGACCTCAGGTGTGCACTGAAACTTCGAAGAACCTGAGATATTCTAGGCAGGAGATGATCACATCCGGTTGTCTGCGGGATCCCGGACTCCTGGCGGCGCTGTAGGCCCAAGGTTCCCCAGGAAAAGCCCGCGGCCACCAACGCCTCCTCAGACCTAGGCGCTGCCCAGTACAGCGATATTTTTATAAAAAATAATAAATTTCTGTTCAAACACTGCACAAAAATTTTATAGACAGCTATTTTGGTGTCACCCTATCTGACAGTGTCACCCAGTACAGTCCGCACACTTTGCATCTCCCTTGTGATGCCACTATCCTCTCAGGTTTGGCATCTGTTGTCTGTTTTTTCCCTTGAGAATTGGTCACTTTTTCTGGTTCCTTGTACATCATGCAATTTTTGGATATATCCTAGCTATTCTGAATATTATGTTGTATAGACTCTGTGCCCTGTTATAACCCACTGGAGAATGTTGATTTTTTGTTTTAGCAGAAAATTAACTCACTTAGATTCAGACTGAAAGTTTTGTCTCACATTTTTTGAACAGTGGTTTCTATCTCAGTTCAGTTTTCAAAGTATTTGCTGCTTTATGTCTATCTCATGCATTCATTTCTCAGGGGCTAGTCTGAGACTAAGGAGCCCTGGTGGTGCATTGGTTAAATGTTCAGCTGCCTACCAAAAGCCTGGCTGTTCGAACTCACCAGCTGCTCCTTGGGAGAAAAGACCTGGTGATCTGCTCCTGTAAAGATTATAGGAAATCCTATTGAGCAGTTCTACTCTGTTCTATAGGGTCACTTTGAGTCAGAATCAACTCGATGGCACACACAACAACAGTCTGAGACTTGGGCAGTGGTTTCAATTTTAATTCCGTTCCTATTGACTTTACTGTTGGTTCTATTCCATGCATGAGCAGCTCAGGGATGAACCCAAGATTTGCGCTGATTTATGCATAGAATTAGGAGATCCCCTTTTCCGGCTATCTCCCCGCTAGGATTTCTCCCATACTCTCCAGCACACAAAGACCCCTTTGTCTGATGCCTTTGACCAGAATTATGGGATTTCTATTAAAGGTTTACCTGTCTTCACTGGTGCTCCACCACACAATTCTGCGATTAGGGCAAAACCATGAAGAAAAAAACAGAAAGAAAAGAAAAAACAGGAAACTCACCTCTTTGGGAGACACTTCTCCAAGTTTTGACTCCTGTCTTAGGCTGGCTTCTCTAGAGGAGCAAAACTAGTGAAGCATATATATAAATATATAGAAAAACCCGTTGCTGTCAAGTCGATTCCGACTCACGGCGACACTATAGGACAGAGTAGAACTGCCCCATAGAGTTTCCAAGGAGAACCTGGTGGATTTGAACTATTGACCGTTTGGTTAGCAGCCATAGCTCTTAACCATTATTCCACCAGGGTTTCCATAAATATATATAGAGAGATTTATTTATAGAGAGATTTATTTCAAGAAAATGGCTCATGCAGTTGTGGAGGCTGGCAAATCCCAAATCCATGGGTCAGTGGCAGGCTGGAGGCTTCTCCTGACTCATAACAGTAGGGACTGACAAACCCCAAATCTGCAGGTCTGGCAGGTTGCTGTCTCACAGAGTTGCAGTAGCTGGTGAATAGACGCAGGTCACACCCCCAAGGAAATTCCCCTGCAACTGATTGGCTGCTCATATCAGATCACAAAATGGAGGATGATTACAGGAATACACCGCTTAACATCCACAATATGTTTGTTCTGTGACACAGGATGTTAGATGATTTGGATGTTGGGCAAACGCCACATTAAAACCTTATGGGAGACTACTTCCGGTCGTTCTCGTTGCTGCTGCTGCCGCCTCTGCTGCTGCTGGTGGTGGAGGCTGGAGGAATGGGCCTCGGCTGAGAGGGTAGTGGCAGAAGCAGAGCAGAGCAAGCGGGTGAAGAGGGGTCGGAGTGTCAACAATTCATTAAACACCCAGAGGTCCATGGAATGCAGTAATCTGCAACCCTGAGGCATGCATTTTTTTTCCATCCTTTAAAGTTTTTCCTTATTATATTTATAATTTTTGACAATTGTTGAACATGGAAAAAATTAAACAATATGGAGATATGTAACATAAAACCAAAAATCTCTGGGTCAACTACCCTTATCCATTGCCTCACACTTTGGAGGCAGTCACTTTAACCATTTCTGTAATAGATTGGAAAAATAAATAAATAAATAAACCGATGCCGTGGAGTCAATTCCCACTCACAGCGACCCTATAGGACAGAGTAGAACTGCCCTATAGGGTTTCCAGGGAGTGGCTGGTGGATTCCAACAGCCAACCTTTTGGTTAGCAGCCAAGTTCTTAATCATTGCACCACCAGGGCTCCATTCTGTGACAGATACTTAGGAGGTTACACGATACCCATATTAACCTCCTTTTCCTTTGCAGCTAAGGTGGCCATATGTCATAGTTCTGGCCAAAGATATAAGCTGGTCTACTGGTGCCATCCCTTCTTCCTTTCTTCTTCCTCCTATTTGAAATGAGATCTTAAAGGCTGGAAATACAACAGACAACTTGTGACCATGAAGAAAAGCCAGGAGAATCACAGAAATACCGGCCTCACATTGAGCGTTTCTGAACCAGTGCCGGTAGCTGCTTAACCCCGAATTGCTTGTTATAGCGGGGGAAACACCCTATTTCTTTAAACCACAATAGTCGGGTTTTTTATTAATTGAACCTAAAGCATTCCTAAGTGACTAACCTCTGTAATTTTAAAGAATGTGTTTAAAATCTCTCTTCTTGATTTATTGATTTCATCTAGTAGCTATTGATTCTCTGTCATAAAACATGAG
The DNA here is from genome assembly GCF_000243295.1 of Trichechus manatus latirostris. Taxonomy (NCBI): domain Eukaryota; kingdom Metazoa; phylum Chordata; class Mammalia; order Sirenia; family Trichechidae; genus Trichechus; species Trichechus manatus. Next base: position 3,503,178 of record NW_004444077.1, read on the forward strand.
TAATTAGCTCACTTACAATTCCTGCTTCTTTGCTCTCTCAGATATTTATCACTTCCTCCTTTTGTTGGTTAAATAATCACTTTAATTTAATCTAGTGATATCATTATAAATAATTTGCTTAAACTTCCCTTTGTTGTGTTATCACATTTATACCATTTATTTTGATCAACCACCATGAAAAATGATAAGGAGTCCTGGTGGAGCAACGGTGAAGTGCTTGGCTGCTATCTGAAAGATTGATGGTTCGAACCCACCGGCCACTCCATGGGAGAAAAGCCCTGGCAATCTGCTCCTGTAAAGTTTATAGCCTAGAAATCCCTACGGGGCAGTTCTGCTCTGTCACTGGTGGTCATTATGAGTCAGAACTGACTCAATGGCACCCAGCAACAACAAAAACAGCTCCTGGCTGCCGACCAAAATGTCAGCGGTGCAAATCCACCAGCTGCTCCCTGGAAACCCTATGGGGCAGTTCTACTCTGTTCTATAGGGTCGCTATGAGTCGGAATCGACTCGACAGCAATGGGGTTACACTTACTTCTAAGAGGAAGTAATTGTGCCAGAGATTAGAAGTCGGGGTGACTTTAAAGATGGAAATATTAGAGAGGACTTTGATCTTTAATGTGAACAAGACCAATCCCTAAAGAATTAAAAGTTAAAAAGTCATTTTATGGCACTTTCAGTATGTGTCCAGTCAGCCCCAACTTGCTGACTAAGTGGAAGATAAAACTTGAGTAGAAAACAAAAACGTAATTCACTTGACTTGTGAGGCTGAGTAAAGGAAACGTGAGCATTGACTAAAATGTAATATGAAGGGCAATTAGGCACCACTACAAACATTTTCACATATGTCATTGTGAGGGATTTGTCTAAATCTTGGGAAAATTCCTTGAAGATGTCAAGGTTCTACTGCCTCGTGTCAGTGAGACCTGAACAGCTTGTTTTGCCTCCTTTGAAGGTAAAATAATAAAAGATTAGTGTATGTTGTTTAGTGAGTATTTGACACTAGAACCATACAGTGCCAGAAATAGACATATCTGCTGAAGTGTAAAATGTAAGGTCACCCACAGACTTCAGCATGAGAAAAAAAGGTATAGCAGTAGGTAAACAATACAAAAAAGAGGAGACCAATAGCTAGGAAATCATGCTACATATTTTTTTCATGAATTCTATTCAAGGACAAATGATTTATCAGTCATAAGCCTCAGTCCCTTGGTAATGAATAATTTTTATTTTGCTACCCAAAAAACAAACAAACAAAAAAACCTTTCATTTTTACCAGTTGGAGCAGGATCTTGAAAATAAGAGATGAATCACACTGAATCCAAAGAAAGTTGGAGCTGTTTTTAAGGAAGGATGGCAACATAAGTATTTTGAAATAACACTTTAACTTCATTTTATTCTAAGTTTTTAGGACTAAACTAAATAAGAAGAAATGAGTTGAAATTACGGCAAGAAGCAATTAGGTTTTGACAGAAGAGGGAAGTTCTCGAACTAGTCCCAGCGTGAGGCTTTAAGACATGGAATTGTTTCCTCAGGAAGGCTGATGAATCTCTTTCCTTGAAAGTGTTTGTCTGGGGAGCAGGGCTTGGCGAAGAGGTCCTTGGAGGGTGGGATCTGTTTCATCCTGTGTTTCTGAAGCAGGAAGAGGCAGTAGGATGTAGTGCTTAATATCATGGCTTTGCTAGAGTCAGGCAGACTGGGATTGAAATCCAGCTTGGCCGTTTACAACATGAGTGTCATTTGCAACTAAATTAATGCCTCTGATCCTCAATTTCACTATCTGTAAAATGGGGTTGTGGGGATTAATTAAGACCTCATGTTAACGTGATTACAGTTGCAAAGATGTTATTTCCAAATAATGTCACATTCACAGGTACTGGGGGTTAAAAGAATTAGCCAGTGAAAACTAGCGGTTAAGACTTCAACATATCTTTTGGGGGGTGCACATTCACCCCACAACAGTGCCTATTGCTAAACTGAAAGGGAAACCAAGACCAGTGGCAGACTGGATGCCATTACTCTGCAAACAACAGCAATGCCTAGCAATCATTTAGCACTTACTGAGTGTCAGCAGTGTTAAATGATAATGACTAAATTCTATTATTACACCTATTTTACGGATGAAAAAACAAGTTGGAAGTTAGAATAACCAGTCCAAGATAACATGGCTGGTGAGAAGTTGAGTCAGGATTTGAAACCAGCTTACCTGTCTTCAGAGTCACCCTGGTAACACTAGACTGTACATCTTAAAGGGACAACTCTCTGCCTCCCACCCAAGGCTAGGAGTCTCTCTGGCTTCCCAGACTCCTCAAGCTGGTCACAGTGATTCTCTCTGGTGTGTCTCCCCTCATCGCCCGTGACTTCTTCCGCAGTTTGCACTCACCTCATTACGAAGTTATGTTTACAGCTCCTTGATGACCTTAGTGTCGACCACGATGCTCAGCCATTCCTGCCTGTTCTTGGTAAACCCCTCTTCCTCCTGAGAGTGTACTACGGGCTGTGGCTCCCCAGGCCTCCACTTCCCTTCCCACTCTGCCTGCCATTCTTCTGTCTCTCTGCCTTCCACATGCCCTGCACCTCATTCTACACTCTGAGTGAGAACCTGCTGGATACCAGGCCCTGAGACAGTTTTGGGGCTTCGGGAGGAATATATATATATGTGTGTGTGTGTATGTATATGTATACACATACAAGTATATATAGACACACACATATATATCTATATATACACACAAGCATACATATATAAACACATATACATACATTACACACACATATATATATACGTACATACATATATGCACACACATACATACATATATAAATATTTCACAATAAAGATTCATTATGAAAATAGGCTGGTGTGGGGACATGGGGCCAGACAAGTAACTTTAGGTTGGATGGCTCAGGTAAAGTGGTGTGGCTTCTTCACATTGATATCATACTGGCCATGTTTAGGATGTACTTGCGGTCCTTGCTCTTGCTTTGGGAACTGCTAGAGGTTGGGCCCTAAATTTTGCAGTGCTCTAGGGCATCGTTGCCCATATTTGAGATGAATTTCTGGGCTGCTAGGGAGATGAGCTGGATTATGCATGCGTCCGAGGTCTCAAAGGCGGCAGGGTCAGGTAGTAACCAGTCAGTGCGTCTGGGATCGCGGGCAGGTAGTCCTTAAGCTGAATCAGGAGGTTTATCAGAGACGTGCTGCGCACCACCAACCATCATCCCATGCTCTGATCATCAGTGTGCTTGGAGAGCTCCTCTCTCATTCCCACCTGAGGCTTGAAAAGCAGCCAGAAGCCTGAAAGGCAGGAGAGAAAATGATTCAAATTTCCACCTCAAAAGAGCCTCTCCATACTAATCGTTAATTGCATACTAAAGTTCAAGCAAAAAAAGATGCCAGCTGCAGTCCTTTCTTTCAGCCTCATGCCTTCCTCACATGGAGCTGCTGTGGAGAGAACCTGTGCAGACACAGCTGAAGGACAAGGTTCAAGTCACTGTTATTGAAGCCTATGGCTTCGTTATCTAAAAACAGGATAGGTATGGATTTTCATGAGATCTGGGATTGAGGGGAGGGATGAAAGAAGGTATACGGCCCGAGCTCAATCACATATAGGTGTTCCCACTTCCTGGTGAACATCCTCCCCACCCCCCACCCCCGCCCATGAAGCAGAGGTGCACGCTGGGAAACATCAGGTCCCCAGCATGTACCTTAGATCCCTAATGGCTAGAGGGACAAAAAGGAGGAGAGGAGGAGGAGGAAGGGAAGAGACTGTCATCATTCCCACTCACACCCCCACTCACGCCCAGGAACTCTCGTTTCTCCTTGCTTGGAGCAGTGGCAGCCTCTGCAGATTCAGCCCACGTGTTACACTGGGACTCGAGGGCTCTGAGTGGCCTGGCTGGTTCTGCCTGGAGAGAGAGGCCATCAGCTGACAGGGAATGTGCAAATGTTTTTACCTGGAAGAGCTGGAAAAGCAAATTCTTCCCTCTAAGCAATCACTGCTGCCCCCAGGTGTACTGACAAAAGCTAGTGGAGAGAGTAGGGAAAATGGGAGAAAGAAGGAGAGGGCGAAGAGAAGGGAAGTGAAGGGGATTGTGATTGTTAAGGTTGTGTGTCAACTTGGCTGGGCCTTGATTCTCAGTGGTTTGGCAGTTATGATGTAGTTTCGCAGTTGTATAATGATGTAATCACCTCCATAATGAGATGTGATATAATGTGATCACCTCCATGATGGGATCTGCTGTGAGTAGCCAAACAGTTGAAAGGGAGTTTTCCTTGGGGGTGTGGCCTGCATCCAATATAGATGGACTTTCTGGCAAGGCTCGCGGGCTTTTGCTCACTCTGGATCCTGCAGCTGGCCCCTATTCATCTGATCTCTGGTTCTTGGGACTTGAGCTAGCAGCTTACCTACTGATCTTGGGATTTGTCAGCTTCCGCAGTCTGTGAACCAGCAGCCTGCCAGCTTGCCTGCCGATCTTGGGATTTGTCAGCCTCTGCAGCCTGTGAGCCAGAGGCCTGTTGTCTGACCTGCCGATCTTGGATTTGCCAGTCCCGGCAGCTACATGAATCAGAAGCTTCCAGCCTGACCCTTGGGACTTTCCAACCTCTACAACTGCGTGAGTCATGTCCTTGCTATAAATCTCTCTCTCTATATATATACGCTTCACTGGTTTTGCTTCTCTTGAGAACCCAGCCTAAGACAGGGATGGAGGACTCCAGGTGGCTGTGGTCTCTTATCCTGTCCATTAGAGCAGTAGTAGTCTTCAAACAGTGGTTAAGAGCTACGGCTGCTAAACAAAAGGTCGGCAGTTCAAATCCACCAGCTGCTCCTTGGAAACCCTGTGGGGCAGTTAAACTCTGTCCTACTGGGCTGCTATTAGTCAAAATTGACTCGACAGCAATGAGTTTGATTTGGTTTGGTTTAGGGGTGCACAAAAGTTTTCTAAGGGTACATGGACCAGAATGGTTTTAAGAGAATCTATTTCCATATGTTTCTCTTCTATTTATCCCTTTTGCTGAAAAATCCATCTGCCTGGGAACAGGTCTGTAATGTGCCAGTACTCTTCTTCTGCTTCTATTTTCACAATTGCTCTTCTTTCAATTTAGAATGGAAAGGCAAATTTCTCACCCGTCTCAGATGTTACTGTGGCACACTGCTCTGGAATGTGAACAACTCAGGGGCACCAAAAGAAAGGATAATTCAAGAACGCAGAAGAATCCCTTGAGAGCAAAGCAAAGAGGGTTTTGGTAAGAAATATTGAAGGGGAAGACATCTAATTTCATCTAGAAGACAAACTCATAAAGGTTGTCTATCTATCCACTCATCCACCTATCTACCCAAACAACTATCCATCCATCTGCCCACCCACACATCCACCCATCCACCCATCCATGCATCCATGCAAGCATGCATGCATGCATCCATCCATCCACCCACCTATCTATCCATCTATCTTAGAATAAAACGCAAGAGTGAAACGGTTGTCATGGGGATGTTGATAATAACATTCATTTCCATTGTATTGTGAAACCAGACTTTTTTCTGACAGAATATAAAACTGATTTGGCTTATTGATTTGTTTAGGGGGTATGTGAGCAAATATGCTTGAAGGCCATTGCCCTGGAGCACACTGAGGGGTGGCAAGAGGCACAGACTCAGGTCTGTGGCTGCCTTGGACACAGATGGACACTGCCTTGCTCAGCATTACCTTGGCACTTAAAACTAAGCTACTGCCAGCACTAAGGAGCCACCATCTCTTTTTTGAAAACTTGCTCCCACATTGGAAGAAAAAAAACACATCCTTTCTCTCCTCTGTTGCCATTATCCTCTCCCAAGAGCCTCATCTTGAGCAGTCAAACCCACTTCCTTGACCACAGGAGTAAGGAATGGAGTTCTTTTTGTCACACTCACGGGCATGTTTATGAGTCTGCTGTGTATTGGGCGCATTAGAATATTTTTGGATCTCATTTTTTAGTAATTACTCCTCTAGCTTGAGGGTTCTTTTTACAAAAGCAAATACCTCCACTAACACCTAAATTATCAGTTATCAATGCATTAGTTTATGTTTTCCGCTAGGGCGGGGACCAAGGTGAGGCAAGTGAGGTGCCCAGGGCACAAAATTTAAGGAGGCACTCACACACACCTGGGAGTGAGTGCCTCCTTAAACTTTGTAACCTAGGCAACTCATTTGCCTCATGCTGGATAACCCAACGGTCTCTAAGTAGGACCCCATGCACCAGTCTTGCCCCATCCAACGCATTTTTCATTCTGTGGGTTAAAGGAACTCAAAGCTGAGTTTGTCACCCCTCTCATCTCCCACTTAAAACTCTTTAATGTTCGCCATTGCATTCAAAAGCCTGCCTATCTGTGTAGCCTCACCTGTCACTCTCTCTTCTTGCCTTTGCTCCTGCTAAACTGAACTATTTACTTGGAATTCCTTAAATGTTCTGGATCTTTGCAATTGCAGGTCTCCTGCTTGGAGGTCCTTTGGCTCCGTCTTTACCTGGCTAACTCCTATTCAAGTATCAGCTCAGGATCACTTTTCTGCTATCCTGATCCTCAGGACTGGGAGAGAAGCCCTCTTCTATGAAAGTGCAGAACCCTGATCTTCTTCCAGCTGTCTGCATTGTAATTGCTTCTTTGCTAGTCTGTCTCTCCCACTAACTTGGGAGGAAATATGTCTAACTTTTCAGTTAAATTTGAGTGCTTAGCCCAGAGTAATTGAGAATAGACATTAGCTAAATGTCTGTGTAACATAGATAATATTTTATAAATACCTCTGCTGTGTTTCTTGTTTTAGAAATCTTTTCAATTCATATGCTAAGGAAAAGCTCGGTTCCAACTCATAGCAACACTATAGGACAAAGTAGAACTGCCCCGTAGGATTTCAAAGGCTGTAAATCTTTACAGAAGCAGACTGCCACATCTTTCTGTCACGGAGCAGCTGGTGGGTTCAAACTGCCAATCTTTTTAGTTAGCAGCCAAGTGCTTTAATCACTGAGCCACCTGTGCACCTTTATATGAATAACACCCTGTTGCTGCCAAGTTGATTTCGACTCATAGCGACCCTATAGAACAGAATAGAGCTGCCCCATAGGGTTCACAAAGAGCAGGTGGATTCGAAGTGCCAATCTTTTGGTTAGCAGCCAAGCTCTTAACCACTGGTGGTGCAGAGATAAGGACCTTCCCCCCAGAGCTGACAAAGAAGCAAGGCTTCCCCTAGAGACGGCACCTGGAATTCAAGTTTCTAGAGCCCTGGTGGTGCAATGGTTAAGAGCTACAAGGAATCGACTTGATGGCAACAGATTTTATATGAATAGCAGTTATTTTAAATTTCCAGTCTGAAAATTCCAAAATCTCTGCCATATATGAGTCTGGTTTTGATGCTTGCTTTGTCTCTTCAGGCTGTGTTTTTTGCCTTGTACCATGCCTTGTGATTTTTTGTTGGACATCTGCCATGACGTATTGAGCACATGATAACATGTCCAAAGTATATGAGATGAAGTCTTGCCCAACCTTGCTTCCAAGGATGGCTTTACTTCTTCCAAGACAGATTTGTTCATTCTCCTGGAAGTCCATGGTATATTCACTATTCTTCACCAACACCATAATTCAAAGGTGTCAATTCTTCTCTGGTCTTCCTTGTTCATTGTCTGGCTTTCACATGCATGTGAGGTAATTGAAAACAGCATGGCTTGAGTCAGGAGCACCTTAGCCCTTAAAGTGACATCTTTGCTTTTTAACACTTTAAAGAGGTCTTTTGCAGCAGATTTGTCCAATGTAGTTAGGGCTGGTGTTCAGTATTTCCCTTCCGCCATGTCAATTAGGCTCTGGTATAACCCATTGTCTTAGTTGTCTAGTGCTGCTATAACAGAATACCACAAGTGGACAGTTTTAAGAAACATAAATTTATTCTGTCATGGTTTAGGAAGATAGAAGTCTGAATTCAGGGCACCAGATCTAGGGGAAGGCTTTCTCTCTCTGTCAGATCTAGGGGAAGGTCCTTGTCTTCTTTCAGTATCTGTGGGCCTAGCTTTCTTTGGAAATCCCCATGTGTCTTGGCATCAACCTTCCCCTCAGTCTAGGAGGTTCTCAGCACAGAGGCCCCGGTTCCAAAGGATGTGCTCTGCTCCTGGCTCTTCTTTCTTGGTAGTAGTTTGTCCCTCTCTCTCTGCTCACTTTTCTCTCTTGTAAGATAAAAAGTCATGCAGACCACACCCCAGGGAAATTCCCCTGACAGCAGATCAGGGCCATGATCTGAGTAAGGGTGTTGCATCCCACCCTAATCCTCATTAACATGACCTAATCCTGCTTCATTAATATAATGGACGGCTTGCTCCCAAATGGGACCATAACCACAGGCATAGAGGCTAGGATTTACAACACATCACAAAATGGAGGATTATCAGATCACAAAATGGCAGACAACCACACAATATTGGGAATCATGGCATAGACAAGTTGACACATAGTTTGGGTGGACACAATTCAGTTCATGACTCCTATATTGATTTGGCTCTGGTAAAACAGTTTCCCTTGAGGGCAGACCTTTGCTAAAGAAAATAGATGATCTGGGTATATAGAGTCACTATGTGTTGGAATTGACTGGATGGCAGTAGGTTTGGTTTGGTTTTGGTTGGGTATATTTTAAAATGGTTACATTTCCCCTCCCCTTGCTGGAAGCATAAGGGAATTTTCCTCCAGTCTTCACTGTGAAAATCTGGTGGGGCTCCTGGAGGTAAAACTCATGAGTCTGGACCTCCAGGAGTCTTTATCTTTCAAGCTAGTCCATGCTCAGTCTACAGCAAGTAGTCAATTACCCTTTATGTTTTCCTACCAGTTTCTGGCTCCAGTGGCAGTTTCCGTTCTCAGTGAACTGTGATTTCCTGTATTTGCCTGTCTCTCTGGTTTTTAGGGCATTGACAGAATACCAATTGAGATGTTTCAACAAACAAATGCAGTGCTGCAGGTGCTCACTTGTCTATGCCAAGAAATTTCAAAGACAGCTACCTGGCCAACCAACTGGAAGAGATCCATATTTGTACTCATTCTAAAGAAAGGTGATCCAACAGAATGCAGAAATTATTGAACAATATCATTAATATCACACACAAGTAAAATTTTGCTGAAGATCATTCAAAAGCAGTTACAGTAGTACATCAACAGGGAGCTGCCAGAAATTCAAGCCGGATTCAGAAGAGGACGTGGAACGAGGGATATCATTGCTGATGTGAAATGGATCATGGCTGAAAGCAGAGAATACCAGAAAGTTGTTTACCTGTATTTTACTGACTATGCAAAGGTATTCAACTGTGTGGATCATAACAAATAATGGATCACACTGAGGAGAATGGGAATTTCAGAACACTTAATTGTGCTCATGGGGAACCTGTACTTAGACCAAGAGGCAATCATTAGAACAGAACGAGGGGATGCTGCGTGGTTTAAAGTCAGGAAAGGTGTGAGTCAGGGTTGTATCCTTTCATCATACTTATTCAGTCTGTATGCTGAGAAAATAATCCAAGAAGCTGGACTATATCAAGAAAAACAAGGCATCAGGATTGGAAGAAGACTCATTAACAACCTGTGATATGCAGATGACACAACCTTGCTTGCTGAAAGTGAAGAGGACTTGAAGAACTTATTGATGAAGATCAAAGACCACAGCCTTCAGTATGGATTACACTTCAACATAAAGAAAACAAAAATCCTCACAATTGACCAATAAGCAACATCATGGTAAATGGAGAAAAGATAGAAGTTGTTGAGGATTTTGTTTTACTTCGATCCACAATCAATGCCCGTGGAAGCAGCAGTCAAGAAATCAAATGATGTATTGTATTGGGCAAATCTGCTGCAAAAGATCTCTTTAAAGTGTTAAAAAGCAAAGGTGTCACTTTAAGGACTAAGGTGTGCCTGACCCAGGCCATGGTGTTTTCAATCGACTCATATGTGTGTTAAAGCAGGACAATGAATAAAGAAGACCAAAGAAGAATTGATGCTTTGAATTATGGTGTTGGCAAAGAATATTGAATATACCATAGACTGCCAGAAGAACAAACAAATCTGTCTTGGAAGAGTAAAGCCAGAATGCTCCTTAGAAGCAAAGATGGCGAGACTTCATCTCACATAATTTGGACTTGTTTTCAGCAGAGACCAGTCCCTGGAGAAGAACATTGTCATGGATTGAATTGTGTCCCCCCAAAATGTGTGTGAACTTGGCTGGGTCATGATTCCCAGTATTGTGTGACTGTCCACCATTTTGTCATCTGATGTGATTTTCCTATGTGTTGTAAATCCTACCTCTATGATGTTAATAAGATAGGATTAGTGGCAGTTATGTTGATGAGGCAGGACTCAATCTACAAGATTAGGTTGTTCTTAAGTCAATCTCTTTTGAGATATAAAAGAGAGAAGCCAGCAGAGAGACAGGGGACCTCATACTACTAAGAAACAAGAGCCAGGAGAATAGCATGTCCTTTGGACCTGGGGTCACTGTGCTGAGAAGCTCCTCGACCAGGGGAAGATTGATGACAAGGACCTCGCTCCAGAGCCGACAGAGAAAGAAAGCCTTCCCCTGGTAATGGCACCCTGAATTTGAACCTCTAGCCTCCTGGACTGTGAGAGAATAAATTTCTCTTTGTTAAAGCCATCCACTTGTGGTATTTCTGTTATAGCAGCACTAGATAACTAAGACAAACATCATGCTTGATAAAGCAGAGGGTCGACGAAAAAGAGGAAGACCCTCAATGAGATGGATTGATACAGTGGCTGCAACAACAGTCTCAAACATAGCAAAGATTGTGAGGAAGGCACAGGGCAGTGTTTCATTCTGTTGTACATAGGGTCACTTTGAGTCGGAACCAACTCAACAGCACCTAACAACAACAACAATCATGTATATGTTAATGTGTATTGATGTTGTGGAGCCCTAATTTTAATGTTTACGGAAACCTATTTCTGAACACAATAGGCTTGCATTGCCCTGAAAAAGAAAAGAATTTAGAATATGCTTACTCTTCTCTTCTGTCTTCTATGTGTTCTAACAAGTGATTTTTGCAAAGTGAGTGAGTCACATTTTCCCCAAGGACAAACAGTTCTTAAGGTTGTTTATGTAATTATCTTCCTTTGATACATTATGTTTTTCTTCTTACCTGCAATGTTTTATGGTCCTCTGATGGGCAATTGTTTCTCCTGTTTGACAGATTGAATTGAAAATATTACGGTGGGTACCAGGAAGTCAGGAATGGTTGGAGAAGCAGGGAAGTTATTTGAATATCAAGGAAAGCTATGGAAAGGAGATTCGTATCCCCCAAAGCAGGCAGATATCCTAAGTCTCCCCATTCGCTCCTTGGGTTCAATATGGGATGTGAGTTGTATTAGTGGTGATATCAGGGGAGGGAGAGGTGGCACTGCAGAAGATACAATCAATAACGAGAAGGGCCTGATCCATACACTCTTTGTGAAAGTTTCATTCTCTGAGATAGACTTTGCATGGCCTGTTCTCAAGTTGTTGTAACCGCCTGACAAAAATAAAATCTCTTAAGATTCTATAAATCCAACAAAATTGTTACTTCTCACCCTCATTTGTTACAGATAAAAAGATGGTAGGCCCAGGAACTGGTGAAAATATGAAGATCACTCAGCCCGTCCTGTGCAGCACATGGAAGCAATCTGTAAATAATTTATAAATAATAGCATTAAAAATAACCAAAACTCAAGAAATTGAAACATAATTTATTTTGAGCAGTTATTTTATATGCATATAGGAAGACCATTCTGGTTCCAAAAAAAAACAATTGGCTCAAAGTACGCCGGTTACAATGAGGCTTATGAAGAGAAGAGGAGGGAGAATAGATCAACCATTGGTTAATCTTAACATGATTGATTAACCTTGCTCTCCCCCTTTTACTGAGATCAACTGATATCCAGTCACAGTGGTCTCTGGCCCTCTACCTACCTGCAGCCATGATACTTTTTGAAGTTCAAATTAAGTAAGCCTGGCGTCAAACAAGAAAGAAAAGATTAGCAATTTTGGGTGAAAAGAGCCGCTGGCAGAATTAATTTTTGGTCAGGAATTTTTTTAGTTAATATTTGGTCTCATGGGTAAGAAAAACCTTAAAATCAAAGTGAGATTCTGTTATTAATTTTTCTCTTTGACAGTAGTAATACAGAAAAACATGTGAGTAGCTCCAGTGAGTATTGCCCAGGCACCAAGGGACTCCAAGGGATTCGCCCTGTGTATACTGAGTTGTAGGGGCAACATGAATTCACTGGACACCCAGGGGTGATGGTGTTCAACTGTAAGGCTGGGTACAGATGGGGGCTAAATAGGAACTCTATGAGATAACATGGAGAAAGCACTTAGGAGAGCTCATAACACACTATCACTCAAAAAATATTTTATCTTCCTATTATCTTTCTCTTCTTCTCATCCTCCTCATCCTGCCTGAGTAGCCCAAAGTGAGTGAAGAACTGGAGCACAGAGGCAGGACAAGGGTGATTGGCCTCTGAGGAGGTAACCCTATGCTGGAAGCAGGAAGAGATACATCTTAGAGTAAGAACACTTGCTCTGTTAAAGTAAAAGCTACGAATTTTATTGAGGGTAATCAAATTTGCAAATCGGGATACACAGGACAGAGAGGAATCTACCCAGTGCTCCGAAGCATGGAGGGGGTAAAGATGGGGACGCGGAGTGTGTGATGGTCATATAGTCACAAGGTGGGTATGTCATTGGCAACTCTATTTTCAATTATCTTCTTCCCAGAACATCTGGAGTAAACTTGTTCCCTTACAATCACATTCCTGAACCCTACTGTTATTAACTTAAGAGTGGCTTGGGGCAAGAGCCAGGCCTGTTAAACTAGATGATTGATAGAGGGCCAGGGTCTTCCAGTCTTACCCAGCCAGAGGCCCAAGGCCAAATGCAAATGAATAGGAAGAAGTCAAGGGTACATTATCAGGAATGCAGAAGTAGGAGCTTGTAGCAAAATGGAGTTTTGATTCAGACTTCATGTCAGCCATTTTATTATGCCAAGCATCTCAGTTTTAAAGGTTTGCTAGCACATTCCCCCCTTTTGTTCAAGCCTGTGCTAGGTGATGCTGAACACCTGCAATGGAGTTACCTTTCTTCTGCAAGGGCTTTTTGGGTATGTCATAGGTTGAAGTTTTGGGAGTACCAGATCTTAAGATCACTGGGCTAGTTTTCTTCTTCACCTTGCCATATTGATAGGCTCATCTTCAGGGTGACTTGACTTTCGTCAGGGTCAGTGCTGCAAGTAGGGTGGGATTTGGAGGAACAACTTGGCAATAAAAAATGCTAACTCAAGGTGTGAAATCCGTTACTCAGTTTCCCCTATAAATTTGGTTTCTTCTAAGTACATGATTTGTGGCATAGTGAGGGGAGTTGTAGTGGAGTTACATATATTAGATGACATACAATAATTATTATAGTGATTAAGATAACTATTCTGGTCTGTAAAATGGAATGCAATTAGGAAATAACATTTTGAGGTAACTAGCTTGAAAGATCACAATGGTATGTATCCAGATAGCCTTCTGAAGGATTTTTGTAATGTCTTGTTTTGCCTTTGGATGTGTTTATCCAGGAGCAGTAGGAGGTATTGACTGGCATTAGTTACTAATTAAATTTATTTAATAAATGCGTTTTTTTCTAAGCACCAAAAGAAACTGTTAGAAAGAAAAGAATAAGACTTAATGAGCTTTCATAGTAAGCAAAATTATTAGGAAGTAAGATCACAAGTATACAATAAAGCTAATAGCATAAGAATAGCTATGGTTATAAAGCAAAGCTCCAAATATTTCAGCGGGTTGAGTGAAGTCTTGTTCTGTGGTATTGAGACCAGCTATCTACCTCAGCTGTTGTCTGCTTCTGGCTGCCTTGGCATTTCAAAGTGATTTTCAATTCTCTAGAGGGTTGACAAATCAATAAAAGTGCCTTGGTTGTTGCTCTAGATGAACAGAGACCAATTGCTGCACCTTGGATGGCCACTTGCAAGCCTTTAAGTCCCTGGATGCTACTTTATGAGCTGGGAGATAGAACAATATTAAGACAATTCACTTAAATGACCCATAAAACCATGGCCCTAGGCCTTTGAACTAAGGAAACAAGTCCTATGAGGCATTTGCTTATATATAAACAGCATCAGTATTGCTTTTCATGTGCTTCAGCAGCAGCTACAGTCCATAAAACCTCAGACTGTGTGTTACTAACATAAACACGGCAATGTTAATTTATTAAGGCATAAATTCCTCCTTGGGATACTTAACAGGGAATCTAATGTTATTCTAGTTGTAAAATCATAGCTTGAACTTCAGGTGCTTTGTTAGTTATGGTCTTTATAACTCTGCCAAGTTTATCAACAGAAACTTCTAATTTGAGAGTTATAATATCTGATGGTTTCCTTTAATGACTCTTCAAGGATGCTGTGATTGCTATCTTATGTGAGTCATATTTGACAGTGGGAACTGCCCTAACTGAATTAAGACACCTGACTACAATGGAGCTAATTGGACCCCATGATGGTAGGGGCCAAGTGGTGGCACTCAACTGACAAAGACAAGATGGGCATGGTTACCATAATGGACAGCGGAGTCAAAGCAGTCATCAGAATACTTTGATTAGTACAGACTTATGGCATTGGCTACTTAGTTATGGTGTCCCTAGGAGTGAAATAGGTAGCAAATCTACTCAATATTTACTTGATCTGTACAATTGGAAGAATTCTAGGTCAAGTGAACAGCAGTTTAATTCGAATCGCCAGAATAGAGTCATGACCCCTCAATCAATTCCCAGATTTGAGAGAGTTTACAGACCCACATCTCCTTGAATGAAGGGGAGGGTAGATCCCTTTGAGGAAGGATCTCACTATACTACCAAAAACTTGTACTGTTATTATTTCTCCCAGCCTTCCCCAAAAAGATATATGGCCTTTTACTAAAGTAACTGTTCATTGGAAAAAATGAAATAATCAGACTTTTGGAGGATTACTGGATACTGGCTCTGAACTGGCACTAATTCCAGGAGACCCAGAACGTCTCTGTGGCCCACCAGTCAGAGTAGGGGCATATGGAGGTCAGGTTATTGATGGAGTCTTAGCTCATGTCCATCTCACAGTGGGTCCCTGAACCCATCCTGTAGTGATTTCCCCAGTAGCAGAATGCATAATTGGAATACATATACTCAGTAACTGGCAGAACTCCCACATTGGATCCCTGACAGTGAAATAAGGACTATTATGATAGGAAAAGCCAAGTGGAAGCCATTAGAACTGCCTCTACCTAGGAAAATAGTAAACCAAAAGCAATACTGTATTCGTGGAGATATTGCAGAGATTACTGCCACCATCAAGGACTTGAAGGATGCAGCTGTGGTAACTCCCACCACATTCCCAATCAACTTGCCTATTTAGCCTGTGCAAAAAACATATGCATCTTGGACAATGACGGTGGATTATTGAAAATTTAACCAGGTGGTGACTCCAATTGCAGCTGCTGTTCCAGGTATGATTTTATTGCTTGAGCAAATTAATACATCTCCTGGTACCTGGTATGCAGCTACTGATCTGGCTAATTCCTTTTTCTCCATACCTGTTTCGAAGGACCACCAGATATACCCCATCCTGCTGGTACTCATGAAAGGTAGCCCCACATTCTGGAACCAAGTTGGTGAAGATTTGACTCTTTGAAATCTAGGAGGCTGTGGCCTCACCCTTTAAAACTCCAGAAGCCCTGGCTCCACCCTTTCAGACCCCAGAGGTCGTGGTCCTACCCTTTGAGACTGAGGCAGACTACTTCCTGTGTTCCTTGTCTCTTCAGCTTCTGCTTCCTGGTTCCTTGGCTTCTCAGCCCCTCAGCACTCACTGTCCGCATCTGCCCTGCTGGGGCAAGTGTTCCAAAGCTCTTTAGCTCCACTGATAATTGCCTGTAGGCACCCCACTCTGCCAGCCTTCAGCTGATAAGGCCAGCAATACACCTTCAGTGTCCTACCTCAGAGCTATACCAACTCTCCAGCCCTATGTTACAATTTAGTCCACAGAAACCTCATTACCACTCTTACTTATCTAGCACTGCTATAACAGAAATACAAGTGGATGGCTTTAACAAAGAGAAATTTATTCTTTCACAGGATAGAAGGCTAGAAGTTAAAATTTAGGGTGCCAGCTCCAGGGAAAGGCTTTCTCTCTCTATTAGTTCTGGGGGAAGGTCCTTTTCATCAATCCTCCCCTGGTATAGAGCCTCTCAGTGCAAGGAGCCCAGGTTCAAAGGACGCACTCCCTTCCTGGTTCTTCATTCTTTGTGGTAGGAGGTCCCCCTGTCTCTCTGCTTGCTTCTCTCTCTTATATCTCAAAAGAGATTGACTCAAGATACAGCTTAATCTTGTAGATTAACGTAACTACCTCTAAACCTACCTCATTAACATCACAGAGGTAAGATTTACAACATATAGTAAAATTACATCAGATGACAAAATGGTGGACAATCACACAATAATCATTATCATGGCCTAGCCAAATTGACACACATTTTTGGGGGACAGAATTCAATCAATAAGAACCAAGCAGCAAGAAGTGCCAGGAGCAGAGCTTGTCCTTTGGACTTGGGGTCTCTGTGCTGAGAAGCTCCCAGAACAAGGGAAGACTGACAATAAGGACCTTCCCCCAGAGCCGACAGAGACTGAAAGCCTTCCCCAGGATCTGGCACCCTGAATTTGGACTTCTAACCTCCTAGACTGTGAGAGAATAAATTTCTCTTTGTTAAAGCCATCCACTTAAGGTATTTCTGTTAGAGCACCACTAGATAACTAAGACCATGACTATCAGGTGTTCTATGGTGAAGATTTTTTTCTCATCTCCTAATTGTTTACAATGTTTTTAAGGTTCCTTTTCTGTGTCAATTTTATCTTAGTCTCATATTTCTTGTTTTTCCTCTTGGTTAATTGATTATATATATGTTGTTGTTGTTAGGTGCCATCGAGTCGGCTCTGACTCATAGCAACCCTACTTACAACAGAACTAAACACTGCCTGGTCCTGTGCCATCCTCACAATCTTTGATACACTTAAGCCCATTGTTGCAGCCACTGTGTCAATCCATCTCATTGAAGCTTGTCCTCTTTTAGCAGACCCTCTACCTTTCCAAGCACGATGTCCTTTTCCAAGGACTGGTCTTTCCAGATAACATGTCCAAAGAACATGAGATGAAGTCTTACCATCCGGGTTTCCAAGAAGCACTCTGGCTGTATTTCTTCCAAGACAGATTTATTCGTTCTTCTGGCAGTCCACGGTATATTCAGTATTCTTTGCCAACACGATAATTCAAAGTTATCAATTCTACTTCTGTCTTCCTTATTCGTTGTCCAGCTTTCACATGCATATGAGGTGATTGAAAATATCATGGCTTGGATCAGGTACACCTTAGTCCTCAAAGTGACATCTTTGCTTTTCAGCACTTTGAAGAGGTCTTTTGCTGCAGACTTGCCCAATGCAAATACTTCATTTAATTTCTTGACTACTGCCTCCATTTAATTTCTTAACTACTGCTTCCATGGGCATGGGTCGTGTATCCAAGTAAAATGAAATCCTTGAAAACTTCAATATTTTCTCCCTTTATTATGATGTTGTTTATTTGTTCAGTTGTGAGGATTTTTTTTTTCCTTTATGTTGAGGTGTAATCCATACTGAAGACTGTGGTCTTTGATCTTCACCAGCAATTGCTTCAAGTCCTCTTCACTTTCAGCACAAGGTTGTGTCATCTGCATATCACAGGTTGTTAATGAGTCTTACTCCAATCCTGATGCAGCATTGTTCTTCATATAGTCCAGCTTCCTGGATTATTTGTTCAGCATACAGAGTGAATAAGTATGATGAAAGGATACAACCCTAACACACACATTTCCTAACTTTAAACCATGCAGTATCCCATTGTTCTGTTCCAATGACTGCCTTTTTGTCTAAGTACAGGTTCCCCATGAACACAATTAAGTGTTCTGGAATTCCCATTCTTCTCAATGTGATCCATAATTTGTTATGATCCACACAGTCGAATGCCTTTGCATAGTCAGTAAAGCACAGGTAAACATTTTTCTGGTATTCTTTGCTTTCAGCCAAGATCCATCTGACACCATCAGTGATATCCCTCATTCCACATTCTCTTCTGAATCTGGCTTTAATTTCTGGCAGTTCCCTGTCGATATACTGTTGCAATCGTTTTTGAATGATCTTCAGCAAATTTTTGCTTGTGTGTGATATTAATGATATTGTTCGATCATTTTTGGTTTCTGTTGGATCACCTTCCTTTGGAATGGGCACAATTATGGATCTCTTCCAGTTGGTTGGCCAGGTAGCTATCTTACAAATTTCTTGGCATAGATGAGTGAGCGCTTCCAGCACTGCACCCATTTGTTGAAACATCTCAATTGGTATTTCGTCAGTTCCTGAAACCTTGTTTTTCACCAATGTCTTCAGTGCAGCTTGGATTTCTTCTTTCAATACCATCTGTTCTTGATCATATGTTACCCCCTAAAATGGCTGAACATCAACCAATTCTTCTTGGTACATTGACTGTGCGTATTCCTTCCATCTTCTTTTGATGATTCCTGTGTCGTTCAAAATTTTACCCATAGAACCCTTCAATATTGCACCTC
>NW_004444077.1:3522220-3532650 GCF_000243295.1 Trichechus manatus latirostris
GTGAAGTTACCATTTATGTTTTTGAAAAAAAAGACATTTGCAATGAAAAAGTCATTAGTCTACCAAAATTTTATCATGTGATTTCCAGTGTTGTTTCTATCACTAAGGCCATATTTTCCAACTAGTGATCCTTCTTCTTTGTTTCCAACTTTTGCGTTCCAATCACCAGTAACTATCAGTGTATCTTGATTGCATGTTTGATTAATTTCAGACTGCAGATATTGGTAAAAATCTTCAGTTTCTTCAATATTGACATCAGTGTTTGGTTCATAAATTTGAATAATAGTCGTATTAACTGATCTTTCTTGTAGCCGTATGGATGTTATCCTATTACTGACAGCGTTGTACTTAAGGATAGATCTTGAAATGCTGTTTTTGGTGATGAATGCAATGCCCTTCCTCTTCATTTTGTCATTCTTGGCAGAGTAGATCATGTGATTGTCTGATTCTAAATGGTCAATACCAGTCCATTTCAGCTACTAATGCCTAGAATAACAATCTTTATGATTACCATTTCATTTTTTGATGACTTCCAATTTTCCTTGAGTCATACTTTGTGCATTCCACATTCCAATTATTAATGGACGTTTGCAGGTGTTTCTTCTCATTTTGAGTCATGCCACATCAGCAAATTAAGGTCCTGAAAGCTTTAATTCATCCACATCATCAAGGTCAACTTTACTTTTAGGAGGCAACTCTTCCCTAGTCTTATTTTGGGTGCCTTCCAACCTGAAGGACTCATCCCTGGCATTATATCAGACAATGTTCCGCTGCTATCTATAAAGTTTTTACTGGCCAATTTTTTTAAGAAGTAGACTGCCATGTCCTTCTTCCTAGTCTATCTTCGGAAGTTCAGCTGATACCAGTCCACCATGAATGACCCTGATGGTATTTGAAATACTGGTGGCATAGCGTCCAGCATCACAGCAACATGCAAGCCACCACAGTACAACAAACTGACAGACGCATGGAAGGATTACACATATAAACCAGTCTAAATCTGCATGTTAATAACAAAAACAAAAACAAAAAACAATTAGTTAGATAATTTAGGAGAAAGAAGGAAAACAGTTTCTTATATACAGAAAATAGAACATTAAAAACGTTAGCAGTATTCCTATATAAAATCATAGTAAACATTGAGTCCACTCAGTCCTATGTAGTTAATTTCTTCTGTTCTACGTGATTCTGGATTAGCCACAGCCTGTGAATCTGTCAGCTTCTACATAAGAGTTCTGGAAATCTTGATTCAGTTTAGTTGTATCCACATTCAAAATATCATACTCTTTTTCATAAGTCCAATATAGTCCATCTTTTTGTTGAAATATTTTGGTCAAGCGTTTTCAGCAAATCAGAAAAGTAAAAACTTATTTGCAGATAACAAAACTTGATATGATGATAATTGACTTACTATAACGATAGTATTTCTTAAAAGTGAAAGAAATGATGGGAATTAATTACAAAAGGTAAGGCAGAGCCAATAAAGTCAATTCAGATAGAAATATCTCTAAACATAATAATTAACTTGATTTTCAAAGAACTTCAGATATAACACATAATAATCTTGAGACATAGTACCATGTAGTAAGGATATATTGAGAATATACCAAGATTATCAGGTCTCTAAACTTCTGAATAGTAATAAAAAAACTCCATGGGTAAATGAATTGAATTCTCCAGTTAAAACCTTTGGCTTTGATATGCTACATTCAAAAGAAATAAAGTTGTGACGAAGTTAGCAATTAAAAAAATAATAAAATTATGATATAATAATATGTGCTTGTCTAATAGTAGGCAAAAACATAAGAGGAAATACACATAAAATTTTAATCCAAGGAAAGTTAAGCACTTCTCTTGATTTGACAACATATTTCATGTAACTCATAATGCATTAAACTTTTTTAAAGTATTTTTCCTTTTATAAAGCAAGAATAACTTTTTTGTGGTTGTCCACGAAGTTTCAAAGTTGTCAGGAGTTTATCATAGGTCACTGAGAAATAATATTTGAGTTATTTTATCAAAGATCTTAAAGGTAAAAATCTTAGCTTTTTTTCAAAGCCGCGTGGCTTGGTTTTCGACTCAGGAATCTTATTCTAATGAGAGGTTGAATCACTGTCTTTGAGACAGATTACACAAAGAATAAATTAACTCTTCAACCCAGTAATCAAAAACAATTTTGTTATTTTAACAGTGAGAAACCCAATTCTTTGTTTTAAGTATTATTTGATACTGAAAGTTCTTTAAAGTTTCATAAATTAACCCATCAAACTTTAGCAAGACAGATAAAGACTTTGAACATATCAAATAAATTCCCTTTTAATAAACCTTTTAAATATAGTCTTTGTTGCATATCTTTTATAGTGTAACACTTTAAGTGACAAAAATGAACATGCTCATTAGTTGACCTGAATATATATGTATACATATATATGTATATGTGTGTATGTATATGTCCTAAGATATAAATACTCATCTGTCAGTTTGTTGTACTGTGGGTGGCTTACATGTTGCTGTGATGCTAGAAGATATGCCACCGGTATTTCAATACCAACAGGGTCATTCATGGTGGACAGGATTCAGCAGGGCTTCCAGACTAAGACAGACTAGGAAGAAGGACCTGACAATCTACTTCTAAAAAAATTTGCCACTGAAAATCTTATGGATAGCAGTGGAACATTATCTCATACAGTGCCAGAAGATGAGCCACTCAGGTTAGAAGACACTCAAAATATAACTGTGGAAGTGTTGCCTCCTCAAGGTAGAGTCAACCTTAATGATGTGGATGGAGTAAAGCTTTTGGGACTTTCATTTGCTGATGCAGCACGACTCAAAATGAGAAGAAATAGCTGCAAATATCCAATAATAATCAGAATGTGTAATGTACAAAGTATGAATCTAGGAAAATTGGAAGTAGTCAAAACCAAAATGGAACACATAAAGATCTATTTCCTAGGCATTAGTGAGCTGAAATGGACTGGTATTGGCCACTTTGAATCAGACAATCATATGGTCTCCTCTGCTGGAAATGACAAATTGAAGAGGAATGGCATTCCATTCATTGCCAAAAGGAACATTTCAAGATCTATCCTTGAAGTACAATGCTGACAGTGATAGAACAATATTCATACGCCTACAAGGAAGGCCCTGGTGCCATAGTGGTTAAGAGCTACGGCTGCTATCCAAAAAGTCAGCAGTTCAGTTCCACCAGATGCTCCTTGGAAACCATATGGGACAGTTCTACTCTGTCCTATACGGTCGCTATGAGTTGGAATCGACTTGATGGCACCCAGGTTTGGTTTTTTTGGTTTACAAGGAAGACCAGTTAACACAATTATTATTCAAATTTACACACCAACCACTAATGTCAAAAATGAAGAAATTGAAGATTTTTACCAACTTCTACAGTCTGAAACTGATCAAATATTCAACCAAAATGCTTTGATAATTACTGGTGATTGGAATGTGAAAGTTGGAAACAAAGAAGGATAAGTAGTTGGAAAATATGGTCTTGGTGATAGAAATGATGTCGGAGATCGCATGATAGAATTTTGCAAGACCAACGACTTTTTCTTTGGAAATATCTTTTTTTCAACAACATAAATGAAGACTATACATGTGGACCTCACCGGATGAAAGACACAGGAATCAAATAGACTACATCTGTGGAAAGAGACAATGCAGAAGGTCAATATCATCAGAACAAGGCCAGGGACCAACAGCAGAGCAGATCAGTGTTAAAAAACAAAGATGTCAGTTTGAGGTCTAAGGTGTGCCTGACTCAAGCCATGTTATTTTCAATTGCCTCATATACATGCGAAAGCTGGAAAATGAATAAGGAAGACCCAAGAAGAATTGATGCCTTGGAATTATAGTGTTGGAGAAGAATATTAAATATATCATAGACTCCCAGAAGAATGAACAAATCTGTCTTGGAAGAAGTACAGCCAGAATGCTCCTTAGAAGCAAGCATGGAGAGACTTTGTCTCATATACTTGGGACATGTTATCAGGAGGGACCAGTCCCTGGAGAAGGACATTATGCTTGTAAAGTAGAGGGTCAGCAAAAAAGAGGAAGACCCTCAATCAGATGGACTGACACAGTGGTTGCAACAATGGTCTCAAACAGCAACGAATGTGAGCATGGTGCAGGATCAGGCAGCGTTTCGTTCTGTTGTACACAGGGTCAGTGAGTTGGAACTAACTCAATGGCACCTACCCACTAGACTGCACCTAGGAGGCCCAGTCCTCCCTATCTTATGGATCATTGTCAAAGACAAGAATTAGTCATCCTAATTCATTTATATATGTTTAAGTTGGCCTAAGTATTTTTGAAAGACCAAAGATAACCAAATTCTTTCTGTTTTATTATTCTTTTGGTACATAATTTTTCCTTCTCTTTATCATAAGCTTTTATCTACCCATTAAATACCAAAGCTCTTTAGCAAAAATGAACCCATCCGTTCTTGGCTAGCCTTTTTTTTTTCCCTAGGTTTGTCCTATGCCTCCATCTTCTCATACTGGAACTACTAGTTTTACTTTAAGACAAAATTACCCCTTTTCCTTAGATAAAACATATTTCATATGAAAGGTTTTGTTTCTAAGATTGACATGTAACAGAGCATAAAAATTTTGGTCAGAACGAATTCACTTTCATTAATTCCTGGAAATATTTGGCCACTAAATTATATAAGTGCCTATTTATCATTAAATAAATTATATTTTAATAATACCATCTGGAGGTAGGGAATTATTACATTTTCATAACCCTGTCTTTTGCATGCCTCATAGGATCCTTCAGGGAAGCAATTTAGAATACTTTGTCCTTTTTAAAGCCTTACTGTACCAGTCAAAATAAACAATACATCTTTTTTCAGTGTACTTTTCAGTGAACTAATTTGTATCAGACTTTCTCAGAGTAGCTACTGAAAGCTCAGGCACAAGAAGCAGATTTTCTTGGAAGAGAAAAGAACTAAGATTTTAGACAGCCCTATGAAAACACCAACCATGGCCTTCAACCTGACACAAGACAGAAATTCAGACACTACTCTCCAGACCGGAGGCAAATTCTCAGAACAAAATGAGACAGAAAACCACTAAACTCATCAGTCTGTGAGGCCAGCTCAAAAAGCAGGCTTATGCAGTACCACATAACATAAACAACTCGGTTTCTTAAAATGTATATAGCAATTCTTTGGTAATATTGACCCAATTCAACAGAAAAACAGGTTCTAGTTAAAACTTAATAACTTCCTAGAGTCTCAGATGGAAGGATCTCAGACCTTCTGACAACACTGAGCACCAAAAAAAGTTCCCCAAAGAAGAAAGAAAAAAATAACACAAATGGAAGCTCATTTTCCCAAAGTGGAGGGAAGAAGATGGAGCAGTTGGGAACTCATTTTCCCAAAGTGATCACTGAAATTCCAGAATTCTTCTAGTATATTCAGCTTATAGCATTTTTGAACATGAACCTCAAATCAGCATCCCAGTAAGAGAGAAATCCAGGCTCATTTATCAAGGATGTTAAGAATAGGTTGAAACTTTGGTCTCCCAGAAAACCCATTGCTGTCGAGTTGATTGTGACTCACAGAGACCCTATAGGACAGGGTAGAACTGCCCCATAGGTTTTCCAAGGCTGTAAATCTTTTACAGAAGCAAAATGCCACACTTTTCTCCCATGGAGCAGCTGGTGGGTTCAAACCACTGATCTTTCAGTTAGAAGCTGAGCACATTAACCACTGCACCACTAGGGCTCCTGGTCTTCCAGAGTCAAATAAAATTCCTAGCAAGGTTGGGAACAGCTTCCCTGTCCAGTCTGTGGCATTTGACTAGCTCAGATAATTCAAGGTGCAGTCCATTTAGGAATACGGAGTTGAAAGCTATTTCAGCTCCAGGTTCTGTTAAATTTAAGCCTGAGTGTTTTGAGTGGTCCCTATAATTATAAATATTTTCAGTTTATTTTCCTAGGAAAAAAAACCGTTGGGGATAGAATCTATGAATCAGTTCTGTGCTGGAGGTATTGGCTTTTATATCTAATGACCTTTCTGGACATTTCCAGAAGGTCTTTTCCACCCATCTCAAAGCCTTGCCTGGCCCTATTAGCAAACTTATTAATTGACGGTGGTCTGATGAACCAGATTAATATGTTTCCATCAGAATTCTAAATTCCTGGGTGAATTTTTGAGGGTCTTCATGAGGGTTAAGCAATTTCTTTACAATTGCACAGATTTCTGCTTTAGACCAAAGAGTAAAGGAAACTTGCAGAGGTTTATTAGTTTTCTCTGGATATCTTATTTTAAAAGGCATTTCTGGGACCAAATCAGCAACTGGTTTCTCTAGGTGTTTATGAGCAGGTTCCTTGAAGTAGAAACGGAGTTCAGAAAGGGTATGTTGTTGTTAGGTGCCATCCAGTCAGTTCCGACTCATAGCGACCCTATAGGACAGAGTAGAACTGCCCCATAGGGTTTCCAAGGAGCGCCTGGTAGATTTGCACTGCTGACATTTTGGTTAGCAGCTGAGCTCTTAACCACTACACCACCAGGACTCCCCAGAAAGGTTATAGTAGAGGAGTAAGAAGGTACAGAAGGATATGAAGTACAGTCAGCTGTTGGAGGGGCAGAAGGAATGGGGATAGGAGAAATAGGGGCAGGTACTTAGCATTGCATTTCCTTTAGTTATTTGGTCAATTTAGAAATGCTGTCCTGCATAGAGGCAGTTTTACTTTCTTGACTTTTTGATCTCTTTTGGAGGCTGCAAAATACCAATCAACATAGGTATCCCATTGTGGTTGCCTAATCTGGGAGCCTTGCTTTTCCAATTTACTTCACAGAAAAACTAATTTATCCAACTCAAAAGAGCCCCATAGTGACCACTGATTCTCTAAACTGTCTTTAGTAAAAACATGCCAACGTTCCAAAAACAGGCAGGTACGAGGACCAAAGTGTTTGTTCATATAAGCGGCCAGGGTGCCTAGGGCAGCCCTGCTGTGTCCTTAAAATTAGCATTCCCCATTCTACTAAAACAGTGAATTCACATGTGCTACTGAAACCTGAATGTGCACTGAAACCTAACCATGACTTTAGACCTGACATGAGTAATCAAAAGAAAGCAAAGAGTGAGTTCAAGCTTAATGGCCTGAAACCTTTGGTCCTCCTAAAATCAGACTAGAGTTCTGTCAGGGATCTTTTCCCAGGATTTGTACTGGGTTTTGCTTAGACCAATGTGTGCCTCTCGTTGTGTGAGAATTCGCTTGAGGCCAGCAGGCAGCCTAATGCTCTGGCATGTCTTGCATCCCGGCTTATCCTGTCATGAGAGAGTTTAACTGCTCAAAGCGGCAGGTAACTGCTCTAATGGCTTTCACTGGTCAACCTGTGCACTTGTTTTTCTGTGGCTTAACAGACCTGGGAGTACCACAGTAACAGCTGTACCAGACTTAATTTGGCAATGAACTTGTCAAAACGTTTAAAATGTAAACTGAAAATGAAAGTAAAAGGAAGTCCAACAATAAATTTCAAAGAATGTCAATGCAAGGAATGGGGCTTGATTTCAAGAGACTATTTACTTGGGATGACTCCCAGGAATCTGGGGAGGTTGTAAGCCCAAGTGGTTTGGCTGGTATGAGGAGCCCGAGTCTTGATGTCCCAGAGGCCACTGAAGGCAATGCATTTTCAAAATCCCAATTTCTGACACCAAGAAATGTCTTAGAGTAAGAATGTCCACTCTGTTGAAGTAAAAGAAAAGAGATTTATTGAGGGTAGTACAATTTGCAAATTGGGGAAACACAGGGCAAAGAGAAATCTACCCAGTGCTCTGAAGCATGGATGGGGAGGTGTGCTTTTATAGTAAAGATGGGGAAGGGGAGTTTGTGATGGTCACATGGTCACAAGGTGGGTATGTCATTGGCAACTCTATTTTCAATTACCTTTTTCCGGGACCATCTGGAGTAAACTTGTTCTCCTACAATAACATTCCTGACCCCTACCCTTATTTACTTAAGAGCGTCTTGGGGCAAGAGCCAGGCCTGTTAAACTAGATGATTGATAGGGGACCAGGGTCTTCTGGTCCCACCCAGCCAGAGGCCCAAAGCTATATGCATATGAATGGGAAGAAGTCAAGTTTACATTATCAGGAATGCAGAAGCAAGAGCTTGTAATAAAATGGAGTTTTAATTCAGAGCTCATGTCAGCCATTTTATTATGTGAAGTTTCTCAGTTTTAGAGGTTTTCTAGCACAGTTGGCAGAGGAAGTTTGTGGTAGACAGCCGCCAAGATGGCCCCCAATGATCCCCACCTCCTGATATTCACTCCCCTGTATAATCCCCTACTCTGAGTGTGGGCTGGCATTGCTTCTAATGAATAACTTGTTGCCATCAAGTGGATTCCAACTAATGGTGACCCCATGTGAGTTAGAAGAGAACTGTGCTCTATAGGGTTTTCAGTGGCTAATTTTTCAGAAGTAGATTTCAGTAGTAGGCTTTTCTTCCAAGGTGCCTATTGGTGGACTTGAACTGCCAACCTGATCTTTACTATTTCCTTTCTTCCACTTCCTTTTGATTTAATTTGTTCCTCTGTTTCTAATTTCTTAAGGTGAAAGCTGAAGTCATTGATTTGAGACTTTTCCTCTTTTCTAAAATAGGTACTTAGTGTCATGAAAGAGCTGAGTATGCCAAAGTATGGGGCAAAAAAAAATCACAGGAATATTGCTAGTGCAATGTTTCTGAGGCAGGAATGAGCTTACTCTGTTTGAAGACCAGATAGAAAAACCATGTGGCTGGAGTGTGGTAAGCAACAGGGAAAGACGTAGGAGCTGAGGTCAGAGAGCTGGTCAGGGGCAGATATGTGGAACCTATAAGCCACTGTCAGGAGTTTAGATTTGATTTTAAATGTGAATTATTTATGCAAACGCTTTGCTCATATTTCAGTTGGAAAGAGTCATCTTTTCATATTGATTTGTAAAGCACTCTTGTTGTATTAAGAATATTAACATCTAGATGTATATGTTGCACATATTTTCCCTTATTTTCCATTTGTCTTTTAACTTCGTTTACTGTGTTTTAAAAATATCTCTTTCCCCTTCTTTTCTTTCTCCCTTTTTTAATATTAGCAAATCTATTAGTCTTCTACTTTATAGATACTGACTTCCATGTCTTGCTTAGAAAGTTCTTCTCACCAAAATTATGAAAACGTTCATCTATATTTCCAGGTTACTCATTACTTTCAAAAATCATCTTTTTCAGTTTTTTATTAAGTCATGTGCAAGACAAATGTTTCTACCTGCAAAGCTCCCTGGAAAGACCAAAGCTAGGAAATGGATCAAGAATTGGGTGATCTGTTATACCCCTTACTTAAGAATGAAAAATAACAGCATATGTTATTTAAAATCTGGCTGTGGCTATTTTGATGCTCCTGGGAGTGGTGGGAAGACACATTTGACCTATGTCCACAGAGGACAAGCTCTAAACTTAGCCATTGGTGAGCAGTAGGCCCCTTCTGGTTGCCTCTCTTCATTCTTTTCTATGAACTGGCTTCCTCCTGCAGAGGCTACAATCCACCCCAGAGAAAACTACTCCTTTCTTCCCAAGCTCATCTTTGCATCGAAGTAATCAGAGCCTTGAAAGTACTCAGAGCTCCCTCTTTGAGTCAGAGGGCCTAAGCCCAGCAGCTTCACAGTCAGCGGCTGCTCTGGGATCAGGAGCCACAGCCCTGCTTCTGTAGACAGATGTAGAGTCCAGAAAAGGCTGAGATGAATTTAAGATTTTTTTGCTTTTACATTGCTGGAGCCAACTCTTGGTCTCTGTATTCATAAAATGTCCTGACCTAGAAAATAATCCTGTCTCAGTGATTTGAATCTTACCCTTGGTAGCTTTTGATCCTCTGGTAAGTTTACACTTATCATAA
The DNA here is from genome assembly GCF_000243295.1 of Trichechus manatus latirostris. NCBI lineage: Eukaryota > Metazoa > Chordata > Mammalia > Sirenia > Trichechidae > Trichechus > Trichechus manatus. Next base: position 3,532,113 of record NW_004444077.1, read on the forward strand.
GGCTGAGGGTGGACTAGCTGTCTGGGCTGTGGATTTGGAATTTAGAAGGTCAGGAGCAGCTGCCCAGCCTACACTTAGGCCAGAATGCTCCCACTGGCCCCATGGTGTGGGCTTCCAACTCTCCCCAGGTGACAAAACCCTAATGTTAATTGAGTCGACTATTTACATTTGGAGGATTTTAATTTGGAAATCACTTTTTAACATTTTCTCTCTTCTGCCCTTGCCTCAAAGGAAGACATATCCAACCTCCTTCCCAAGGCTAATGTTTGTGTGCACACCCTGGCTCACCCATCCTCCTTGAATTCATCCCCTCAGCCCTTCTGCCCACCTCTGTTAACTTGATCCCCACTAACTCTTTCCATTCATCCTACAAACGTGTTTCCCAATCCTAAAAATGTTCCTTCAAACTACCTACTCGTTTCATCTATCTCATTTAAATTAGCCACCTCCCCGCCCCTTCTCTGAGTCCCTTGTGCATTTCCTTCCTAACTATTGTCTCAATTTGTAGTTCTTTAATTTTTATTGTTTACTTATATAT
>NW_004444077.1:3541938-3567427 GCF_000243295.1 Trichechus manatus latirostris
ATTGTTGTATTCTCTGTTCTGCTTAGTTTTTTGGATCTTTGCTGTGGAGGGACGGTGTGGTGCTTCTGCCTAGAGCGCCATTTTGCTGGAACTCACCCTATATGTATTTTTGAAGCTGCAATTTATTATCAATTTAAGAGCAATTAAAGGTCCTAATACAAGTGTTTCATGTCTTGGGGATTTGGCTGCTTTTTGCATAGCATTTCATTCCTGTTCTCACACAGCCTGATGAACTGTCCTCTCTCCACCCAGGCTAGGCCAAATCTTCAGCCCCTCTGCCACACCTTCTCCAGGCACTCGCCCTGCCCCAAGCCCTCTTCTTGCATACTTCAAGTGAAGTAATTTATCACTGCTGCTGCTGTCTGTATCCTACTCCAGACTGTGAACACTTCACTTGGAAGGACTCTCTTCTTTGGTTTTATAACTCTGGTACCCCACCTGTAGCAGGGTTTGTTCAGCGAATGAGCATGTTCAAGGAAGTGTGGAAGGAATGGAAGCCAAGGGTAACTGAGGAGCAGGGTTTGCTGGAGTCTGGAGAGAATAAATGATTGCTAGAAAAGCCAGCCACCTCAAGGGCAGTCATAGTAGAGGCCTCTCTCAGTCAAAGCAGAAGGATGTGGATATCTTAGTCACCTAGTGCTGCTATAACAGAAATACCACAAGTGGATGGCTTTAACAAAGAGAAGTTTATTCTTTCACAGTCTAGTAGGCTAGAAGTCTGAATTTAGGGCACCAGCTCCTGGAGAAGGCTTTCTTTCTCTCAGCTCTGGGGGAAGGTCCTTGTCATCAATCTTCCCTTGGTCAAGAAGCTTCTCAGTGCAGGGACCCCAAGTCCAAAGGATGCGCTATGCTCCCGGTGCTGCTTTCTTGGTGGTGTGAAGTCCCCTTTCTCTCTGCTCATTTCTCTTTTATATCTCAAAAGAGATTGACCAAAGACACAATCTAATAATGTAGATTGAATCCTGACTCATTAACATAACTGCCTCTAATCCTGCCTTAATAACATCATAGAGGTAGGATTTACAAGACATAGGAAAATCACACAATACTGGGAATCATGGCCTAGCTAAACTGACACATATTTTGGGGGAACACAGTTCAATCCATGACAATAGAGAAGGCTCCAAAGCATGCTGGGAAGCTGCAGGGCTTCAGGCACTGGAAGGTTCAAGAGGGCTGTTGGCTGCCCAGTGCTCTACAGAAGGGACATGAAGGTTGCATCAACGCCATTTCTCTAGCTCAGTTCTAGCTCTACAGCCTCACCCTTGAGGACATGGCACTGCCTGAAAAGCACACTGTATCTCCAAGCAAACATTGACGCTGGCTTCTTTATTTTTTGTAAGTTAAAACATCTGATCCAACGATCTCATTCCTTTCAGCAGAAAAGAAAATTAAGATAATCTTTAATGAAGGTTAAAGGACTTGCCAAAAGTCATACAGAAACTGAGAAAGCCAGATTAAAACTCAGGTTTCCAAAATTCCAGACCAGTGGGATGTAATTCTTTGGGGGGAGAGGAAGAGATTAAAAGGAAGATGGAAAGCCAGAAAGCAGTTTAGGCAACTGCTTCAATCTTTGTATCCAAAGTAGAGCTGATGGCCTGAGTGGCCCCCATCCTTCATCCTGACGTTGGGTCTTCTGTATGGTGCATCAGTATTGAAAAAAGAGTGTTGAACATACTCCTGTCAGAGATGCTGTGAGGACATAAGAAGAGGGCCCTGAAGAAGTTAATAATTGTTAGGTAAGTAATAACCAGTTGGCTCTATCATTGTGCTGCTTGGCTCCCTGCACATAGAGCTAGGACAGAGGGGACCACACAGAGAGAAAAGGTCAACTGCCATTTTATTGGAGGCACCATCACAGGACAGGTGGCGAGGGCTGCCCCATCAGCTCTGACATGGAAGAAGATGGGCATGCACTGGACGAGAAGGGCCCAGAGTCCCACATCTGCAGCCCCCATCGTTCTTAAAATCAAGAGAAAGCAGAGCCCCTTAGCACTCCAGCCCCTAGCTACCTCCCCAGCACAGCAAAGCAGAACAGAGCAATAGACGGCCTAGGACGGAACATATAAGGTTCAGGCACCAGCTCCTGCAGCCCCAATTTCCTATCCCAATCTTCTAGCTGGTGCTGCTCCTTCTAAGGAAGGGCTTATGGAAGGGGTGGCCATGGCCTGGCTCACAGCTCATGGGAGCACGTGGGTGTGGGTGTGGGTGGGAGACAAGAGGCTCTCAGGAATGGAATGACAAGAACAGAGAGAAGACCAGGAGAGGGTGGGAGAATTCCCAGGACTGGGCAGGGCTTGCAAAGAGGTGGGCCACAGCCACATTGGGGTTGCCGCCGGCGGGCTCAAACCACTTCTGGATACACCGTCCACTGCCGCGGCGTTCAGGGCTTGCCTTGTAGGAATTGCTCCAAATCTTCTCACACAGGTCAGCCGGGGTGGGGAAGTAATCAGGGAAAGGGAGGCAGTGAGCCCCTGCAGGGCAGCGGTTCTTCCCTGTGGGAGATTGGGGAATGCACAACTTACCTACTGCCACCACCTCCACTACTCCCACACCCCCAGTATTTGCCCGTGGGAGGAAAGGGGGGTTTACCCCTGCCCCCAGGTAGAGGACCTCCCAGGGGCTGCTTCCTTCCCCTGGCCCTGTTGAGCGCACTCACCCCGACTCCAATCCCAGCCACCCTGCCAGTTGGATTTGCATGTGTATGATGAGCGGCAGTCGGCCCACCACTGCTCACAATCCTCCCGGCACAGCGGCACGCCCACAATGCGCTGTCCCTGCCCACGAGGGTCAACCTGGGCCAGGCACAGAAACAGACAAGAATATTAATAGCAGTAGTTTAAAGACTATTAATAGCTACAATGATACTTATGCCAGGTACTATCTGTACATTATCTCTTATCACATAGCCTATAAAGTAGTAGTATTTTACAAATGAGAACAACAAGGCTAGAGGTTAGTTTGTCCCAGACCATAAAGCTAATAAATACAAAAGATGGGATTTCAACTCAGGTCCATCCCACTCCACCAAGCTGCCCATAGGTGATAGTCCTTCATCCTACTGTTCCCATTGGAACACTGGCCTCTCCAGGGTTGAAGTAACTTTCTCTCCAGCCCTTTCCTCCCTGGGGGCCTTTAACTCTACTCTGTCCATAGGGGGACAACATCTCCTGCTCCTACTAGCATTCTGGAGATGCCAGTTTAAGATCGGATGGGCGCTCAGCCTCTTAGTAACAGGCATTACACTCATCTCTTCCTGCCCCTCCCTCCCATCTTGCCTTCTCACCTGCCGGATCCAAGGCCCCAGGTTTGGGGAGCACTCATAGAAGCAGAAGGCCTGGATGAAGTGTTTCTGACAGCTGGGGGTCAGAAGCCCACAGTGAGTCAAGCTGAAGTTGTAGAGCAGGGACTCTTCTAGGTGGGCCTCCCAGCTCGTGCTGGCGGTGCAGCAGGCATTGTCCTTCCAGGGGATGCACTGAAGGTGGGGGAGGAAGCAAAGGGGTGAGTATATAGGCCACAAGGGGGCAGAATAAAAATTCTCTTAGGAGAGGACCAGGGCTGGTGAGATCCCTTTAGACCAGCAACCCCCTACCCTGGTTGTTGTTATTGTTGTTGGGTGCCATCGAGTCGATTCTGACTCATAGCAACCCTGTATGACAGAATAGAATTGCCCCATAGGGTCTCCTAGGCTGTAATCTTTATGGGAGCAGATCACCATAAGCCAATTTCTCCCACTAAGCTGCTCATTGGGTGTGAACTGCCAATCTTTTGGTTAGCAGCTGAGCACTTAACTGTTGTGCCACCGGGGCTCCTTTGATTGTTGGAGGAGCCCTGATAATTTATCAGTATTCACACCAAAGGGCAGAAGGTGCCCTGCACACTGACCGCTCTGCCACAGGCTCCTGCAGTACCCTAAAAGCACAATTTCCTGGGCTTCAGCTCTTGGGAGGTCGCAGAGGCCTTTGAGGGGAGGCAGGGAGAGAGAGGCAGCCCAGGGAGAACCAAGGAATCTGGGATTGCATTGGTGGGAGAGTACATGTAGCTGGACTCACAGACTAAAACCTTGCTCACTCTACAACTCCTTCTCCTTCATCCCTGTTAATTGCCTTCAGGAGGTTGAGGGAGGGGTCACTTAAGAAATACGTTTTCCTAGGGTCTGCTGATAGGAGGACAAGGTTTGTTTTAATCTATACTGAACTAACAATGAGCTTCTGGGGTCACCATTTGACCCAGCTCCCTGTATGGCTGGAGCAGCTCAGAGATGGAAGCTTTAAATCACTGGACTCTAATGGTCTGCAAAGGTCATTCAAGGGTGGATTAACCAGTAAGCAAGATAGCCACGGGCTTAATTGTATTTACTTACTAATCTGTAGTGAACAATTTCACATGGGTTTCACATCTTTTATGTGGTGAAAAACTTAACAACAGGTTAGTAAGTAAGCACAAGTAAGCCTGTGTGTCCCTTGCTTATTGGGTGATCGTTCTCTGATCATAGTCTCTCTCTAGCTGCCTTTGCCCAAATCCCAACCTAAGGAACCAAACAAGGCTGGGTTGTTGGGGGTTCAGAGACCATCTTGACATTTGTGTCCCTCTCTCACCCCTAGGCCAGGTCTGACCTCCATACCTCCTCGTAGAGCTTGTCTTCTGGGCTGGGCTCTCTCTTGTGGTGTTTAGTGTTCATGCACACATTGAGCAGCTTGTCCCCAGTCCAGGTAGGCGTGACTGTCCACATCCCTAGCAGGAGCCGCAACCACCATGTCATGGCCTGCTGCAGATAGGACACCCACTCTGCTCACAGAATGGGGAGAACATCCCCATTCCCCTCCCTCCACCATATCAGGCACTGAGGAGGGAGAATAGTGTCAAAGTTCCCTGAAGTGACAGTGACACTGGCTGCTCTTCAGATCTGAGGCAGCATCACAGAGGGTTAGGCTGGGTGGAATAAACCTTAGATACTCTACCCCAACCATTGTATGGATGCACAAACTGAAGCCCAGAGAAGGGAAGATAGTAGCCCTAAGGTGAGAGTCAGGGGTAGAAAGTTTCCCAGCCTTCGCTGGAGAAATTTTTCCTGGCCCTTTTCTGCTGGGAGGCAGACTTTTTAACTCAGTGATATAAACCAGTTGCCATGGAGTCGATCCTGATTCATAGCAATCCGTTGTGTGTCAGAGTAGAACTACACTCCATAGAGTTTTCAACAGCTGCTTACTCGAAAAGTAGATCACCAGGCCTTTCTTCCAAGGTACCTCTGGGTGGACTTGAACCTCCAACCTTTCAGTTAACTATTTGCTCCACCCAGGGATTCCAGTCAGCGAGCTATGGGAGTGAGCTCTGGGCTGGGGATTCAGAGCTTTGGTCCTGGCCCACAACGAGCCTCAAAATGCTGGCCAAGTAACCAAACAAATGCCTAGTAACCAGATTCTCCAGGGTCCAATGGGTGTGACTAGGTAATGTGACAAACCCAGTTCTGCCCCACTGAGTGCTAACCCTAATTCCAGCCCCTCTGAGGGGTCCAAGCAAGAGCCACAGCTCCTTGGAGAAGCTTGTCCCTCTCCGGTTCCTAGGCCCTCTAGCTAGAGTCTTTTCCACTAGAGAAATCACTCTGTTTCCACCATCTTCATCCCATTTCAAATCCATCCTAAGCATGAGGCTGCATGGCCAGGCCGGAGTCAGAGAGAGGAGCCTTCTACTTCCAAAGCCCAATCCCATTACAGGAATGGGAGGGACAGCCTTTGTTGAGCACTAAGTTTCCAACCCTGTTCTGGATGGTGACGGTAAAGGGAGGGAAATGCAAATAGCCACCCCCTCCCCACCCCGCGCCCCAACCCCTCCCCCCAACTGAGGAACCCTGCCTCAAACACCCAGCCCCTGGGAGGACACTATCTTTTAAAAGGCAACTAGGGAACAGGCTCCCTCAGCCTTCACTCACCGTGGGGGCCCATGGCTCTCCCAGTCCCCTAGTCCTTGCAGGAGCCTGCAGTGGACCCAGTACAGTGAAACTGAAAGCCCAAGGACTAGCCTGGGTTTTTCTAGACCCCCAGACCCCACCTTCAAAGCCCATTCTCAAGTCTAAATCTAAGGTCACTCTCCGCAGCACCAGTTACAAGAGCATAAACAACCGTCGAGTATTTTTAAAGAAGCAGGTACGTTAGGCTTAGGCCAAAAGAGGAAAGATGCTTTTGGTGTTCCCTCCATACTCACTTCCATAGCAGTAAGCGCTTCAGGTGCTCCCTCCCACGCCAGGGACTTGGAGGCTGAGGAGAATTCCCCTGTTCTGCCCATTTATTACCCAAACCTATTTTTATTGCCCAAACCTGTTTCTACTAGGCCCAGGTGCAGAGCAGAACTCTAGGCAGCTCTGTTAAACAGCATCTGTCTTACCCAAGGATGTGGCCTCCTGTAGATGGGACAGGGTGGGTTCCCAGCAAGTTTGCTTCCTCGGAGAAAGAGAGGCTCCATAGTGGTTAAGATCCTGGATTCTTCCATCAGTTACTAAGTTCAGCTTTCAGTTTTGCTACTTGCTAGCTGGATGACTTTGGGAAAATTACTTAAACTCTCTAAGCATCAGTTTCCCCTGAAGAGGGTTAGTATAATGGGGTTGTCGGGAAGAAGAAATTAGAGTTGTTGTTATGTTCTGGAGAAAGATGTGGCAGTTTGCTTCCATAAAGATTTACAGCCATGGAAACCCTATGGGGCAGTTCTACTCTGTCCTATAAGGTCACTGTGAGTCAGAATTCACTAGACGGCAGTGGGTGGGTTGTTAGGTGCTGTAGAGTGGATTTCAGCACATAGTGTCCCCATATGACAGAGCAGAACAGCCCCACAGGGTTTTCTTGACTGTAATCTTTATGACAGCAACTCACCAGGTCTTTTTCCCATGGAGCCACTGGGTGCATTTGAACCGCCGATCTTTCGGTTAGCAGCTAAGCACTTAACCGTTGCATCACCAGAGCTCCTGGTGCATGAAAAAGACTTAGCATGGCTCCTGGCACAGAACAAGCACTCAGTAAGGTTTACTGGTTTTAATTCATATTCTTTTATTCTCTGGAGTCTCTCTCTCTGCCCAGCCCTCCAGCTCTCCTTGCCCTTTCATCAGCTCAGTTACCTGGGGTGGACCACCTGGTAGTTTGAGTAATAGCGCCTTCCTCAGCTCACAGGAGCAAAGCTTCTGACTGGAGAGCAGACCCACCAGCACACAGCAGCGCAGGAGATAAAGTGTGTGGCCTTGAGGATCCAAGAATTTAAGTGTGTGACCAAAGCCAAAACAAACAAACGAAAGTCCCTCCACAACCTACAGAATGGCCCCCTTAGCATGATGCCTCAAGAGCAGGGACATTGTCCTGTGAAATATTCTACAAGTACTCTCAGGAGTAATAATCATGAAAATATCCTTCTCCTCTAAAGAGAGGCTGTGAAACTTGGAGAGGACTCTTAGGAGAGTCCCAAAGACATGAGAACACTGGAAAAGAAGCCCTTTGCTTTGCCTGTTTCTTGTAACAAGCTTCCTTTCCAAAGTAGAAATAGCCAAAGCCACTGGAGTTTTGTTGATAACATGTAGGAAATTAAAACAGAACTCAAAAACCATTTTTTAACAGAATAAAATGAAACAAATACATTGTGTTGCTCAGCTGCACAGTTGATGTGCAAAGCATGTAATCATCATCGTGCTGGAAATGGACATTTCCCACTCATTGGTAATCACAGCCACTGTGTATTGGGTACTTACGAGGGCTAGACACGGGGCTGATGCTCTATATACACAGTCTCACTTACTCCTCACGATGACCCCACAGTGATCAGCCTCCCTACTTTAACTGTGAGGAAACTGAGGCTCAGCTAGGAAGTGGTAAAGTTAGGATCTGAATTCAGGTATTGTTACCTGCCATTGAGTTGGCCCCCAACTCATGGCAACCTCATGTACAATGGAATGAAATGCTGCCAGGTTCTGCACCATTCCCATGATTGCTTGGGGATTGGACCAGTGTGATCCATGGGGTTTTTATTGGCTAATTTTTGGAAATATCACCAGGTCTTTCTTCCTTGTTCATCTTAGTCTGGAATCTCTGCTGAAACCTGTTCAGCATCATAGCAACATGCAAGCCTCCACTGACAGATGGGTTGTGGCTGTGCATGAGGTACATTGGCTGGGAACTGAACTACGGTCTTCCACATGGAAGATGAGAATTCTACCACTGAACCACCGGTGCCTCAAGAACTCAAGTATACCTGACTCCATATTTGATGCTCTTAAGGACCAGGTGATGGAGAGACTTCCAGGACTGAAAGAGTAGAGGCTATCTGGGTCTCAAATGAAGTCTGTTTCTTTTTTTTTTTTTTTAAGTTAAATGCCATGATTAGATTGTGTGTGTGAGGGTGGGTGTTATGGATTGAATTGTGTCCCCCCAGAATTTCTGTCAGTTTGGCTAGGCCATGATTCCCAGTATTGTGTGGTTGTCCACCATTTTGTGATCTGATGTGATTATCCTATGTGTTATAAATCCTAACCACTATGATGTTAACGAGGCAGGATTAGAGGCAGTTATATTAATGAGGCAGTGCTCAATATACAGGATTAGGCTGTATCTTGAGTCAATCTCTCTTGGGATATAAAAGAGAGAAGTGAACAGAGAGGAGGGAGACCTCCTTCCACCAAGAATGAAGAACCAGGAGGAGCGTGTGTCTTTGGACTCAGAGTCCCTGCACTGAGAAGCTCCTAGACCAGAGGAGGACTGATGACAAGGACCTTCTTCCAGAGAGAGAAATTTGCACTTCTAGCCTCCTAGACTGTAAGAGAATAAATTTCTCTTTGTTAAAGCCATCCGCTTGTGGTATTTCTGTTATAGCAGCACTAGGTAACTAAGACAGTGGGTGTTGGCTTTATTCACAAAGTGATGGTTACCAACACAGCCTCCCATATCCCTGTCTTAAGTAGAGCTTGGGGTCCCCTCTTCAGGGTCGGGCACTGGTAGTAACAGAGTTTCTGTAGCATGGGTCTCTTCACATGGGTATTGTCTTAGTCATCTACTGCTCCTATAACAGAACTACCACAAGTGGATGGCGTTAACAAAGAGAAATTAATTTCCTCACAGTAAAGTAGGCTAAAAGTCCAAAATTCAGGGCATCAGCTCCAGGGGAACACTTTCTCTCTCCCAGCCTTCTCATCAAACTTCCCCATGGACTAGGAGCTTCTCCGTGCAGGGACCCCAGGTCCAAAGGTCACACTTTGCTCCCGGCACTGCTTTCTTGGTGGTATGAGGGCCCCAACTCTCTGCTTGCTTCCCTTTCCTTTTATCTCTTGAGAGAGAAAAAGTGGTGCAGGCCACACCCCAGGGAAACTCCCTTTACATTGGATCAGGGATGTGACATTAGTAAGGGTGTTATACAATCCCACCCTAACCCTCTTTAACATAAAATTACAATCACAAACGGAGGACAGCCACACAATTCTGGGAATCGTGGCCCAAGCCAAATTGATACACACTTTTTTGGAGGGACATAATTCAAACCATGACAGGTATCCACTTGGCAGGGGTAGAAACAGGTTTTCATGTTCTGTTAATTCCCCCACGAATATTCAAGAAGTTCTAAGGCATGAAGAGGCTTGAGATTTTAGTTTTAATGCTAAGTTTAAGGTGGCTGTAGATGTGGCAGGAACAAAAATCCAGACATCAATCACAAAAGTCATTACTGAAACGGAAAACTGGTCCTCTGGTAAAAGGTTGAATGTGGCTTCATATGGAGGGAAAAAGGATGAAGAGGGACTTGTTAATGGTCTCCAGAACAAGGCTGTAGGAAATGAGCTAAAATTACAGCAAGCACAGGTGCAGGTGGAGGGAGGGAGGGACAGAGGCAGAGAGGAAGGAATTACCACACTGCCTTTCAGAGAGCCGGTGGTCAGCTGACATCTTCTCCCCAGAGAGGCAGTTTACGGCCCTTGAAGAGAATTCGTTTTTGCCTTATTGTGACTGAATCTTCCAGAGAAATCTGTTTCCTGACTGAAAGCTGATAAACCAAAGCTGGCTGTGGATGAAGCCATTTGAAGCAGCTGATCCGAAACAATTTTATTCTTACAAAACAAGAACAAATACAGAACACTTAAATTGCCAAGAGAAGTGGTTCAAAAATATTCAGTGTTCTGAGGGGACGGCGAGGAAGGCAGGAGCAGGGATAGGAGCAGGCTGGTTTGTGGCCATCTGGCTTGGGGGGCTGGTGTCTTATGGCTGATTTTGGGCCACTGGAGTTGTGGGGTAGTAGTGACTGACACCCCCCCCTCCCCAGCCTTCCCTCATACACGAGGTCACCCAAAGCACTGAAGTCCACAGAGTTCGAGAACAGACTAAGAGAGCAAAGAACTTGTGTCAGGAATCTGACATCAGAGGCCAGCTGGAGACACTGGTGAAGCTGGTTCTTAGTGGTTCTTATGAGTCCTTCTCACCAAGAAATCTACTGACCATACTTGTCTAAACTCTTAATTGGTTTGCATCTAGGGCAGATAAGACAAGGTTGTTGCTTATCCTCCCTTCTACATCCATTTAATCACCAAAGCTCCCATGACTTCCTGTGCTTCTGTTTGCATTATTATTACAGAATATTCTTCTGTATACTTGCTTGCCTCACCCTTTAGACTTCCCTCTTTCCTCTCTATCTTCCTTTCTTCTCCTCTCCCTTTTCTCTTTCCTTCAAGATTTTTCTCCCTCACCCCCAGTCTTTCAGACTAGAACATCTTCACTTTTTGATGATTTCTGTGAGATTTCAGAGTGTTAATCCTGGGACCTTTCATCACCACTTGAAGAAGGTCACTTTTTAGGTCTAATCACAACAATGGAGATGAGTGTGAAGCCTATCAGGTACTGGAGAGAGTCCAAGGAAGGAAAGAACTGACAGAAAAGCGTCAAAATTCTAATGGAAAAAGATTAACTGAGAATTAGACACAGGGGAGAAAGCTGTGCCACAAAGAACAAAATCTTTATTCTCCTTCCTATTTTTCTGCTCAGGTTGAAGACTCCTCTCTTCAACACAATTTTTCCCTGTTGTTAACGTTCCATTGTTAAATTCAAACCAGGCTTCCTCTGGATCTACCAGATAGTGTTAGTAATAAGTAACTAAGGTTTGTATGCAGTTTTACAAGGTGTAACTGTTCTCAATACATTTTCAATTCTCCCAACACCCCTCTCTGGAACTGTCCCTTGACCCTAAATTTCACCCTAGATACAGACTTGTCCCTCTATTTCTCTTCCCAGCCAAAGACCCATGTATGTTCCTTGTGGCTCATCTGTATCACCTCCCATTCATTTATCAACTACTATAGCCCAGCTTCCCCCCACCATCCGATGGAATCCAGTCTTGCCAAATTCACAAGCAACTTCCCTATTCTTTAATCCAATGGGCAAGGTCAATCCATATCCTACTTGGACTCTCAGTTGCCTTTAACCAAGGTACTCCCTCCTACCTTCTTGAAACTCACTTCTCCCTTGGTTTCCAGGGCTCTGCTCTGGTCTGGTTGTCCCCCTACATCTCAACTTGCTCTTTCTCAGTCTCCTTGGTAGGCCCCATTTCCTCCATCTGCCACCTAAGTGTTTTCTTGAGGTCTGTCCTTGGACCTTGTCATGGATTGAATTGTGTCCTCCAAAAATATCTGTGAACTTGTCTGGGTCATGTTTAATTGTGTACCATTTTGTAATCTGATGTGCTTTCCTTATGTGTTGTAAATTCAATCACTATGATCTAATACGATGGATTAACAGCAGTTATACTGATGAGGTCTACAAGATTGGATAGTGTCTTAAGCCAATCTCTTTTGAGATATAAAAGAGAGAAGTGAGCAGAGGCACATGGGAACCTCACACCACCAAGAAAGCAGTGCCAGGGGCAGAGTGCATCCTTTCGACCTGAGGTTCCTGCGCTGAGATGCTCCCAGACCAAGGGAAGACTGATGCATCACAAGGACCTTCTTCTAGAGCTGACAGAGAGAGAAAGTCATCCCCTGGAGCCGGCACCCTGAATTTGGACTTGTAACCTACTAGACTGTGAGAGAATAAATTTCTCTTTGTTAAAGCCATATACTTGTGGTATTTCTGTTAGAGCAGCACTAGATGAATAAGCCAGGCCTCTTCTCTTTTTATTGATTATCCTCTCTGGGAAGTCTCACCCCTCCTGTGATTTCAGTGATCACCTATATGTGAGTAGCTCCTAAATCCCTCTCTCTAGTCCTGACCCTCTAGAACTGCATATCCCCATGCTTCCAGTGGTATTTCCCTTGGATTTCCCACAGACACCTTACATTCATTATGTCCCAACTGTTCTTAGCAACTCTTTCATTCAGCTTTTCTATTTTGGTTAATGGGACCCAGTCCCTTCAGTCACCCAGGCCAGAGGCCTGGGGTCTTCCTGGACTCCTCTTCCTCTCCTAACTTATGCAGTGCTTTAATATGACATGTAAGGCTCTTCATAAGCTGGCTGTTAGTTACCACAGAAGCCCTTTTCCCTCCCATATCCATCCTCACCCTACACACAAGCCACCCTGAACTAGTTACCATTCCCCAAATGTGCCACTGTTCTCTACCTTTGCACCTGCATCTCCCTCTGCCAGGAATGATCTTTCCCTGCTTCTTCATCTGCTGTTCCTCCTTTAGGGCTCTAGTCAGCAGCATCGCCTCTGGAAAGTCTGCCTTTGACCTTCTTTGGGTTAGGATCTCTTCTGTGGGCTCCCATGACTTCCTGTACATCTGTTTAGCATTGCATTTATTACAGAATATTGTAATCTTCTGTGTATTTGCTTACCTCCCCCTTTAGATTCTAAGTTCCTTAAGGGTGAGGAATTTATCTTTTTTTTTCACTCCGTTGCCAGCCCCTAGCACAGTTTATGGTACATAGAAGAACCTTTAATGTTTGAATGAATGGGGCATGCCAGGTATGACAACTATAGGGGCCTGAACCTGCAATAGAACCCAGTTTTTCTGCATCCATGGACAGTACTCTTTCCTCACAGTCCAATTTTCAGCACCTATCCTTGAATGTCTCATCTTGACAGCCTAGTATGCTTAAAATTGAAAGTGTGTTTGAACAGACATAAACCTATCCATAGCTGCTTTTAGAGGGTCTTAGAACACTCCTACACATGTTCTTTTAGACTGGGACAATTTTATATTGTTATAATACATATGGTCCAGTGGCCCAGCCCAGCCATGGCTGCCCAGAGTATAACTCTTAGCATCACTATGTCTTCCACCCACATCCCCTAGCCCTCCATCCAAGGGATATGAGCCAATGCTGGCCTGAGCCTTAGAATGGTAACCATAATCCTATTCTTCTCATTGAGGGGAAGGGTGGGGGCCCAAACTCCAGCTAAACTGAACTATCTTTAATACTTCCAACTCTCTGTGCTCAATCTTGTTCCAGGCTTTGTACATCCCTTTTATGTGGGATGCCCTTCCCGCAATCCCCACCACACACAATACTTTCATTTAGCTGACTCCTCTCATTTTTCAAGTTTCAATTTAGATATCATAAACTCATGGAGGCTGAATTCTGGCTAGGTGTCTCTTCTGGTGCCCTCATTGCCCTTGGATCACCTCAATTATGACACTGGCCACACTATTCTGGAATTGACCGATAACTTATATGTGTCCTCCACTAGGCTATAAACTCCTGGACCAGGAGAGACTGTGTCTGCCCATTCCATGCAACTGCGGTGCCTGGAACAGTGCCTGGGTTTTTGTTAAGTAGAGAAGTGATTTTTTTTTTTAATAAGAAATTTTCTCTCTATGATTCATTTTTACCAAGAAGCACACCAGGAAAAATTCTGAGAATCCTCAGCTTTTGCATATCGTTACAGTTATAAGTGTTATAGATAAGTGATATGCAGGCTTGTGGATTTCTGCCTTAAAAAAAAAAGTGTTTTTCTGTCCTACATTTCGCCTCTCATCCATTACTAGAAGACCTGTGCCTCAAAGGTCTCATCTTACTCAACTTCCTGACTCCCCACAGCTCTACAGACCATAAGGCTGGGCACATGTGGTTGTGAATTGTTTTTGTCCTAGGCACTTACACCATTACAAGTTTAAAGACTAGAATTGGTTCAGCTGATATTTCACAGACAAGAGAAAATAAATGTGCAGCTTTCTAGATTTGTTTTAGTCTTTATCTTATGTCTTATGTTGAAAATGTCTGAGAAAACTCACAGAAGGGTTGGAAAGTTCACAATGTATTTTGTGGTTTATAGAGAGAAAAAGGTGGAAAGTAAATCATTTTAAGGTGGTAAATATTTGGCTCCTTATGCCCTTGTGCCTACAAATGAAAAGAAAGATAAGGAAAAATCAATTTTGTAAAAGACTACATGTGAATTGGCTTCTGGCAATGCAATGATTAAGCAGTTGCCATTTCTAGAAAAGTGAATTTTGTGATTCTTCAGTGACCTCTGTTACCAACCAAAATGCTATAATATTTTGTGAAGCACTTGCATGGTTTATGTTTATTTAAGACTTAAGTCTCTGGAGAATTTTAATGATTGTAAATACCTAATGATGCCACTTTATAAAACTAGATTCCAACTTGCTAAGTGTTTCCTCAGTCTCGAGCTGATGATTCTGTTTTTTGATCAAAGCTTCTGCAAAGTCTGGTTTCCATGGCTACTGAAGCGAAGAGGAACCATTGACTCATCTTGCTGTACTCTCCTCAATTCTGCATCCCATTTGCAGGTAAGTGGAAAGTCTCTGTCTCAGCCAAATCCCTGGCAAGATGGTATCTTTGGATCGGCAGGCAAGAAGTTTCTTGGGGTTGTTTTTTACTAAAGGATGAATGGCTGCTATGTGTGAAGTGAAGAGACCCAGGATATGACCATGGTTGTCCTGATAATTGTGCCCTCCCCGTTCCAGGAGAAAGGGAAAAGCAACTAAGATTTCTTAGTCTTACTCTGTTCCAGGCCTTGTACCAAATTTGACAGACTTCATCTCACTGCCTGTCTGCTTGTCCAGAGCAGAGACTGTTTGTAATTTATCATTACACACCTAGCATCTAACATAATAAATTAAGAATTTACTTTATAAGGATCAGCACAAAGCTGGTTCCTATGAGATGGAGATTAAAGATGTCCCAAATGTCTAACTTTTCTAAGCTGCTGTACCACTCCATCATCTCTAACATCAACTACTCCCTCTCTCCTCAATACTCTTCCTCCAGCCTGGCTTCCCTAATTCACTGCAACATCTTACAGAACTCACAAAGCATATAAAGGAAATATGATTCATGTGGTTTTGGAGGCTGGCAAGTCACAGATTTGTGGGTCAGACATAGACTTCTCCCTGGCCCTCAGTCTCTGCCCAAAGGCACTCAGCTTTCTCCCTCCTTGGGCCAGGAAGCCTACTGCGCCATCTCCTGTGGGTCTCTGCTGCTGGTCTCTGGTTCGGATCTCTCCTTCTTTGGTGATGGTGGGCTCTCCTCTCTGCTCTGGAATTGGCTCTCTTTTAAGACAAAACTGACCAGTCCTCTCAGTGGGCCACAATTATGTTATTTGCACAGCCCCACCCCAGCACCTGGGTGGGAGTCACAACACCATGGCTAGAAAGGCCACACACAAAATAATTAATCACACCACACATAGTTTATGTTTATTGCTATGAATGATTGCTGAACGAATTAATGAGCAAACAACCCTGCATGATAGGTATTATAAACCCAGTTTACAGATGACCTCAGAGAAGTTAAATAAGTTGTTTAAGGTGTTATCCCTTTATCATCCGACATAAGATGTATTAATAATAATTAACTTTATAGCACAGTATTTTAGTTACTGGACATCAAAAGGATCACCCAAACACTTTGCATCTCTTCTGGGGAATAGTTTAGTATGTTTTCAGTTATACACAGACTAGTTGTTATCATGTTAAGTGAAAATATGACTTTGTAATTGCCTTTATTTGGAGATTAAGTATGGTTTAAGGAGAAGTGTACAGGCTCCAGGTTGACTGTGATGCTCAGTTTTATTTGTCAACAAGGGTAGGCCATGTTGTTGTTAGCTGGTTGTCAAGTTGGTTCCAACTCATAGTAACTCTAGTACAACAGAGCAAAACACTGCCCTGTCCTGCGCCATCCTCACAATCGTTGTTATGTTTCAGCCCATTGTTGCAGCCCACTGTATCAATCCATCTCATTAAGAATCTTCCTCTCTTTCGCTGACCCTCTATTTTACCAAGCATGATGTTCTTCTCTAGGAACTGGTCCCTCCTGATAACGTGTCCAAAGTGCATAAGACAAAGTCCCGCCATCCTCGCCTCTAAGGGGCATTCTGGCTGTACTTCTTCCAAGACAGATTTGTTCGTTCTTCTGGCAGTCCATAGTATATTCAATATTCTTTGCCAACACCATAATTCAAAGGCTTCAGTTCTTCTTTGGTCTTCCTTATTCATTGTCCAGCTGTTGCATGCATATGAGGCGAATGAAAATACCATGGGTTGGGTCAGGCACACTTTAGTCCTCAAAATGACATCCTTACTTTTTAACACTTTAAAAAGGTCTTTTGCAGCAGATTTGCCCAATGCAATACATCGTTTGATTTCTTGACTGCTGCTTCCATGGGCATTGATCGTGGATCCAGGTAAAAAGAAATCCTTGACAACTTCAATCTTTTCTCCATTTATGATGTTGCTTATTGGTCCAGTAGTGAGGACTTTTGTTCTCTTTATGTTGAGGTGCAGTCCATGCTGAAGGCTGTGGTCTTTGATCTTCATCAGTAAGTGCTTCAGTCTTCTTCACTTTCAGCAAACAAGGTTGTGTCATCTGCATAATGCAGGTTGTTAATGAGTCTTCCACCAATCCTGATGGCCCGTTCTTCTTCACATAGTCCGACTTCTCAGATTATTTGCTCAGCATACAGACTGAATATGTTTGGTGAAAGGATACAACTCTGACATACACCCTTCCTGATTGTAAGCCACAGAGTATCCCCTCGTTCTTTTCAAACAATTGCCTCTTGGTCTATATTCAGTTTCCTCATGAACACAAGTATTCTGGAATTCCCATTCTTCGCAATGTTATCCATAATTTGTTGTGATCCACATAGTTGAATAAATTTGCATAGTCAATAAAACACAGGTAAACATCTTTCTGGTATTCTTTCTTTCAGCCAAGATCCATCTGACATCAGCAATGATATCCCTCCTTCCACGTCCTCTTCTGAACCTGGCTTAAATTTCTGGCCGTTCCCTGTTGATGTACTGCTGCAATTGCTTTTGAATGATCTTCATCAAAATTTTACTTGTGTGTAATATTAATGATATTGTTCGATAATTTCTGCATTCTATTGGATCACCTTTCTTTGGAATGGGCACAAGTACGGATCTCTTGCAGTTGATTGGCCAGGTAGCTGTCTTCCAAATTTCTTGGCATAGACAAGTGGGCACTTCCAGTGTCGTATTCATTTGTTGAAACATCTCACTTGGTATTCTGTCAATTCCTGGAGCCTTGTTTTTTGCCAATGCCCTCAGTTCAGCCTGGACTTCTTCCTTCAGTACCATCTGTTCTTGATCATATGTTACCTCCTGAAATGGTTGAATATTGACCAATTCTTTTTGGTACAGTGACTGTGTATTCCTTCCATCTTCTTTTAATCCTTCATGCATCCTTCTATTTTTTGCCCATAGAATACTTCAATATTGCAACCCGAGACTTGAATTTTTTTTTTTTTTTCCAGTTCTTTCTGCTTGAGAAATGCCGAGCTTGAGAGATGGGTAGGCTTTAATCCCAGTTATTCAATCAAACACTAATCTCAGTGTTGCTTTGAAGGTCCTCTGTAGATGTGATTAAAGTCCATAATCAGTGGTGAGTAATGCAACAACTATTTGAATCCAGTCTGTCTGGTTCAAAGTCTGTTCCCCCTACTCTACATTAAACAGGAAAAAATGGCTACTGAATTCTTCTTGACACATAAATCCAGCAATCAAATCTACAAAGATAAAAAACCTACCATGTGCCAGGTACTGGAACAAGTATGTCACTCAGGTTATCATATAGCAACACCAAGTGCCATACCTTAACTGTGATCTGAATAAATTAGGGCATAGAAAATCTCCTTTTTTTTTTTTTTTTGCTTAGTTCTTTTCTGCAACATTCCCTAAAGAGTGTGTTCCCTGAAATTCCAGTGTCTGAAATAAAAGATTCTTTTACCATAAAAACTTTGAAAATATTCAAACTAACACCACCTCCTGCAGATACATAGTGTGCATGCATGATGGGTTAGAAGACTCTGAGGAATCCTGCAGTAAAAATAGTTTCTTGAACTCCACTTAACTCAGCATTTCCATTTACTGGTTTTCTTTCTGTCCATCTCTCTTTCCATCCTTTAATTCTTTATTCCGTTTAAAAACCTCTTGATCATAAAAACATTAGTTTCCCTAACTCTACCGCTAAATGGAAAAAGCCAGCCAACTCTCAGGAGGCGGGAGGTGTCTCTCTTGGAACAGCTTTTCTCTAGGGTTAGTATAAGGAGCCCTTACATCAGAATCACCTGGACACCTGTTAAAATGAAGATTTCTGGGTTCTGCCCCTCAGATTCTGATTCAGTAGGCCTGGGACAGGGTCCAAGAATCTTCATTTTTTAACAGGCACTCCCAGGTGATTCTTAGGCTCATGACAGTTTAGAGAACCACATCTCTAAAGAAACTTCATCATGCCATTCAGATAACAGAACATGATTTAGTGAAGGCTTACTTTCTTCTCACTCTCTCATGGTCCTCTCGTCCTCTCCCCAGCAATGAATGCTCTTATTATTGGTGCGTAGTGGGTGCTTGGAATCCCTGAGTAGTGCACATGGTTAATACTGTCGTCTGCTAACAAAACAGTTGGAGATTCTAGAGGCACCTCTGAAGAAAGGCATGGAAATCTACCTCTGAAAAATCAACCATTGAAAACTCTATGGAGCACAGTTCTACTCTGACACACAGGGGGTCGCCATGAGTCAGAATTGGCTCTACAGCAACTGGTCAAGTAAGTGTTTTCATGAAATGATTTAATATTCTGGTATTATTTCATTAATACATATGTTCACTTGGTGAAAATCCAGAAGGTTCTTCTCTTCTAATTTACTTCCATGGGCCTTGATTTCCCTTTCAGTCTCACAGTCTCTGCCTGTTCCTTACCCTGTGACGAATACCTGTTGCTTTATCTGCCCACATGTGCCCCTGCTCCTGGGCTCAGTAATCTCCTTCTAAGGGGCTGCTCCTCCCTCAACCCCCTTCATATGGAGGATCTGCTGTTTTTTCAGGACCCAACCCCAGCCATATGGTTTGATGTACAGGGATGGAACCTGAGCCAAGCTGGGCCAATGAGACCCTTCCCTGGGTTTTTGGACATGAGATCAAACATATCAGGTTAGTCTCTCTGACATAGCTAAGACTAATAAACTATAAAGCTCATGTGTTCCGCCATGTAGAGAATTTCAATTTGCAGTGGGGAAGAAGAATGAAGCTGATGTGCAGAGCAAAGCACTGTTAAGAAATTAAAAAAAAAGCATTTTGACAGCATTTTGTTCCCTTGTTTCAGTTGTTCCCAAGACCTGACCCAAACCGGTTGCCATCCAACTTATAGCAACTCCATATGTGTCAGAGTAGAACTGTGCTCCACAGGGTTTACGATGGTTGATTTTTTGGAAGTAGATCACCAGGCCTTTCTTCTGAGGCACCTCTGGGTGGACTTGAACCTCCAACACTTTGGTTAGCAGCCAAGTACATTATTCATTTGCTCCACTCAAGGACTCCCTTTCAAGGACACCCAAACTTTCTAATCAACTGTCCTTTTGGCTTATTCTGTTTCAGGTTTGATTCCTGTCATTGCATGCAAAGGATTCCTAACATATAAACTTTATTTGATTTTTTTTTTTTTTTTTTTTTTTGCTTTCCATGGTAATATGATTGCCTCTTTTCATGAGAGTAGGAAGGCAAGCTACCACCAGTGAGCAAAGGACAGGAAATTGCTTTAAGTGGTAGCATAAGTGGCCCAGCTTGAGGGTCACTTACATCTCAGAGGTGCGTATGCTGCTGTTTGCTAAGGCTTTTTTCCTCTAGAGCTAAGACATCAAAAAGCTTGAGATGAAAAGGAGAAAAGATCAAGATCATCTCTGCTCAAAATCTAATTTCTACCTAGAGAAAGATTTCATTTACCAACTATGTGTTGAACATATTATAATGTACTCTGTCCTGGGCTGAATCCCAGACCCTCCTCACACTTTAGAATTTTTTAGCTCAACTGCCGCCCCTTGGCTTAGAGTCATACCTACAGAAACAAAAGTCTATAATTCCAAAATAAAATAGTTTAAACCTTTACTCAATCTCTTGATAAAACAAGACATTTAGAAAAACAAGTCTTAAAATCCTCTTTCCTCTTCTCTCTCCTTCCTCATCCTCTCTTTCTCAATATTACTCCAGCTTAATGGGCCACAACTACCACAGCCTCTACCAGACTGAGTCCAGCACAACTAGATGGTGCCCGGATACCACCACCGACTGCTCTGACAGGGATCACAATAGAGGGTCCCGGACAGAGCTGGAGAAATATGCAGAACAAAATTCTAACTCACATAAAAAGAACAGACTTACTGGTCTGACAGAGACTGGAGAAACCCCAAGTGTATGGGCCCAGGACATCCTTTTTACTCAGTACTGAAGTCACTCCTGAGGTTCACCCTTCAGCCAAATATTAGACAGGCCTATAAAACAAACAATAATATACGTAGCTCAACCATGTATAGGAGACTAAATGGGCACACAAGCCCAGGGGCAAGGACAAGAAGGCAGGAGGAGACAGGAAAGCTGGACAAATGGAAATGGGGAACCCAAAGTTGAGAAGGGAGAGGGTTGACATGTCACGGGATTGGCAACCAATGTCACAAAACAATGTGTGTATTAATTGTTTAATGAGAAACTAATTTGCTCTGTAAACTTTCACCTAAAGCACAATTCAAAAAAAAAAAAAAATTCCTCCAGCCTGGCCGTTGCTCCCCAACTCTCTCCTCCTCATTCTGAAGTCCCCCAAACTTGACCTGTGCAGGCTTTTTTTTTTTTTTTCCCCATCCATCTTCTATCTCTCCCCATCTCCCTCTTAGAACTCTCTCCAGTTCTGAGGGAAAGAAATTAGGTCTATCCAGCTTCTCTTGTTGTTCTCATTATCCATCACACTAATCTGTATAATAATGTCCCAGGAGCCAACAGGCAAAGCAGAACTCTTCCCAGTGGGTGGAGGTGCGGGAGAGATGGTGAACACTCAGTTACTTGCCACATGAGCTGACTCTCACCCAGGTCTCCATTTGAATTCAGGTCTGTCAGGAATGAGACTTCCTGCTGCATAGGTAAGCCCAGGACATGATTCCTTTTTAAAATTCTCTTTTAGCAGCTTTAAAAACTGAACTTTCCAGACAGAGCCAGGCAAAAACAATTTGAAAAGGGCAGCTTGTCATAGCCGTGCACAGCCCTTGGGGCATATTCCCCTGCCCAGCCATGTCTTTTTGGATTATGAATAATGTGGTGGTGTTTCTCTCTGGCCTAAATAACAAGTATATTGTTTGCTCCCTACCACTGAAGAGCTATTACAGAAAAAAGTCAACTGCTGCATGGCCCACTGGGCTGTGTCTTTCCTCAAGATTGGTTGTCAACATTAAGAGATTTTGACCCAAACATTCAGAATTTACCCAGTTTCTCCTTCTCCTTTCCATCTGCCCCCATTCTATTCCTCGTGTCCTCACCTAACTTCCCCTCTGCCTCCAGCAGGGGGCAGTGGTCAGGGAGATGCTGGTTGCAATTTCCTGGTGTGTTTATTAATTAATTCATTTAAGCGTTTCATGAATTACAGTCTATAAGCCCAATAGTGTCCTAGACATCGGGAGAAAAAGAGGAGATTAAGAGACAAAGCACCTGCTCCCATAGTATGTATGTTCTAGTGGGAGGAGCTAGAAAATAAATATATACATAAAGGAAAAAGAACATGACAGAATATGATATGCTATGAAAAAATAAAAAGGCTGATGTCATAATGATGCTGTGGGTTGCAGCTTCTTCCATTTGGATGATCAAGAAAGGCCTCACTAAGTAGGTGATATCTGAGTTAATCAGGACTCAGTAGTGTGAAGTTCTGAGGGAAGAGTGTTCCAGAATCTACTATTTCCAGACTCCATACTGGACACGCTGAGAGACAGAGAGTTTCCATAAATGCAATCTTATATATGCAGTCTTATACTTAGCACATAGAGATGCAGAGATGCTCTGGTTGGAGCAGAGATGGGATACCTGAATCTCCACTCTCCTGGGCAGCCACTCCACACTATCCCTCCCACCTTATCTGAGATCTTTGTGACATATGATTTAAAAGCCACTAATACATAGGATGGAAACCCTGGTGGTGTAGTGGTATAGTGCTACAGCTGCTAACCAAAAGGTTGGCAATTTGAATCCACCAAGTACTCCTTGGAAACTCTGTAGGGCAGTTCTACTCTATCCTATAGAGTCGCTATTAGTTGAAATTGACTCGATGGCAGTGGTTTTGTTTTGGTTAATATATAAGATATGGAGCCCTGATGGCACAGTGGTTAAGAGATCTGCTGCTAACCAAAAGGTCGGCAGTTTGAATCCACCAGCCACTCCTTGGAAACCGTATGGGGCAGTTCTACTCTGTCCTATAGGGTTGCTATGAGTCAGAATTGACTCGACAGCAACGGGTTTGTTTTTTTAATATAGAGGATAGAGCATGAAATTTTTGGTGAGACAGGTTTGCCTGTCTACTTGCTTGCTTTCTTCTTTCATTCACTGATTCATTGATTCAATAAATATTTATTGAAGATCTTGTGCTAGGTAGTAATTTGAATCTTGGCCTCACTGTTTATTAACTGCGTGACTTTAACCTTTTAGCCTGTTGGGCTTCAGTTGCCTCCCCTGCAAACATACATTCGATAACTACCTCATAAGCCTCGAGAGTGATGGGAGTGGATACATCTGCAGCATCCATGTAGCTCCTGGCGCTTAGTGGGAGGACTTCTTGCCTTCCTATGCTGATCCTTAAAGTATGATGTACTTCAGACTGAAATCGTTTTTTTTAAAAATGTATAGTACACACACACACACTTTTAAAACAATTCTACATGCCTCCATTCCTTGCCCTTTTCTTTGTGTCAAACCAGTGAGAAGCTTTCAAAGGCTTCCTTTTTCTTCCCCTCTCACCTTCAACTTGATACCATTTCTCAACTCCTGTTCATGGCCACAGCAGGTAACCTCCTCTTTTGCCAGTCTTCTTGTTTTCCCAGCCTGCAAGTCCCCAGCTCACTCTCTTGCTTCTCCTCCAGATCAGCTGATCCCAGCTTCTCTCTCAACATCTGCTGAGCCCTTCCTCTCCATAAATAATAAAAAGAAGCCACTGGAAACTAAAAAAACAAAAATTCCTTCTATTTTTCCCAGAGTACAAAATCCTTGTGTCCTACATCCTTGAGTTACCAGAGGGTTCCAACTTCTTCTCTTCTGGTTAAACTGTTATTTCTTCCCTGCTAATGGGGGACAAAACATAGCTTGGGGGACAAAACATAGCTTGGCTTCTAGAATGGCCATGAATGACTGGGGTTAGTACTGAACAGGCTTTCTATAGTTTCCATCAGCAACCATGACATGATGTTTAAAATCACATCATTCAAGTCAGCAAAGAAAACTGCATATATTTAAATTTTTCTCTAGGGCCAGACTCTTCATCCATTATACAGAGAGTGCCTTAGTTATCTAGTGCTAGTATAACAGAAATACCACAGGTAGATGGCTTTAACAAACAGAAATATATTCTCTCACAGTCTAGGAGGCTAGAAATCTGAATTCAGGCACCAGCTCTAAGGTAAGGCTTTCTCTCTCTGTGGGCTCTAGGGGAAGATCCTTGTCACCAATCTTCCTCTGGTCTAGGAGCTTCTCAAAGCAGGGACCCTACATCCAAACGACATTCTCCACTCCCGCCTCTTCTTTCTTGGTGGTATGAGGTCCTTCTCCTCTCTGCTGGATTCTCTCTTTTGTAGCTCAAAAAAGATTGACTCAAGATACAACCTAATCCTGTAGATTTAGTCCTGCCTCATTAACATAACTGCCTCTAATCCTGCCTCATTAACATCATGGAAGTTAGGATTTACGACACATAGGATAATCACATCAGATCACAAAATGGTGGACAGCTACATAATACTGGGAATCACGGCCTAGCCAAGTTGTTGACACCCAACTTTGGGAGGACATAATTTAATCCATAACAGATAGTGTAGTGGTTAAGAATAAAAGTTTGGAAACTAGATGGCCTGCATCCATATCCCAGTTCTCATTCATATGAGCTGTGTAGTATTGGTTAAGTTGCTTTTTTTTTCCAATTTTATTGTGTTTTAGGTGAAAGTTTACAGCATAATTAGTTTCTCATTAATACACAAATTGTTTTGTAACATTGGTTGCAATCCATCTTTTTTTTTTAAAATAATATTTTATTGTGTTATGGTGAAAGTTTACACAACAAATTAGGTTCCCATTTAACAATTACTACACAAATTGTTCAGTGACATTGGTTGCATTTTTCACAGTGTGTCAACGTTCTCATTAATTCCATTCTGGGGGTTTTGTTTCCAGTAATCTGGTTTCTTTGTCCCTTTACCTTTTCATCTTTGCTTTAGAGTAATTGTTGACCATTTGATCTCATATAGATGATTTCTTAAAGGTGCACAGTTCTCACTGGTAATATTCTTCCTTTTATGGGCCAATTTGTTATTTAGCTAAAGGTGATCTCAGGGGGTAGTTTCAGTTCAAGGTTTATGGAGTATCTCAGGGCAATAGTCTCAGGAAGTCCTCTAGTCTCAACTGGTCCAGTAATCCTGGACTTTTTTAAGAATCTGAGTTCTGTTCCACATTTTTCTCCCTTCTATCAGGATAGATCTATTCTGGCCTTGATCAGAACAGTCATTAGTGGTAGCCAGGCACCATCTAGTTCTTCTGGTTTCAGGGTAGATGAGGCTGTGGTTCATTTAGACTGTTAGTCCTGTAGACTAGTTTCTTCTCTGTGTCTTTCATTTCCTTCTTTTTTGCTTTGGATGAGAAGAGACTGAGAGTTGTATCTTAGATGGCCACTTGCAAGCTTTTAAGACCCTAGATACTACTCACCAAACTAGGATGTAGAACATGAACTTTATGAACAGTATTATCCCAACTGACTGAGATGTCACATAAGACTATGTTCCTAAGTCTTATAACTCAGAAAACCAATCTTTTGAGGTATTTGGTTATGTCTAAGAAGTATCCTTAACTGTGCCCCCATGTGCTTTATTATATATGAATATATATGCATGCACACACACGTATATACATATACACATTTAAAAAAACTCAAACCTGTTGCCGTCAAGTCGATTCCAACTCATAGTGACCCTATAGGACAGAGTAGAACTGCCCCATATGGTTTCCAAGGAGTGGCTGGTGGATTCAAACTGCCGACCTTTTGGTTAGCA
>NW_004444077.1:3567527-3600079 GCF_000243295.1 Trichechus manatus latirostris
AAGTCGATTCCAACTCATAGTGACCCTATAGGACAGAGTAGAACTGCCCCATATGGTTTCCAAGGAGTGGCTGGGGGATTCAAACTGCCGACCTTTTGGTTAGCAGCTGAGCTCTTAACTACTGTGCCACCAGAGCTCCATATATACATATAGTTACATGTATATATGCGCACACATATACACACTTATACACATATATACACACATATGTAACCACACATATTTTTTTGGTTGTTGTTGCAAAATTATATATGTCCTAGCATTTACAGAAATATCCTTTTGTGTGTGTGTGTACTTCTTAGTGACATCATTTACCTTGGTCAAGCTGTGTGTTACCTTTCTCCTCACCAAAAATAACAAGCGTCTACTATCCAAAGAGTGATTCCCCCTCTCCCAACCCCTACCCATCTCTGGTAACCACCAATGAATGTTGGTTTCTGTGTGTATATCTGTTTTTGTCTTTTTATAAATGTGAGATCATACAATATTTGTCCTTTTGTGATTAACTTATTTCGTTCTGCATAATGTCCTCCAGATTCATTCATGTGATGTTTCAGGGACTCATCATTATTCTTTACGGTTGCATGGTATTCCATTGTACGTATGTACCATATTTTGTTTATCCATTCATCTGACGATGGGCACACTTAACTTCTTTATGCCTCAGCTTTCTTATCTTTCTCTGTAAAACCTTTCCCTAGAATTCTACATCCTCATATTCTTATGCATGTAAATAAAATAATACATTTGAAATACTCAGAACATTGTTTCACCTATAAAAAACACATAAGTATTATCTATTAATTTTTTTTTATTATTATTACTTTAAAAAGGGTGCTCTGGATAGTGTTCCCAGAGCTCTATACAATGAATAAATAAAGCTCAGGCAAATTATAAGAAATCAAACATTTTCTTGGCACTCCATAGGAGAACCACCACCTGTCTCAGATTGTTCTACTGTAGTGGCTTTACTGTTGCTATGATGCTGGAAGATATGCCACTGGTATTTCAAATACCAGCAGTGTCACTCATGGTCGGCAGGTTTTAGCAGAGCTTTCAGACTAAGATAGACTAGGAAGAAAAACTTGGTCATTTACTTTCAAAAATTAGCCACTAAAGACACTATAGATCACAACAGAATATATTGTATGAAATAGTGCTGGAAGATGCAAACATACCAACAATCATGAAGATGGCACAGGACCGGGCTACGTCTCATTCTGTTATACTTAAGGTCATCATGAGTCAGAGTCAACTTAACGGCAACTAAGAACAACAACCACACGTAGGTGGGGAAAGAGAGGGCAGGAACATCCAAAAGATAACCCCCTCCTGGTTTCCTTCAGCTCTCGCCATGGGGCAGGGAGATTATACATACATTCTTGTGTCTTTCCCTGTCCTGTCTCTAAGGATATGGTAGCTATGGAATCATGACAGTAGAAAGAGTGATTGAGAGAATGGAAGTAGGAATGAGTGAATAAATGAATAGATGAGTGAGTGAATGAACAGATATATGAATTACTGGTGATGGAATGAACCAAGGAGTCACATATTTTTCCACAGACTTTGACACTCAGCTTACCACTCCACCCAAACACACAGGTCCATTGTGCTCTAGTCTCCCCCAAACCAAGAATACTGTTGGTAACTGTATACTCCTTCCCCATCTTCCTCTCTCTCTCTTACATACACACACACACACACACACACACACACACACACAAAGAGGGTTCTCAGCTTGTGACTGTGCTTCTTGGGCTTCTTTTTGATTCTGCCCAAAGTCCTCTGAGTTCCATAGGTCTGCCCCATCACTGGCCCCAGCTCTCCAGAAAGGCACAGCAGGAATTACCTATGTGACTCAGAGATGCTGATGCTATCAGCAGGTCCTGGCAATGATGTGGGAAGAAACAGAGATGGTGCCATGTGGCCGTACTTTCCAGAAAGACTGGAGGACACCCATTGCCACAGGAAGACTTCAAATTCAGGGGTAGCAGACCTGAATTTTCTTTCAGACTGCAAATTCAGGGGTAGCAAACCTGAATTCTCTTTCAGAACTCTTGGACTAGAGTTTCAGCACAGAGAGAATTTTCATGTAAGACTGTAAAGTGTCAGCATACCTGCTGGGTATTGCTGTTGGGTATTGACTCTGCTAAGATAAACTATTTTTTACTGACAGGCATTGACATAAAGCACAATTTCTAACAGAATGAGACAGACTGCAGGATATAATTTCAGAAATCTGTCGGGAGTGACCTGGTACAGAGGCTTCCCTTCAGTTTCCCTAATGCTTTGGAAGTAGAAGGAGACCATGCTTACATTTTGGTCAGACCAAGGTAGGTAGCAACAATTTGGATGAGCATAGAGTGCAGTGAATTTGGATTGTAGTGCTTGTGACAATCTATTGGTATACTCAAATACTTTTTTCTATTTCTTACAGCCACCAAGGAGGAGGTGACCATCTAGCATAGGAGGTAAGAGAGAGGCATTGACAACAACTGTATATCGAGATACAGTGTCCAGGTGTAAAGACTCCACATCTGTTAGTTAAATGGTGCTTCTTGTTATCTACAAAATTAGCAGATGGTGCAAACCTAGGATGTAGACTGATAAGCCCAGTCAAAAATTACCTGGACACATGGAATGCAATAAAATAAAAGAGGAATCAATGTAAAGTCCTATCCTTAGAGTCAAGCCATCAATTGCACACATGAGGATGAAGATTGTAGCTATTCTGACAGCTGTCTTTGGGAGTAGACTTACCTGATTGAATCCCATTTCCACCACTCATAGTATTGGACAAATCGTTAAGCCTCCCTGAGCCTCTGTTTCCTCCCCCTGTGACTACTGTTTAATTATATGTACTTTGAAAGATTGTTTAAGAATTATTAACATTTATTAAAGGAGCCCTGGTGGCGCAATGGTTAAGCGCCTGGCTGCTAACTGAAATGTCAGCAGTTGGAACCCACCAGCTGCTCTGTGGGAGAAAAGACCTGGTGATCTGCTCCCATAAAAATTACAGCATAGGAAACCTTATGGGGCAGTTCTACTCTGTCCTATAGGGTCACTATGAGTCAGAATCAACTCAATGGCACATTTATTAAGTGTCTGGAATTTTAGTAAGTGCTCAGTGTAACGCTTCCCATCCCTCTCTCCACTCTCTAGCGGGTCCTCCAACCCTTGAGGCCCTCCCAAGCAGAAGGTGTCATGAGCTCCAAGAGAGGTCACACTCCTGTTTTGTTGTCTGTGCGTCGGGAACAAGGTGAAGGGAAACTGAGGTCTGTCCCACTCCCATTTCAGGATGTGTTCTGTTTCACTTTCTTCTAATATTTTTCTGACTCTGAGGATTTTGACTCTTGGCCATTATTCAGCATATGTGCAATTTTCATCTTGATTCTTTACCTTTCTCTCCACAGTGTTCTTTCTTATATGTCCTTGGTACTTGCAGGGTCTGTCTCTGTGGAGAAAGTTGAGATGAAGTCGCCAGGACTTGGAACTAATGCTGACATCACTTTAATGATTCTTTGCAATTCTATTGTCAAGCTTGTTTTAACGTTACCTCCAATAACTTCCTCTCCTGTGGAAAAAGGAGTAATAATGGTGATGGTTGTGGTGGAGTATGAGCTGGCAGGGATGAGTGAAGGGAAAGAAAATACAACTGTAGTACAGGCATGGCATGTATGTAATTTTGTCATTTCTATAAATGAGATTATTGAAAATATCAAAAAAAGAAAACCAAACCCATTGCTATCAAGTACATTCCAACTCATAGCAACCCTATAGGACAGAGTAGAACTGCCCCGTAGGGTTTCCAAGGAGCGACTGGTGGATTTGAACTGCCAACGTTTTGGTTAGCAGCCAAGCTCTTAACCACTATGTCACTAGGGTGCCATAGAAAATACAGGCATTTGAAATCCAGACAATCATAGCTTAACTAATAGCATCTACCTTTCTTTATAAAATTTTTACTCAGAAAGTCCTGGGTGGCATGAACAGTTTGCACTCAGCTGGTAACCAAAAGATTGGTGATTCGAACCCACCCAGTGGCACCGTGAAAGAAACAGGCCTGGCGGTCTGCTTCTGTAAAGAGTGCAGCCAAAAAAACCCTATGGAGCAGTTCTACTCTGTAACACCTGGGATCTCCTAAGTCACAAATCAACAACAACAACAAGATCAACAATAAAACTTTTACTCAGACTGCATAAAAAGATTCATCGTAGGTACCTTATCCCAAGAATGCTTGTAGTGAGGGACCTTGTGGCTCAAGAGGAAAAATCTGAGATTGGAAATTGGGGGCTTGGTTTCCAGCTGTACCTTTGGCACGAACCCCCTGTGTGACCTTGAGCAGATTACTCTCCCTGGGTCTCAGATTTCTTATGTGCAAATTGGTGATAATATGACCTGAATGGCAGCATGCGAGGATTAAATGAGATAATGTGGGTAAGTTGCCTAGCTCAAGACCTGGCACTGTGAGCAGGCCCTCTTACGTGTGCCAGCACCTCTATCTATACATTGAGGATAACAATGCCTGCCTCAGGGTCACGAATGCTGAAAATGAGGTCATGCTTTGAAAAGACCCTACACATATAAGGCATTCCTGGGGTTCAACATATAGGTGTCATCTTTCACAAAGCCCGTGTTAGTAAACGTTTGATGACAGTAATGAAGAGATAGCAGAATGTGGATGTCTTAGTCATCTAGTGCTGCCATAACAGAAACACCACAAGTGGATGGCTTTAACAAAAATAAATTTATTCTCTTGCAGTCTAGTAGGTTACAAGTCCAAATTCAGGGTGCTGGCTCCATGGGAAGTCTTTCTCTCTTTGTTGGCTCTGGAGGAAGGTCCTTGTGATGCATCAGTCTTCCCTTAGTCTAGGAGCTTCTCTGTGCAGGAACCTCAGGCCCAAAGGATGTGCTCTGCTCCCAGCACTGCTTTCTTGGGGGTACAAGTTTCCCATGTGTCTGCTCGCTTCTCTCTTTTATATCTCAATTATATATATAATTTCATTTAATGAGGCATTGATGGGTTCAGTTCCCGGCTAGTGCACCTCATGAGCAGCCACCACCCATCTATCAGTGGAGGCTTACATGTTGTCATGATGTTGAAGAGGTTTCAGTGGAGCTTCCAGGCTAAAACAGAGTAGGGAGAAAAGCCTGGCGATCTACTTCCGAAAATTAGCCAGTGAAAACGCTATGGACAAAAAGGTCTGATCCGCAACCGATCACGAGGATGACACGGGACTGGGCAGCATTTCATTGCATTGTGTATAAGGCTGACTCTACAGGAGATAACAACAATTTCATTTAATTTTCACTACAACCTAAATTAGGTAGTTGTAGCTATTCTTAGAGTGTCAGTTTAAAACTTTGACACTCAGAAAGATTAAAAACTTCTCCAGGTCTCACAGCTGGAAAGTGATGGAGCTGGATTTCTGCCCAGGCCATCCTGTTTCTAAAGCTGGAGCTATGCCGCCCTGACTCTCAGAAGCTCAGAGCAGAAGGAGGAGACGTATTTCTTCCTGCACTGCAGAGAGATGGCAGTTAATGTTCGTGGTTCTTTGTGTTTGAGCTCTGTGAGGAAAAGATTTATGGCAATCCTAGAATTAATAGTGCCTGGCAACTGTCGCCACCAAGATGGCTGGTCAAGAAGGGGAGTTCTGAAAACCTGGGCCAGTGGAGGCAGATCCTTTTTCTGAAGTCACCATAGTTCTGATTCAAACAGTCAGTTCCAGATACATTTTCCTTCTTATGTTTCTTCAGTATCCAGGAGCTGTGACCCTGATCTATGCCTAGGGACAGACTATGGGTGGAAGCAGAAATGACTACTTGAGTGATTCAGCTCTAAGGATAGAGCAGAGGTTGTCTGGAAGCAGGTAGTAGAGCAGATACACACAGGCTAAGTTTGGTCCTTGAGTGTTTTTTTCTACTTCATTTGTCAGTCTCCATTCCACATTGCTGATTCCCTGGGTGGTCTTGGTTTTTGAAGTATGCAGCTGCAGGCCTCAGAGATGTACAACACGTCCCTCACCAGACAGGCCCAATGGATGCTCGCCCCTTCCTTCGGAAGGCCTGCCCCAGCCACAGAAATTCATCTTTCTTCCCACAAGGCTTGGGTATCTTTCCTCTCCTTTTCCTCCACAAGATTCCTGCCTCCAGCTCCCTCCTGCCCTTCCCTTTGGAGCTGCTCTGTTCTGCTGATTCTAACTCCTCCCCCAGCCTTGTAGTTGGAGCTAGCCTCTCCCACCACCCCATCTACTTTCCCTGCCTTTGGGGCTTATCTATTCCATCAGCTCTGCCCTCTTACTGCTCATATCAAAGCTTACCTGTCCTATCCTCATAGACCTTTCCCAATCCAGAGCTGGCACATCTCATTGCCCCTCATCCTCCCTAAGAACCACCTGAGCATAAAGTTGACCCCATTCCAATCCTCCATCCCTCTCCATGACCTCTCCTATTCCCAGCAGAGTTCTGGAGATGTAGAGCACCCAACAGTAGGTATTTTGGGAGAGAAAGATGAGAGATTGGAAGGGATTACCTAAAATAGAACTCTGAACCTACCTCTGTAAGAATCATTGTTGTACATGATTGTTAGAGTCCAGCGTATTATTGAATTTTTGTCTATAATAAAGAATAAATTGCTGAAAATTTGCTTTTAAAATACAGATAACTATGTACTTTCTTGAACAGTTTTTCACAGTGCTTTTTTTAAATTACTACTTTAAAAAATAAAAGAACAGCTAATTTATAGCAATAAATGAAGCAGAAAAAGCAACATAGTGTACTTACAGAAGGTTGTTTTATATTAAAAAAATCAGTTGCCATCAAGTCGATTCTGACTCATGGTGACCCCATGTCTGCCAGACTAGAACTTTGCTCCATAGAGTTTTCAGTGGCTGTTTTTTTAGAAGTAGGTCGCTAGGCCTATCTTCTGTTTCATACTATACCACTATTAAAATATCGAAATGTACAATTATGGGACCAAAATCTACTCAGTGTGTATTGAGGTGCACCATTTTACTCTGAACTGAATTTTCCAGCTGCACCATTTCAGTCTCTTTGTACTGAATTTTGCATCATAAAGTCCTGACATCAGGTCTTTCACGAAGCTTTTAGGTTTAGGATTAAGACAGCCTAATCTTGCTGGTTAGAAACAACTAAGCTGGTTTTATTTATTTATTTGTAATTATTGTTAAAAAATAATAATTAATAAAAAAGTTCAAGTAGTACAAATTGAGCTACAAGAAATAGTAGTGTCTTCCAGAAGAATCGGATGGTGCCTGGCTACCATGACTGAAGATTTTGATCAAAGATTATATGGATGAATCCTGATCAAAAGGGGGAAATGTAGAACAGAACTTTAATTCTCATGGAATCCAGAACTTTTGGATCCATTGAGGCTGGATAAACTCCTGAAACTATTGCCCTAGGATAATCTTTAACCCTAAAACCTTAAACCAAAAATATCCTTTGATGCCTTCTTTAAATCAAACAACAGTCCAGCTTAACTAGTAAAGAATATCTGTCTTGAGTATTGTGCTGGTTTAAAGAACTTTCTATATGGGATCAAACTGATAACAACTCAGAAGTTAGATAAGAAATTTAGAGGAGAATGAGTTTATGTCAATAAGGGAGGAACAAATCAGAAAAGGAGGGTGAGAATGGCTGCACTATTTGAAGACTGTAACCAATGTCAGTGTATTGTACGTGTAGAAATTGTTGAATTGGTGTATGTTTTGCTGTGTGTATTTTCAACAAGAATAATAATTAAAAAATAGTCTCTTAAACCCTTTTGGTACACTCCACCAGTCGAACTTGCTACAGGCAAACACTTTGAACCATTCCTAATCTTACTTCTTGCTTTGCTTATTACCACAATTACTAATTAGGCATCCAGTATCTCCCTGGTCAAAGACAGTGAATGTAGGTCGCTGCTCCTCCACATTACATTGGGAGCAGGTAACATGTCTGTCTGGTTCAGCGCTGTGTCTCAGGACCAAGGATGCTTCCTGGCACATGAAGGATGTTTCATAAATAAGTATAGAATGAACTAAATAATAAACTCAAATATGTACTTCTGGCTCACTAAACTTGAGATGATAACCACTGGGTAAGTGAGCATGTCAGGGCTCATGCAACATCTTCAACCTCTTCTTACTACCCCCTAAACCAAAAACAAACAAACCAAAAAACCCATTGCCATCGAGTCGATTTCGACTCATAGCAACCCTACAGGACAGGGTAGAACTGCCTCATAGGGTTTTCAAGGAGCAGCTGGTGTATTCAAGCTGCCGACCTTTTGGTTAGCAGCCAAGCTCTTAACCCCTACACCACCACGGCCCCTACCACTCCCCCACCTCCTGCCTTTTGTCAGTTATATCACTTTTACAAGGTGATAACATCTGAATTCTGTTCTGCACCTATAATTAAGTCTCTTATGTTTTGCCTAGATATCGACACCAAAAAAAAAAAAAAAAAAACCACAGCCAATATTATAGTTATGTACTTATCATTTACTGAAGAACAAATATTCATGAAAACGTACGTTACTAACCCTGCGGAGTCCAAAGAAGAATGTTCAAGCAGTAAATCAAAGGAATTCTTCTCTTACATCCCACAGTTGCTCAAAATCATGCCATTTTCATTTCCTTCATCTTTGAACTGGGGCTTTCTCACTTGCGTTTGTTTTTCCTGGAATTCCCAATTCTTTTTTTCTTGTTGAGGGAAATAAATGACTTCCTTATTAAATTAGGTGATTTTCAGTTTTTAATAATATTTGTTGGTAGAATAGAATCCACTTTTTCTCAGAGATATTTGTTTTAGGGTCCTTTGACTTCCAATTCTAATTTGGGCCTTTTTTTTTTTTTAATAAGTTTCTTGTACAACTGTCATCTAACTTTTTTTTCATATCATCCTTGGAAAAACTGTATTGTTTTCTTAAACCTCATCCATTTTTTCCTTAGATTCTTCTTATTTAGCTTCATTTTTCAATTCCCAAGTAAATTCTCAAGTAATTTCTTTTTCATAAAGACCATGGGAGATAATTCTGAGCTTAGGTCTTCTCTGAGTCTACATTTGCCAGCACAGCCCCATGCTCTGCCGCAGCCCCTCCCAGAATGTGTTCTGGTGGCAGCTTCCTGTGCTCTGGTACATCCATCCTTAGGACTCTTCCTCCTTTTGTCCTCTAGAAACTCATTGAAATATCGACTACACTTATCTACTTCCAAACTCTCTTGCTCTCAGAGATGTTGAGAATTTATTCCTTTTTATGATTCCTATTATTTCAGTAAGGTCCCTGGGTGGCGCAAACAGTCTGAGCTCCACTACTAACCTAAAAGTTGAAGGTTCAAACCTACCCAGTGGTGCTGTGGAAAAAAAGTCCTGGCTATCTGCTTTTCCATAAAGATTACAGCCAAGAAAACCCTATGAAGCAGTTCTACCTTGTAACACATGGTGTCGCCATGAGTCAGAAATAACTCACTGGCAATAGATTTGGTTTGGTTTTGGTATTATTTCAGTTGGGGTTGGGAAGCAGGAGGTTAATGTCACCAGCTTGTTATTGTGAACAGAAAGTCCAAATTTAATAAAGTAGTTGAAGCACCTACACAGTGTCTGACACAACACAGGCTGTCTTAGTTACTTACTGCTGCCATAACAAAAAACACCACAGTGGGTGACTTTAAGGAATGGAAATTCATTTTCTCAAAGTTCTGGAGACTAAAAGTCCAAATCAGGATCTCAGCCTTGTCGATTCCTTCTGGGGGCCTCTCTCTTAGTTTCTGATGTCCGCCTGCAATCTTTGGCATTCCTTTGCTTGTAGACAAGCCCTCACATGGGGCTCGTCTTTCCCCTGTGTGTGTGTGTGTCTGTCTGTCTGTCTGTGTGTCTGTGTCTATTCTGTTCTTTTTCATAAGACACCATTCAGAAGTGATTAGGGTTAGGACCCACCCTACTCTGGTATGATCTCATAACATAACAAAAGAAAACCCCTATTTCCAAACAGGTTCATACTTATAGGTACAGGGGTTAGGACTCCAACATAACATTTTTGGGGACACAATTCAATCCATAACATAGGCACTCAGTAAATAGCAGTTGCTAGTGTATTATTATTAAATTTGAATTGTCAAAACATTCTTCCTTATATTGAACCAAAATCTACCTCCTTAAAACATCCAGTTAAGTTCCGGTTCTGCATTTGGAACCACATGTAATAGAGTCTTTAAACTCTTTCACACAGGAACCCACCAGGTTACCTATATTCTTCACACCTTCTCTTCTCCAGGATAAATTTCCCAGTGCTTGCAACACCTCCTCATTCAAGAAAGGTTTGCATCCTCTGTTCAACCTGGTCATTTGCCTTTAGACAGTTTTCAGTACCTGAACAGCTGCTGGTCAGTCAAGGAAGGCATTCAAAGGGAGTGGTAGAAGATACTCCACACTTCAGCACCTTCACAACTTTCAAGAAGTTTCCAGGAACCTTGGAGAACCTGAAGCAGATGCCACCTATCTCAACTCCTGCTCAGCATCTGAATGATGATTGTTGCCACTCTCTGCCATTAGATTGCTATCTCTGTAGTTAAGACTCATATGTGTCTTGTCCATCATTGAGTTCCCAGAGTGTAACACAGTGCCTGACCCAT
This sequence comes from Trichechus manatus latirostris, assembly GCF_000243295.1. Lineage (NCBI taxonomy): Eukaryota > Metazoa > Chordata > Mammalia > Sirenia > Trichechidae > Trichechus > Trichechus manatus. The sequence continues at coordinate 3,578,165 of NW_004444077.1, forward strand.
TGTGGGTGTGAAATAATATGTGTCTCAGTTACCTAGTGCAGCTGTAACAGAAATACCACAAGTAGGTGGCTTTAAAGAACAGAAATTTATTATCTCACAGTTTAGGCTAGAAGTTCTAATTTAGGGCTGGCTATAGGGGAAGGCTCTCTGTTGGCTCTGAGGAATGATCCTTGTCTCTTTCAGCTGCTATGGCCCCAGTGATCCTTGGTTCCTTGGCTATGTTCATGTCGTGGATTGAATTGTGTCACCCAAAAATATGTATCAACTTGGCAAGGCAATGATTCGCAGTATTGTGTGATAGTCCACCATTTTGTCTATGTGTTGGAAATCCGAACCCAAGATCAACAGGCCAGAGAGCAGTGCTGTTGCAGGCTGTGAAGACTGACAAATCTCAAGATGGCTGGCAAGACAGCCAGTAAGCTGCTAGCCCAAGTCCCAAGAACCAGAGGCCAGACGAATAGAAGCCAGCAGCAAGATCCGGAACAAACAAAAACCCCAGCAAGGGGAGCAGGAAGGAAGTAGGTGGAGGAGGGCAGAGAGATGAAGGCTGAAGGGGTGGTGAGCCACCACAGGCCCGGCCCGCACTGGTACCACTCAGCAGATTCCATCATGAGGGTGATCATGTATCAAATTTCAACAGGAAAGTGATCACAACCTTATATAACTGCCAAAACACTGAGAATCATGGCCCAGCCAAGTTGGCACACAATCTTAACCATCGCAATAACTAAGACACTTCACATGGCATCTATCTTCCCCAGTTTGTGCTTCCTTCTATGTCTAATCTGCTCTATTTATAACTCAGAAGTGAGTAGGTTTAGGACACACCCTACACTTATAAGGCCTTGTTAACATAATGAAGAAAGCCTTACTTCTAGACAGAATTACATCCACAGGTATAAGGCTTATGATTCTAACACATGTTTTGGGGGACAGAAATCAATCCATGACAATAAGTAATGGGAGAGAAGATAAATCGTCCAGACAAGAAGCTTGTCTGCCACCTCAGCTCCACCAGAAGCATGCGTAGGTGCCTGTATAAAATCATTTACATGGGCTGACTGTTTTTTTTCCTTTATATTTTATATTATGGTTTGTCCCTTTTATTGGAAAGCTATTTGTATATAAATAAAACTGAGATACAGCTGTTCAATCTGGGAAACACTGTATACAGGCAAAAAAAAAAAAAAAAAATGGTGTGCTCAAGTTCATGCCCTGTCATTGAGTTCCACAGAGGTTGATTGAGAACATGGAATTTCCCTCTCAAGGCCAGAAACAAGGAAACAAGTCTAGCAACGAATTGTCTGAGAAACTGAAGTCCAGAAACATCAGAGGACCAACAAACTGAAGGAATGAGAAGCAGATAGTGAAGGAGGGTCTCAGGGCTGAAGAGGTCAAAACTGCACAGACGGAGAGGAGATGCAGGAGAGTCCAGGGCAAGCGTCTGGAATGCTGTGGCACTTATGCTTGTCTTTAACTTGCTGGCTGGAGAGTGCCAGATATGTTATTTACCTCACCATCTTGGAGTGGGTCAGCCCAGGTTTTAAGACAGAAATGAGAGGAATGGGCTGAAAAATGTTGTAATCCATTCATAAATTGAAAAGTCCCCTAAAAAGCATTTGATGTCAAAATTCACTGAAACCCCCTAAGTGCCAGATATAGACACACACCAGGAGCTATTTTTTTCCTTGTTGGGAAATTTATTGTTACTTAAAAGGAAACATTTTTCTCATGTCTGATGACTTCATGGTTGGATAAGCCAATACTGAAAATACCTAAGGAGTATTTAATTGTATCTAGAGAACCATCAATCTAATCGCTAGAAAAGAACCTCTTGGTGTCGGTCTGGAACAAATCCAGCTCTTCCTGGGGATCAACAGTGCCACGGCCAGTTGTTAATGTGGAACTCTTTCAGATACCATACAAAGGGGGTGCTCACTTCGGCAGCACATATACTAAAATTGGAATGATGCAGAGAAGATTAGCATGGCCCCTGAACGAGGATGACAAAGAGAAACAGGCTTCCTTCTTTGAAGGCAGAGCCATGTCTGATTTACCTATGAATTATACACATTGACACTCAACAAATGTTGGATGAATGAAGATATATTTATCCTCTGCCTTTTTGTCCCAGATATTTCCAAACAAATTACATGTGAAGGTGAGGATTATATTGGATGATCACAGGTAAGCAGGAATTGTTTCATTTGTATGATTCAAGAGGTCCAGGTCTGCGGTTGAAATTGGGTTTGATTTTTAAAATCCCTACTTAACTACGTTAAAGACAAACTTAGATTTTTTACAAGGTTTAAAAAACCCAAGGTTATGTGATTCCAGGTGGAGAAACTCTGTCAAAGGCTTCTCATTGTGAGCCTCTTCCTGAATATGGATTTATTTGATTACTCCAGGAAGATCATTTATTCATGCTTTTATTTATTCACTCATTCCACAAGTATATATTAAATGCTAATATGGAGTCCTGTTGAAGCAATGGTTAAGTACTTGGCTGCTAACCGAAAGGTTGGTGGTTTGAACCTACCCAGCAGTTACACAAGAGAAAGACCTGGCAATCTGCTCCCATAAAGACGACAGCCAAGAAAACCTTATGGGACTATTCTGCTCTGTCACATTGGGGTCGCCATGAGTCAGAATCGACTTGACGACACCTAACAACAACATGGACCAAGTACATACAGGATATAGAGGATATATCTTCTATGTGAGGATATGCCAAAGGCCTAAGGCCATATGTGTATGAATGGGAAGATAGTCAAGGAGTGGAAAAGAGAAGATGAAATTGGAATGTTAAAAAAGGATTATATGTTTATCTGAATGTACTAATGGATATTAAATGTTTCTCCTATCTAGTGTGGCAAAACAGACCTAAATGTATAATGGAAATGAATATCAGGTGTTATAAATAACAAAGAGTGCGTAACTCTACCTTCAGCCAATACTTGATTAAATATGCTAAAGGAGTAACTAGGGTTTATTTGAAAGAAACACAGGCTGTTCATTTCAATGCAGTAGCCCTGTGTATAGAGTGTTGGTGGCTTAGGTCCAAAACCTGAGCCCTACCCAGAATATTTCCAGTCAGAAAATTTGCATTTGCAAATTTCTGAGAGAGAACTTCTGAGAGAGCAGGAAATTTACATTTGAAGGAAGACCTGCAAGGGAAAAAAATGACTGTTTTACTTTTTGAATTTTGAGCAAAGTTTGCCTTTGGGTATACTGAGGCAGGAAAAGTCACTGCCCATCAGAAGAACCCCCTTCTAAGACTGGAAATTAAAAGGAGCCTGAGAGTAGACAGCCTGGTGTGTTCACTTGAGGTGACCACCTGGGGCCATGAGATGAGTGGAAGTGGGAGAGGCGCAGCAATGAAGAGATGGGCTGAGTTTCAACATGTTCCATTGGCACTCATTGACCTAGCCCATGGGGGCTAGAAATGAGCAAGAGAGAAAAGGAGCTGCCTGGTCTAAAGTGCAGGGAGATGTGTGGACTCCTGAGCCTATAGCTGGTACCCACTGACCTAGCCCACAGGTATGAACTGACTAGAACCCAACAAAATGAAGAGAAAGATGTTTAACATCTTGAGCTGGTGTAGATTGTTGCAATCTGATGGCTTACTCTGGACTAGATTGCTTATGGATGCAGATGCTCAAAGATCCACTGGAATAGAAGATTCTTCAGATCAAGGAATATGCTTGTCTCCTCAGTGTACTGGCTTAATAGGGAGGGGCAATTTAGAAATTGGCTATATAAAATAGGGGAAGAGAAAGGCATGGAGTGGCTGGCTTACATGCTTTTATGAGTGTACTTACACTCAAAATGAGAGGGACAAGGGAAGATCTTCACTGAATAGATTCCTCTTTTTCCTGTTTCTATATTTATCTATCTTAGTTAATGACATCACTACCCACACAAGCCAAAAACATAGGGGCCTCCTCAAACTCTGCTTCTCCCTCATCCCCTCATCCAATCTGTCAATTCCAAGCCAAGTACTATGAAGCCTACATTATACACATCTTTTGAAACCATTTTCCTTTTCCTTTCTCCCCAAACTCTGTCTTATCTCCCCAGGGCAAAGGATGCGCTCCACTCTCACCTCTTCTTGTTGGTGGTAGTAAGGTCCCCACGGTTGTTTCTGGGATGGCTCATTTTAAGTCTAGCGGGATGGTAAAACTTACCAATCCCCTCATTAGGGATCTATTGACCTTATTTGCATGATCCCACCCCACAAGGGTGCCATGAACCTTATTTGCATTATTAGCAAGCCATCCAATCCCTTGGGTGGGCCATAGCACCTCATCTGCATAGTCCCATCCAGTCATTTGATGGGAGTTACAAGACCATGGTGAGAAAAGCCATATAAAAGTAATCAATTGCACTGCAACATCCTTGTGCAACATCCTTTGTATCTAATCTGGCCTAGTGATCTTCTTTAAGAAATAGAATGTTTGTGGGGAATGAAACCAAGGTCATGAAACACATTATGTACAAACTATCAAATGGGAAATTAATTTGCTCTGTAAAATCTCACCAATACACAATAAAAAAAAAAAAGAACAAGAGGAAGAAATAGAATGCTGTGAAAATAATGCTGTGGCAAGTCTGGAACTAAGCCTTAAGAAGACTCAGCAGCTCTACTTTGGTGTTCAATCTCTGGTGGAATCCAGATGTTACATAAGCAATCTAAACACCCTGAGAATACCGTACTGTAAGAAGCCCAAGCTAGCCATATAGAAAGGCCACTGGAGGAGAACTAAGACCCCTGGCCAACAAACAGCTCCAGCAGAGCTCCCAGCCAACAGATAGCAGTAACTGCCAGCCGTGTGTGAGATTATCATGGAATTTGATCCTACAGCCCCCATTGAATCATGATAGCTGATGCCACATAATCAAAGATGAGCTCACCACATTAATGTCTGCCCAAATTTCAGAATCAGGAGCAGATAAATGAAGCAGTAGAGTTTTAAACCACTAAGTTCTGGGGAAATTCATTATGTAGTAACAGATACCCAAAACAAGTATGCAGCATAACGAGTATGTATATGAACCTGTTTATCATCATAGATATATACTTGTCTATATCTCTCAAAGGAGTCCTGGTGTTGCAGTGGTTAAGTGCTTGGTTACTAACCATAACCCACCAGCTACTCTGAGGGAGAAAGATGTGGCAGTCTGCTTCAGTAAAGATTATAGCCTTGGAAACCCTGCAAGGCAGTTCTACTCTGTCCTATAGGGTCACTATGAGTAGGAATCAACTCGACGGCAACAGTTTGATATCTCTTAAGGTACTGTTTTTTTTTTATTTGTTTGTTTTGTTTTGTTTCCTTTTGAAGACTCTTCTAGAAAATTGCTAGAGACAATTTTAACTAGAAGACCCTTAGAGACTCAGGAAGATGAGGGCTGCAATGGCTATGAACTGTTTGTTTTGTATTTTAAAATACATATAGTTTACTATTTATAGGCTTCGTAAATAGCTTGGTAAAGTAGAGGATCTGTGAAAAAGAGGAAGACCCTCAATGAAATGAATTGCCAAAGTGGCTGCAACAATGGGCTCAAAAATAGCAACGACTGTGAGGATGGTGTGGCACTGGACAAAGTTTTATTCTGTTATACATAGGGTCGCTATGAGTTGGAGCCGACTCGACAGCACCTAACAACATTTATAGGCTATGTTCAGAATCCTGATGTTCCCTCAGCCAAAGATTAGACAGGCCCATAAAACAAAACGAGACTAAATGGGCACACCAAGGACTAGAAGGCAGGAGGGGACAGGAAAGCTGGTAATGGGAAACCTAAGGACAAGAGGGGAAGAATGATGACATGCCATGGGATTGGCAACCAATGTCACAAAACAATATGTGTATTAATTGTTTAATGAGAAGGTAATTTGCTCTGTAAACCTTCATCTAAAGTACAATTAAAAAAAGAAAATATGTATGGTCTAGAAAATGGAATTATATCTGCCAGTTTTGTTAATGCTGATGTCCCTTAAGTTCCAGGGAAATTATGAAGAATTTTAAAGGAAGGAAAGAAATGAAAAATAAAATAAAGAGTTTCAGAAGCAGGAAGGAGATTAAACCACCTCCATTTACAAGATCTTTCCTACAAACATCTTCTGTGCTATAGGTGTGACTCACTTTTTGTTGTATTTGACTAACATTCTATGATTCAGTCAGTTCTTACAATTCTTTCAGTTCACCGGGCAACTTGTGTTCATTATGTTTCATCATATTATTAATTATATTTCAGACTGTTATGGATTGAATAGTGTCCCTCAAAAATGTGTATCAACATGGCGAGGCCATAATTCCCAGTATTATGTGGTTGTCCACCATTTTGTGATCTGATTTGATTTTCCTATGTGTTGTAAATCCTACCTTTATGATGTTAATGAGTTGGAATTGACTCTACCACAATGGGTGTGGTGTTAATGAGGCAGGATTAGAGGTCGTTATGTTAATGAAGCAAGACTCAATCTACAGGATTAGGTTGTATGTCGTATGTTGAGTCAATCTCTTTTGAGAGATAAAAAAGAGAATCAAGCAGAGAGGAGCAGGACGTCATACCACCAAGAACAGAGCCTGTCCTTTGGTCCCAGAATCCCTGCGCTGAGAAGCTCCTAGACCAGGGGAAGATTGATGACAAAGACCTTCTCCCAGAACAGACATAGAAAGAAAGCCTTCCCCTAGAGCTGGCACCCTGAATTCAGACTTGTAGCCTCCTAAACTGTTAGAGAATAAACTTCTGTTTGTTAAAGCCATCCACTTGTATTTCTGTTATGGCAGCAGCTCCTGACACTCTCTGCCTGCTCATCTCACCTCTGGACAGGAGCTGCCCACTTAGTCTCATGTATCTACTTGAGCTAAGAAGCACACTCCTCGTTAGTATCACTTTATGTCCCATAGTCCAGTCTAATCTTTGTCTGAAGAGTTGGCCTCAGGAATGGTTTCAGCTCTGGGCCAACAGAGAGTCCGGGGGCATGTCTTCTGGGGTCCTTCTGGTCTCAGTCAAACCATTAAGTCTTGTCTTTTTACTAGAATTTGAGTTCTGCACCCTACTTTTCTCCTGCTCTGTCAGGGACTCTCTGTTGGGTTCTCTGTCAGGGTGGTCATTGGTGGTAGCCGGGCACCATCTAGTTCTTCTGGTCTCAGGTTGATGGAGTCTCAGGTTTATGTGGCCCTTTCTGTCTCTTGGGCTAATATTTTCCTTGTGTCCTTGGTGTTCTTCATTCTCCTCTACTCCAGGTGGACTGGGACCAACTGATGCATCTTGGATGGCCGCTCACTAGCTTTTAAGACCCCAGACACCACTCACCAAAGTGGGATGCAGAACATTTTCTTAATAAACTTTGTTATGCCAAATGACCTAGGTGTCCCCTGAAACCATGGTCATTATTTACTTTTTTTATATGACTGCTAAAACCAAGCCAAACCCATTGCCATCAAGTCAATTCTGACTCATAGTGACCTTATGGGACAGGATAGAACTTCCCCATAGGGTTTCTAAAGCTGTAATCTTTATAGAAGAAAATTGCCACATCTTTCTTTCACAGAGCCACTGTTGGGTTTGAACTGCCAACCTTTCGGTTAGCAACTGAGTGCTCAACCACTGTGCCACCAGGGTTCTTAACTAGAAAATGTTAAATTACATATGTGGGTCACATTTATGACTCACATAATGTTTCTGTTGGGCAGCACTTGTCTAGAGCGTTGTGCAAAGAACTTAGGGTCTGAATCAAACCAAAAACCAAAGCCACAGCCACTGAGTCAATTCTGACTCATAGCGACCCTACAGGGTTTCCAAGGCTGTAAATCTTTATGGAAGCAGACTGCTACATCTTTCTCCTGTGGATTAGCTAAAAATTCCAAAAGAAAAAAAAAACAAAAAACTAAGTCAATTCACAGAAGAAACCCAAATGGTCACATAAACGTTTGAAATAATGTTAACCCTCCGTAACGATCATCCCTTAAATTGGTAAAAATGTTATTTAAAATATAGTAATGCCCAAATTTGGGGTTGGTGTGAAGAAATTGATGTTTTTATACACTGCTGTTAGGGTTGTAAATTGGTATAGCTGTTTTAGAGCACATACCCTACAACCCACAATTTCACCTCTGCAATAAATGTACAAGGGTTTTCCTTGCAGCTTCTTATGTATTAGGGACAAATTGAAAAAACCTAAATACACATCAATAGGGAGATGGATAAAAAATTATGGACATATACAACAGAATATTATAGAGAAATTAGATGAATAAAAAGAAGTGTCTACATGTATACATCCAAAAACATTGAAAATAATGCTGAGTAAAAAAAAAATACGTTGCAAAAGGATACATATAGTACGATGCCATTTGTGTAAAATTTTTAAAACATACAAAACAATAATAGATATTAGCAATGCATTCCTGAGCAACATAAAGATAAAAGCATGGCTGGGAAGGATACACACCAACTTCAGAGACTGTCTTAGGGACAGAGGAAGGGGACTGTGCTAGGGTGGTGGTGGCCTTAGCAGCCATGGGGTGTGTGCTCTTGCTATCACATTAGCATCTGGCATATGTTCTGTGCCATACTAGCACATAACCTCTCTCCCACATTTGGTACTAGAAGTCCGAGAAGACCTAGAATCACCCTAAGTTCCCAGGCCAGGTCCTTCTCCTCTTTGCAGGCGCTTGAGAGTCCCGTTATGATTATTCTGGATCTCAGAGGGGGAGCAAGATCACTGGCTGGCTGCTTAACTGCATTTTCTGCTGCAGGTATTAAAAAATGCTTGTGTGGCTGCTCTTTTGATGATGTCTTTGTTCTAATATTTTAAATGCTTCTGAAAGATGATCTAACTCATTCCTAGTCACTTCTCGCTGATTGCTTGGCCAAGTATTCTGGGCTCTCTGATCACAGGGGACCGCTACAAATTCGTGAGGTGGCAGTTCAGGGGACTTTAACCCCACAGAAGACTTCCCAACCCTCCCGTCTCCATGGACTATCCAGAGCAGAATTGTATCTGTGCTTCATTCTTGCTGTTAGCATCTATAGTTTTTCACTCCGATTTATCATTATTTGTTTATGCAAACTATAAGCACATGGAAGGCAAGGACAACACCTTTCTTCTTAGTGGCCCCACACCGGGCACTGTTCGTGGCTCATAAGGGGCTTACAATTAACGTTGCTGCGTTGAATGTAAGCCTCTGTTTCTTCCAGAAAAGCACCAAGACCAGCCACCTAGTTAAGCTGAGTTTTTGTCATCTGGGCTTATGGCTTATACATTATGTATGAGCCTGCTTTAGGGATTGTCATGTCAAGGGATGCCAGGGAAGAAGCTGATTGTTAGAAATGAATGCACAGGGTGTTTTTATTGCTTATCTGGATTCTCAACACCCTGTAGTTCATTCCAAAGAGTATTTTTTCCTGACGGGAGAGGCTATGGTGAAAAGTGATATGAGGCTGTTCAGGCATCCAGGAACATTTCCATCAGGCATTAATAATCTGAGTCTTATTTGGAAATGTCTGCTGCTTTAGCCTGTGGGTCCTGAGGCAGCCTTGACATCAATTTTTAAAAATACAAGACCCTAATAGGGACTAGAGTTGTTTTGAATTAATTAAGGCAAAGTCCTATGTGGCAGAGAAAATTAACACCATGTTTTTACTAATCTGTCTCCCTTACGGAATTGCCTCACAGATCTGCTTTCTTTTTTTTTTTTTTTTTAATTGAGATGAAATATATATAACAAAATATTTGCCATTTCAACCATTTTTATGTGTACAATTCAGTGACATCAATTACTTTCCCCATGTTGTGCAATGATCACCAATATTTTAATACAAAAAATGTGGGGGGCATCTGGGGAGAGGAAGACACAAAAGGAGGAGAAGACACGACATACAGCTTCTGGTCAATCCTATCCTGCAGGGGAGAAGGTGGGAAGGGAGGGACTTCTGGGAGTCATGTGCGTGCGTGTGTGTGTGCGTACGCGCGCGTGTGCGTAGAAAGAAAGAGAGAGACCGAGACAGAGTAGTGCAGAACGAGGTGGTGAGGTGAATAATTTACTGCTATTTGCTTATGCTTCTGTCTCCTAACATATGGAAGGCAAGGATATCTCTCCATCAATTGGAAATTGGCACTCAGAAGTAAGAACAGGGCTGTAGATACAGATGTAGGAATCATCTGCAGAGAAATAATAGCTGAAACTGAGGGGGAAGATGTATGAGGGGGTATATTTGCTTCTGTGGTGGTTTCGTGGTGGTGAGATACAGGCTTGACTTTTGGGACCCATTAGCTCTAGAGGATACTTCAGTCTTCGGCAAGTGGAGATCCTGGGTGACGGCATTCCAGATAGAAGGAACAGCATGAGCAAAGGCTTGAGTGAATTGTGGGGCAGGAGGAAAGAGATCAGTGGGAAGAAAGGCTGGAAAAGTAAACTGGGACCAGATACTGAAGGGCACTGGTGGCACAGTGGTTAAGAGCTCAGCTGCTAACCAAAAGGTTTGCAGTTCGAATCCACGAAGCCACTCCTTGGAAACCCTATGGGGCAGTTCCACTCTGTCATTTAGGAAGGCTATGAGTTGGAATGGACTCAGCGGCAACGGGAGTGAAGGGCAGTAAACAGTTCCTGAACCTTTGAGAACTGTGCTCTAGAAAGCTCCGCCTGTGCCTCTCAGGAGATGGGTTAGAGGGGCAGGCTGGAGGCCGAGAGGCTGATGCCACGGTCCAGGGGAGGGTGATGGCAACCAGGACTAAGGCAGCACGAACGGCCATACAGGGACTCACACAACACAGTTTGCAGGGTTTGGTGTCCAAGTCTATCTGAGGGGTGAGGGAGTTGGTGGAATTAAATATGACAGTGAGATTTTGGGTTTAGGCCACTTACTATGAGAGGAAATACAAGAGAGAGTAAAGTTTGGAGGTGGTTGTGTCATATCAGCCTTGAGGAATGGTGGTAATCGGAAACTGGCAGTTAGGAGCCAGATGAAGACTGTAGATACAGATTTAGGAATCACCTACAGAGAGATAATAGCTGAGAGTGAGGGGATAGCTGAGACTGCGGAGAAAAAGAGAGTCAGAGAGAAGAGGATAAGGAGAGGGCCTCAGTGAGCCGTTCATTCAGCAGACATCTACTGAGCATATGATTCTAATAGGATCAAGAGCATAGAGTCAGGAGCAGACAGCCTCGGTGTGAATCCCTGCTCTGCCATTTACTAGCTGTGTGACCTTAGACAAGTATTTTAAATGCTCTGTACCTCAGTTTCCTCATCTATAAAATGGGTAGACTATTAACCGTGAGAATTCTAAATTTTAATATGTGTAAAGAATTTACAGCATACCTGACACACTCTAAGTGCAAGGTGTGTTAGCTATTAATCTTATATAAGGGTTAGCTATTGCTGTTGTTGTTATAAGGGCTGGGCCCTGAGCTAGATTCTGTTAATACAATAATGAATTATACACATCCTATTCTTAACGAGGAATCTAATGGCAGAGACAGCAAGTCAGCAGCAATTACGATAGCATGATTCGTGCTATAGTAGGGATAAGTGCAGGGCACCTTTGGGACCACATAGGAGGGGTAATATCTTAGTTATTGCTTATCAGAAAACACCTCCGGGGTGAGCATTTTCCTCCTTTCCGTTTCTTCTTCTCCTGCCTGTGCTTGTGCAGGGCCCCACCCAGGCAAGCCACACTGGATTTCTTTAGCAGCTGCCCTCAGGCCTAAAGAAGTTAGGATCTCTGGGCTACACAGCAGCAACTCTCCCTCTTCCCCCCCGGCTGGGAGATGCGGTTGCCAAGCCTGGGTAACCATGGCTTTTCCTCCTAAGTTTTGAAGCCACCTTTCCTCTGGCCAACCTTGTAATTCACAGCCTTGCTCAGACCCAGCAGATCCGTTCTTTGCCCTGGTTTCATCTCCTTTTATCCAAACTGCTTTCCATGGTTTCCATAGAAATGAAGGCTTCTGGCTGGGCCCATCCCTGTGGAAACTTCAAGGAGATTAACAGGCAACATTGCCATTTTCTGTTTATTTCTCATTTTTTGGCTTGATTAAAAACTCACAAAGCCAGCTCCTGATCTCCTTGGTGCAAGAGTGGAGAAGCTCAGCCCTTGGTGAACAGGTTCCATGTAACATGTACCTTTGACTTGAAGACCACTGTTCTGCAGTTGTGTCAACAATGTATTTGCTGGCTTGGAGTAAAAAAAAAATTCACGTATTTGCATAGATGCTGTTGATTGGTGAAAATGACTGGTTTTTGAGTGCCCCTTGTTAGCAGCTGGGAACGTGAAGTACAGGAGAGGGCATTCATTACCTTTGTTTCAATAGGTGTGGACGGTCAAGCTGGTGCTGAGCTGTCCTAACGCTACACTAGGTAGCACACAGCTACGCCTTCCCGGGGTAGAGTCTGCGTACCCCAAAGCATCAATTGCTCCCAGACAGGGAGAGGTTGAGGGCAGTCTTAGAGGCTGGGGAAGAAGAGTGTTTGGGAAAACCAAACCAGTTGTCTTTGAGTCAACTCCAACTCATGGCTACCCTATGTGTGTCAGAGTAGAACTGTGCGCCATAGGGTTTTCAATGGCTATTCTTCAGAAGTAGATCTCCAGGCCTCTCTTTATGGAGTCTAACCTCCAACCTTTCAGTTAGCAGCAACCACACTAACCACCTGCACCACCCAAGGACTCCTTGGAAAGACAGGCGTGGCTTATACAGCACCTTGACTGACCTCAGCAAGCTCAGAGCTGTGATCCAAGACTGTACAGCTGTCTTGGTGGGCTGGAATGAAAGAAGTACTATGTCTGTGCCTTCTACTTTCTCCCATTATTTTTTAAAGCAGGCTTATTGAGGCATAACTTACATACAGTAGAAGTCATCCTTTTTAGTGTACAGTTCTGTGAATTTTGACAAACACATATAGCCTTGCAGCCATCACCATAATCAAGATATATAACAGTTCTATTACCCTCCAAAATTCTCTTGTGCCTTTTTATGCTCAACTCTTCCTGCCACCGCACCCACCCTAAACCCTGTATTCTGCATCTGCTGATTTGTTTTCTGTCCCTATAGTTTTCCCTTTTCTAGAATGTCATATAATGTAGCCTTTTCTGAAACTGGCTTCTTTCTCTTAGCATAATGCATCTGAGATCCATCCATGTTGGTGTGTGCCTCTAATTCTTACAATAATTCCTCAAGGTAGGAGTTATCTTAATCTTATACATGAGGTTCCTAAAGCTCAGAGAGGATTCAGGATGTGTTGATGGTCACCCAGCTCATAAAGGTGGACCTGGATTTGTGTGGTTCCAAGGTCCACAATTTTTCCACTATCCCTCCAGGCAAAGGTGGTCCTGGCCAAAGAAGTTGCCTCATTCCTAATCCTTTCCTGCTTGGGGAGGTGAAGACATGCAGGATGACTCTAGGGTAAAGATCATTTATCTGAGTGAAGAGAGAGCCTCTCCTGCTAGGTCCATCCTGTGAGCCTTTCCTGACATCAGGATGTTTGAACTCCAGGTGCTCTACTACACATGAAGAGCGTAAAGAAGGTCTTCTGTGAGTGTGTCTTGTATATCCTAGTCATTTTTATATTGTAATACTGCTATTCTAGAAGAAGGTGGAGGTAGGCAGCTAAGCAAATCACTATGGAAAGCTCAAAGCAGTGGTAGAGCAGGTCCCCTGGGCTAGGAAAGGAATGGAGGCTTGTACTACCAGGCACTGTGCTTCACTTGCTTTTCAACAATTTTTTTTTTTTTTTTTTAATTTGAGGTATATTGTTAGGCGCCATCTAGTCAGTTCTGACTCCTAGCGACCCTATGCACGATAGAAAAAACTGAAAAACACAACAGAAAAAAACTTCCCAGTCATGCATCATTGCTATGCTTGAGCTCATTGTTACAGCTACTATGTCAACCCACCTTGTTGAGGGTCTTCCTCTCTTTCACTGACCCTCTACTTTACCAAGCATAACATCCTTCTCCAGGGACTGATCCCTCCTGATAACATGTTCCAAGTATGTGAGACTGAGTTTTGCCATCCTAGCTTCTGAGGAGCCTTCTGGCGTGCCTCTTTCAAGACAGATTTGTTCATTCATCTGGCAGTCCATGGTATATTCAATATTCTTCGCCAACACCATAGTTTAAAGGCATCAATTCTTTTTGGTCTTCCTTATTAATTGTCCAGCTTTCACATTCATATGACGTGACTGAAAATACCATGGCTTGGGTCAGAAGCACCTTAGTCCTAGTCTCAGTCATCTAGTGCTGCTCCAACAGAAATACCACAAGCAGATGGCTTTAACAAAGAGAAGTTTATTTCTTCACAGTCCAGTAGGCTACAAGTCCAAATTCAGGGTGTCAGCTCCAGGGCAACACTTTCTCTGTTGGCTCTGCAGGAAGGTCCATGTCATCAGTCTTCCTTTGGTCTGGGAGCTTCTCTGCGCAGGAACGTGCTCTGCTCCCAGCACTGCTTTCTTGGTGGTATGAGGTTCCCGTGTGTCTCTGCTCACTTCTCTATTTTATATCTCAAAAGAGATTGCATTAAGACACTAATCTTGTCAACCTCTTCAGTATAACCTCATCACAGTGATAGAATTTATAACACATGAGGAAATCACATATAATCTCATCATAGTGGTAGAGTTTACAACACATAAGGAAATCACATCAGATAACACAATCATACAATACTGGGAATCATGACCTAGCCAAGTTGTTACACACATTTTTTGGGGGACACAATTCAATCCATGACAGTCCTCAAAGTGACATCTTTGCTTTTTTAACACTTTAAAGAGATCTTTTGCAGTAGATTTGCCCAGTGCAATACATTGTCTGATTTCTTGACTGCTGTTACCATGGCCGTTGATTGTGGATCCAAGTAAATGAAATCCTTTACAACTTCAATATTTTCTCCATTTATCATGATATTGCTTATTGGTCCAGGTGTGAGGATCTTTGTTTTTTTTTATGTCGAGGTGTAATCCATACTGTCTTTGTCAGTAAGTGCTTTAAATCCTCTTCACTTTCAGCAAGCAAAGTTGTTTCATCTGCATATCACAGGTTATTAATGAGTCTTCCTCCAATCTTGATACCACATTCTTCTTCATATAGTCCAACTTCTTGGATTATATGCTCAGTATACAAATTTAGTAAGTATGGTGAAAGGACACAACCCTGACACACACCTTCCCTGGTTTTAAACCACCCAGTATCCTCTTGTTCTCTTTGAATGACTGCCTCTTCATCTATGTACAGGTTCCTTGTAAGTACAATAAAGTGTTCTAGAATTCCCATTCTTCACAATGTTATCCATAATTTGTTATGATCCACACAGTCACATGCCTTTGCATAGTCTATAAAACACAGGTAAATATCTTTCTGGTATTCTCTGCTTTCAGCCAAGACCCATCTGACATCAGCGATGATATCTTTCATTCCACATCCTCTTCTGAATCTGGCTTGAATTTCTGGCAGTTCCCTGTCCATGTACTGCTGCAACCACTTTTGAATTATCTTTAGTAAAATTTTACTTGTGTGTGATATTAATGATATTGTTTGATAATTTCCACATTTTGTTGGATCACCTTTTTTTGGAATGGGCACAAATATGGACCTATTGTAGCAACATAAATTATCCCAAAATGTAGCTGCTTAAAACAACAAATATTTATTATCTTACAGTGGGCCAGGAATCCAGGTGCAGCTCAGCTGGGTGACTCTGTCAAGGCCTCTCACAAGGCTGCAATCAGTATCAGCAGGGGTTGTGGTCTCATCTCAAGGCTCGACTCAAGAAGGATTTCCTTCCAAGCTCACTCATGTAGAAGTTTCCAGACCTCAGGGCCTTGCTGGTTGTTGGTAGAAGCATCAGTTCCTTGCCACATGGGCCTCTCCATAGGACAGCTCACATCATGGCAGTTGCTGTCTCCCAGAGTGACAAAAAGAGCAAGAGAATGCCCTGAAAGCCACAGTCTTTTTGTAACCTAATATCGGAAGTGACAACTCATCACTTTTGCTGTTTTCTATTTGTTAGAATTGAGTCACTAGGTCAAGCCTACACTCAGGAGAAGGGCATTACTCAAGGGTGTAATACGAGGAGTCAGCATCGTCCTAGAGGCTGCCTACCACAAAGTATTATTTACATACAGTAAAACGCACAGATGTTAAGTGCATCTTAAGTTCTATGAGTTTTGACAATTGTATACACTGTGTAACCATCACCCCAAACAAGATATAGAACATTTCCATCCCTCTAGAAGTTTTCTTCATGACCCTTTCCAGTCAATCCCTCAGAGAGTACATGGCCATGGCGGAGGGGAAACTTCCATGGTCTGGAATGGATGAATCTTTAGAACCAGCTAGAAACCTGCCTTCCTTATTTAGAAGGGACAACTTGAGTGGGCTGGGGCTGGGGGCTGGGCCTTGTCTGGGAGATTAGGAAGGAATCTCCCACGGGGCCCAAGAATCCCACCAGATCTAGTAGCCCTATTACCTACTCGGATTTTTCACAGTGCATAGCTTGAACAAACAGCCTGACCATTGAGGATAAATTCCCAGAGACAATTTGAGAAAGGGAGACTGGAGCCACAGCCCCAGACCACTTGTTTTTGGGGAAATCAAATAAATGGAGACTTAGGGAGAGCAGGCTTCCCGAAGGGATCCCAGAGCGGAGGTGGCAGTGCAACAACAACAACAAATACCAAATTTTTCTTTTCAAGACTTCAAGCCAGGTATGGTAGTTTGGGTAGAAGGACCCCTGTGTTCTACTCCTCGTTCTGCTATGTGAGTATAAAATGCCACAGAAGCTTGAAAAATTCTGACAGAATGTAGGGGAGGACGTTCTGTTCTGTGGCATTATCCTAGGGCAGCACAGAAAAAAACCAGTATCTTCTCCATCTTTCTAGGCTGTTACATTGAAATCTTTGTCATCTCAGTCCGCCAGCACCAACACCTTCACCCAGGACTGCCTTTAGGTTTCGTTTTGTTTTTTCCATCTTTCCAAAAATCTGCTTGGAAATTCAATTATATTTTAAAATCTCTTTCACTGGTCTTCCAAGGGAGAACTTGAGTCATAAGCTCATAAGCTTGTCACTCAAAATGTAAATATGCTACTGTTTTCTCACTCAATAGACTACTTTAAAAACCTAATTTTTTCACAAAACGGCTTCTTTTTTATTTTTACATAAATGATTCACTTACAGTGATATGTGTGGCATGATTTAAAATCCAGAAACGATAGATTCTTATGTGTGTCCCTGTGCTGTCTTTGCTTGTTTTACAGAACTAAATTTCAAATTCTGTGTCTATTATTCCAAATTCTCACGGAATTCAGACTTTCTGAAGGCATTAAGACTGGATGAGCCCCCGAAACTGTTGACCTGAGATAATCTTTAAACCTTAAACCAAAAATATCCCCTGATGTCTTCTTTAAACCAAACAATAGTTTAGCTTACTTAGTAAAGAATGTTTGCCTTAGACATTCTGCTCCTTTGAAAAACTATCTATATGGGTCAAATTAACAGCAGCAAATCAACAGATAGGAATCTTAGAGGGCAGTGAGTTCATGTTAATGGAGGAAGAACAATTCAGAAAAGGAGGATGAGAATGATTGCACAACTTAAATGTAATCAATGTCACTGAATGTAAAAACTGCTGAATTGGTGTATGTTTTGCTGTGCATACTTTCCACAACAATAAAAAAATTCTTTGTGTATTATCACTTCCACTTTGAAACTCAGTCTCTAGGGTGGGATGGAGCCCAGCAGGGCCTTTAAAACACGCTGCTTCACTGGGAAAATGGAGGCTGGCAAATCAAACCAGCATCCTCCTCCACCTTCGGACTTACCTCCGTCTTCTTCCTCCATCCCTCCCTTTCTTCTTCTCTTCCTTCCTTCCTTCCTCCCTCCCTCTCTCCCACCTTTTCTTCCTTTCACCCTCTGCCACTATTTAATTCCCATTTCCTTTCTTTCTTCTCCTAAATATTTCTCAAGTATCTAATGTTGCCATGTTAATCATTGGGTACAAACATGTGAAGAGAGAATTAGGCCAACATGCAAAAAAAAAAAAAAAGAAGAAGCTAATTTTAATAATAAAGAAATGTTCAAAATGTAGCAGAAGTCTACGAACATCTGAGGCTGCCTTGAGAAGTCAGGGAAGACTTCACAGAGCAGATGCCCTTTGGGCTGAAGTTAGAAGCATGAGCAGAAGTTTGCAAGTGGATAGTGGAACAGGGAAAGATGGTGTCTAAGGTAAAGACAATCGAAGGTGCAAAGGCACAGGATCCTGAGAAAGCTTGGCATTTTGGGGAACTCATAGTGGCTTCATGTTAATCAATTATGAAGTTGCTAAAATGAGCGGCAGGAGGTAGGATGGAGGGATGGGTCCTGTCGTGAAAGGTCCTGAAAGCTATGCTAAGGAGTTTCAATTTTTATTTTGTAGATAATAGATAGCTACTGAAGGATTCTGAGTGAGGGAGTGATGTAATCAGTTCTGCATGCTAGAAATGTCACTCCATCAACAGTGGAGCGAGTGAATTGAAAGAAGGCAAGACTGTGAGAGGGGAACATTTAGGAGGCTAATGCAATACTCCAAAAAAGAGATGAGAGCCTAAATCATGGCGATGGCAGTGGAGAAGGAGAAAAGGGCACTAACGAGATGCCTTAGGTGGTCAAATCGACAGGTTTGAGGACTGATTGGATATGACACATGAGAAATACTCAAGAAGGAGGGTGAATTCATTCATTGTTGGGCCGGCTGAGTTTGAGGAACTAATGTCCAGCAAACCTTCAATCTCCTCTCTCTGTGGCCCAAAGTGTTCATTCTAATGAGCAGATCTGGTCATGTTCCTCAAAAATATTTTATGGCTTTCTTCCTGACCCTGACCTACCTTTCCACCAGTTCCTATCATGAAATCATACTTCAGATCCATCTTGAAACTAATCCTTCCCCAAACATGCTAATGTACTTTCAGGTAGCCGTGCTTTTGCTTATGATGCTCCTGATGCTTGGAACTCCTTTACGCCTCCTACTCTGCTGCTAAAATACGACTCATTCCTTAAGACTTGACACAACTGTCTGTGAAGGCATCTCTAACCCCTCAACAACCTCGGGCTAAATTAACTGTTGACTTTTTTATTAAATCAGAACCATTAAACAGAAGCTTGAAGACTGAGGTCCAGGCATCACTTTTTATTTTATTTTAATACAGATATAGAGAGAAAACAAACAAATAAAAAAAACCCAACACATTGCTGTCAAATCTATTTCGACTCATAGAGACTCTGTTGGACAGAATAGAATCACCCCACAGGGTTTCCAAGGCTTTGATCTTTATGGAAGAAGACTGCCACATCTTTCTCCCACAGAGTCACTGGTGGGCTGTAATTGCCGAACTTTTGGTTAGCAGCCAAATGCTTAACCACTGCACCACCAGGGCTCCTTATAGAGATGTTGTTGTTGTTATTAGGTGCCATCGAGTTGGTTCTGACTCATAGTGACCCTATAGGACAGAGGAGAACTGCCCCATAAGGTTTCCAAGGAACAGCTGGTGGATTTGAACTGCTGACCTTTTGGTTGGCAATCAAGTCTTAACCACTATACCACCAGGGCTCCCTTAGAGAGATAGATATAGATAAATTAAATAATAATGTAAATTATTATTATGTAAAGTAAAAATAAATAACAAAACACTTGTCATTTTAATCATTTTTAAATTCCTCAGTGTCAGTTTGCCAATCTATTTCCAGGAAGTACTAGCATACTATTGAGCATACAATAGGCTGAGCCTCAGTGTCTTTATCTGTAAAACGGAGATATCTTTAAAATTTATAGACATCCAAATTGTGATGGATGAGATTGTGTCAGCTTGGCTGGGCCATGATTTTCAGTGTTTACATGTGATCACTCCCGTGATTGAATATGCTGTGAGTAGCCAATCAGATGAAAGGGAGTTTCCTTGGGAGTGTGGCCTGAATCTTTATATAAGGAGACATTTTGGCCTTTTGCTCACTCTGGATCCTCCGGCTGCCTCCAGTCATCTCACCTCCGGTTCTTGGGACTTGAGCTGTTAGTTTATCTGCCAAACTTGGGATTCATAGATCTTCACAGCCTATGAGTGGAGCCCTGCTCTCTGACCTGCCGATCTTGGGTTTGCCAGCCCCTGCATCAGGAGGAACCTTGCGGTCTTGCCTGCAGATCTTGAAATTTGTCAACCTTCACAGCCTGTGAGTGGGAGCCTTGCTCTCCAACCTGCCAATCTTGGGCTCACTAGCTTCTGCAGCTGCATGAATTAGGAAAGCAGCCCTGATCCTCTACCCAGATCCACAGACTTGGGATGTTCTAGCCTCTACAATTGCATGAGCTGTTTCCTTGATATAAATCTCTCTCTATATATATTTATACACTTTACCGGTTTTGCTTCTCTAGAGAACCCAGCCTAAGACACAAATTCTGTCTTATCTCAAAGGATATGATGCATACTAAGTGCCCAGAATAGTCTGGAACACAGCAAGTACACTATAGATTGTAGCTATTATTGCATCAGTTGAAACTCAGGCATTATGACTTCCAGTCCAGTGCTTCTTCTAGATTTTAGCAAGTGACCAAAGTGACCAAGAGACTCATAACTCCCCAAGTTGTCATGTGGAAGTGCAGAGGGATACAAGTTTAGGCAGGCTTTGGCTTCAGTGATTGACTACTAATTGCAATTTCTGCTCAGGAAATGAACATTTTGAGCAGTGGGTTTTGCAAGGCCAGTAATCATGAGAATTTTATGTCAACATGACCTACCAGAGAACAATAGTACCTGAGTCATTCAGAGTCTTAATTGTGTGACATGATGACTCCATCAGTCGTATCAGCATGCCTGTGGCTTCATGCCAGGACACGGCCTAGCTTACTTTGAAAGATACGACTGACTGGGTCAGCCCTCCCTCCTCTCCTCAGTCTGCCTGGCTCTTCTGGGAAGACTGTGAAGACCTGCTCTTCTAGACAGTGTGTGGTATGGGCAGTTTATTCTGCCACTCAGCAGGAGGAAGGACACATACTTTGTATTTTGTCTTCAAAGAAAACAACTCTCAGATGTTGAAAAGTTGCCAGTGCAGACAGACCGCAGAATTTCCAAAATTCTTCCTCAGTTTTCTCTTCTGTTAAGGAGAACGAATAACGGTCAGGGGGGAAAGAGCAGGGCCATGTTAACCAGAGGGTATAGAGACCCAGGAGGAAAACGATCGTAAGGGAGCTCAGAATTCATCTCAGTGGCTTCAAGCCTTCCCCTGGTAGAACATTGCCCACTGTACTGAGAGAGGTTGCAGGCAAAATTGTCAAACCTTTGTCAGTGACTCATGAAAAGGAGTTCCTTGGGTGCAAGTAACACTGTGTTTCTTTTTCTCTTTTGAACATTTTATTGTGCGGTAGGTGAAAGGTTACATGGCAAATTAGTTTTCCAATCAATGATTCATACACAAATTGTTCCATGACATTGGTTGCAATCCCCACAATGTGTCAGCTCTCTTCTCGTTTCCTCCCTGGGTTCCCCATTTCCATTTGTCCAGTTTCCCTGTCCATCCCTGCCTTCTGATCTATGGTTTTGGGCAAATGTTGCCTTTCAGGTTTCCTGTAGTTGATTGTTCTAAGAAGCACATTCTTTAGGGGTCTTAATGTTTATTTTATAGCCCCATCTGTTATTTGGCTGAAAGGCAACCTCCAAAAGTGTCTTCAGTTTCAAGTTAGAAAGTTGTCTTAGGACAAATAGTCTCGGAGTTTCCTTCAGGCTCTTTCAGATCTGTAAGTCTAGTCTTTTTTATTTTTAACTTGAATTTTATTCTACATTTTTTACCCATTCTGACCAGGTCCTTCTATTGTGATCCCAGTCAGAGTGGTCAGTAGTGGTACCCAGGCACCTTCTAGTTCTTCTGGTTTCAGGTTAGAGGAGGCTG
>NW_004444077.1:3601665-3602730 GCF_000243295.1 Trichechus manatus latirostris
ACAAAGTGCAACACAGAGGGTGTGCAAGGCCCTAAGTCCTTCCCACGTCCACAAACCACAGTGCAACTTTGACACTGGAAATGCAGTGAGGCTTCAGTGGAGAATACTCTCAGGGTGTTGCAACCCCGGAGGCAGTGCCGCAAGGCTCAAAGGAGCAAGGAAGGGCACAAAAACATGGATGTGAACCCTCCACCCTGGTTGGTAGATATCTCAGAAAGAGCTGTTCAAGTTTTGTTGTTCTTTTCTTTTGGTTTCTCAGGGGTGCTAAGGTTCCTCATAAGGGGCCCTGGCTGCTAACCGAAAGGTTGATGGTTCAAACCCACCAGTCACACTTCAGAAAGATGTGGCAGTCTGCTTCCATGAAGATTACAGCCTTGGAAACTCTATGGGGTGGTTCTACTATGTCCTATAGGGTCTCTATGAGTCAGAATCGACTCAACCGCAAGGGGTTGAGTCTCCCCACAGAGATTTTTAACTATAATTAAGAAATTAATGCCTGTACAAATGTGACCTTCTTCATACTAATGAACTGGTGAGAAGTTTGAGACATTACATTTTCAAGCATTTTTTTAAGTCACCTCAAAGCTTTTTGAAGATGAGATGGAGTTATTAGTTAATTATTAAAAGGTGAAAGTATTTGATTAAAAGGTATAAATACCTGTTATTTCTGTTTTACAAACACTATATCTCTGCCTTCTCTTGAGATCAACACAAAGTAGAGGATGCGACCAAAGAAGCCTCTGGGTTCTTTTGAATTTGAGGAATGTTCTCCCCTCAGAGAAACAAAGCAATGTCAATTCCTCATTCTACCACCCTGGCCAAGTTCCCCGTGATGCAATTAAGAAAACAAAAGACGTTGCACAGATAAGCTCCTTTCCAAATTGGAAGTGAGTCATCGTATTTTACTCCTTTGAAGTCTGGCGCAAAATCTCTGCTCCCAGTTTGTCTGCTATCTGCAGAGGGTATTCAGGAACCATGGGAAAGCAATATACTTCTACAAGACCAGTGGCTGAGAATAAGAGCATCTCTTATTCCTCTCTGTTTCTACCATTGTGGTGCCTGGCA
>NW_004444077.1:3611550-3632428 GCF_000243295.1 Trichechus manatus latirostris
GTTAATATGTTGTGGGGTTGTTAACCAATGTCATAAAACAACATGTGTACTACTGTTTCATGAGAAACTATTTGTTCTGTAAGCCTTCACCCGAAGTACAATACAATATAATAATAATAATAATAAAATTCACGTCCTTGTCACATGGAAAACATATTCACCCCATCATATCATAGCAAAAGTCTTAACTCCAAGTCCAAAATTCAAAAATTCCTCTTCATCTGTGAAATTTAGAATACAAGTTATCTCCTTCCAAAGGTACAATGGCAGAACAGGCACAAGCTAGACATTTCCATCACAAATGGGAGAACTGGAGGGAAAGAAGGGATAACAAGCACCAACCAAGTCAGCAGAACACATTACATTAGCCCTCAACGCTTTGAAAATAATCCTCTGTTCTCTGAGACAATTTACACAACGGCCCTGCCCTCCCGACTCCAGGTATTGTATTGGCCATACTCTTCCAATTCTGATTGGAGACCCCTCAGCTCTGGGCATCAGCTCCACCTTCCAGGCCCACTGGGATGACAATTCTGCTCCCTCGGCTTTAGGTGCATCATTCTCCTAGTTCATCTGAGTGGTGACTCCACCCTTAGAAACGCCAGGGGCCACAGCTCCACCCTTTGAAACCCCAGAGGTCGTGGCCATACCTTTTGAGACCGAGGCAGCTCGGCTTCCTGTGTTCCTTGGCTTCTTGGCCCTTGGGCCTCACGCAAGCATCTGCCCTTCTGGGGCAAGTATTCCAAAGCTCAGTAGCTCCGTTGATAACTGCCTGGAGGCACCCTACTCTGCCAGTAAACTTCTGCCAGTAAACTCTGCAAGGAAGCCTCCGGGCAAAGGCACTCAGCTCTCTCACTCTGTAGGTCAGCTCTGGCACTGTCTCACACCGGTCTGGTTCTGCTGCTGCTTCTCACCATTTGCTCCTTCTCCGGTGTTAACAGTTCTCGTCACTTCCTTCCGAGTTCTCTATCCATTTTCAAAACCACTTCCACATTTTAGGTATCTGTTAGAGCAGTACCCCACTCTCTCGGTATCAAATGTCTTAGGCTAGGTTCTCCAGAGAAGATATATTTAAAGAGAGAGATTTACTTTCTCACAGTCTAGTAGGCTAGACGTCGAAATTCAGGGCATCAGCTCCAGAGGAAAGATTTCTCTCTCTGTCGGCTTTGGAGGAAGGTCCATCTCATCAGTCTTCCCCTGGACTAGGAGATTCTCTATGCAGAAACCCCAGGTCCAAAGGACATGATCTGTTCCCAGCACTGCTTTCTTGGTTGTAGGAGGTCTCCCTGTCTCTCTGATTACTTCTGTCTTTTATATCCCAAAAGAAATTGGCTCAAGACACAACCTAATCTTGTAGATTGAGTCCTCCCTCATTAATATAATTGCCACCTATCCCCCCTCATTAACATCATACAGGCAGGATTTACAACCAGGAAAATCACATCAGATGACAAAATGGTGAGCAATGACACAAGACTGGGAATCATGGCCTAGCCAAATTGATGCACATATTTTTGAGGGACACAATTCAGTCCACAATACATCCCATGGTATATTCAATATTCTTCGCCAACACTGTAATTTAAAGGCCTCAGTTCTTCAGTCTTCTTTATTCATTGTCCAGCTTTTGCATGCATATGAGGTGATTGAAACACCATGGCTTGGCATACGTTAGTCCTTAAAGTGACATCTTTGCTGTTTAATACTGTAAAGAGATCTTTTGCAGCAGATTTGCCCAATACAATGAGTCATTTAATTTCCTAACTGCTGCTTCCATGGGCATTGATTGTGGATCCAAGTAAAATGAAATCCTTTACAACTTCAATATTTTCTCCATTTATCATGATGTTAATCCAGTTGTGAGGACTTTTGTTTTCTTTTTGTTCAGGTGTAATCAATACTGAAGGCTATGTAGTCTTTGGTCTTCGTGGGTAAGTGCTTCAAGTCCTCTTCACTTTCAGCAAGCAAGGTTGCGTCATCTGCATAGGCTTGCAACTATGGTTTTTCTCTCCAGCATTCTCCGCTTCTCCCTTCTTCTGGAAAGGGAGTGCTCTTTCTTTTGGGGACTTCTTCCTCACTTCCTGTGGTCCTGGTTGGCTTTCAATTATGATGACTTCCCTCTATTCAGAGAAAAACCACTCTTTCTAGCTCAATGGTTCTTCAGTGGAGGAATCAACCATTAGAGCTTCCTTCTGCCATTTCTTAATATCTGAGTTTTCAAACTTAGAGAAAAATAGGCAACCCTGGCAAGAAGACAGCCAGAATAATCAAGCTCTGAAGTGAAAATTACACCATTTTCTGGCATTTGGGATGATGAAGAACCAAACCTTCCTCCACAATAAGACCTGAAAGGTAGAGTGTGTCTGGGGACTTCATACTGCCTCTGACATTATCTGTGCTTCTGGCTGGAGTGGTCTGAGCACTGAAGGATCAATGTTGTGTTCAATGGGACATTTCCACTTGGCAGGAAGTAAACTGTTGATGATGTGACACAGTGACATTTGTCACTCTCTGACAAAAGGGGGTAATGAAGGAGATAGCACACTGCCAAAATATGCAGTGAACACAATTTTGAAGCAATCAAACATCTTGAGCAAATCGCAGCCAGCTCTGATATTGCCTCTATATAGAAGACTTCAAAGATAAGAGGACCCGAATACTTAGAACGTGGAGGAATGTGCTCCCAAGAGCAGGACAAAGGGGAAGTGGGTCTCCTGTACAGCTCAGTGTGGCATGGCAAAGAGCCCAGAATGTGAATACGTTACACACTAGCTTTGTGACGTCTCTGAGCCTGAGGTTCTTCATCTGCAAAGAAAATGAAACAATCTAAAACCTGGCCTGACATGATTGCTGGAAAGAGTATAGGAGTAACACAAAGGCAAACATCCAACAGAGTACTGGCAAATGTTTGTGGAATTTAAAATCATGGAAAATCTATACTGTATGCCATTCCCTAACTCCCCACAGTTAAATGTGGTTAGATACACTTTAAGGAAAAACTCAAAAGGAGATTAAAGTCATCAAAAGTATTGTATGACCCTTGAATAGATTAGTTTCCCCAGCTGAGTAATCCCATGGCGTCCTCGTACATCCCCGTCATAATCAGACTTTCTTGTAATTGCTGATTAATTGCCAGCCTTCCCTGATGGTTGTAAGCTCTGTGAGGACAGAGACCATATATCTCTTGTTTCTCCACTGTATTTCCAGAGCTAGTATAGACCTGGCATGTAAAAGGTGCTAGATATTTGTCCAAATGAATGAGAGACTGTGAGGGAGTAGACAGCCCCACTTGCTTTGCCTTGTTCTTCTGGACCTGTGGCCTGGAGACCAGCACAAGATTTGGAAAGAGTACCCAAAAGATCCAGGCTCAATTCATGGAAGACCCAGACCCCAGCTTGTCCTCTAGGTCACCCAGAAGACATAGCAGGGGCTCTGACAAGGAGCAGTCAAAGAAGGGATGACTGGATCAGAGCTTCCCATGAACAGGTCACAAATGTGTTGGAATATTGATCCCCTAAGTTCCTATCCATTATCAGAAGGGACCAATCCCTGAAGAAGGATACCATACTTGGTAAAGTAGAGGGTCAGTTAGAAAGAGGAAGACCCTCAATGAGATAGATTGACACAGTGGCTGCAACATTAGGCTCAAACATAGCAATGATTTGAGAATGGTGCAGGATCGGGCAACTTTTAGTTCTATCATACATAGGGTCACTATGAGTCAGAGCCAACTTGACAGCACCTAACAACAACAAGCCTCCATCAAGGCAGGGCCTAGGATGGCTAGAGCTCACAGATCTGTCACCCCCAGTCACAAGCAGCCTCAAGCTTTTATCCCAGTGTGCTAGATAAACATTATCATGTGTGCCATGACATGGAGAAAAAGAAGTTGGGAAGCACTGTACTGGGTGAATGAGGTTATGATCACTAGCCTAGGGCACGAGGGTGTTTAGGAGGAGCTGGAATTTGAAGGTCTAGAAGGACACTTCAAGGGCAGGGCTAATCTGAGAAAACTGAGCTGTCAAGGAAAAAAAAAATCAGTAGAAAGATAGGACCATGGTCTCTCTCTGTGGCTCTGAATCAGGTCCCAGCCAGGGCTGAGCCTGTCTCCTGTCTTACTGGGCTTTTATTGAACCCCGACCTCTGCTACTTTGATCTTTCTCTTTTTTACTGGTCCTAGTACCATGACTTGACCTCATCTCATTAGGCCATTGCAACCATAATGGGAAATTCATATGTGACCCAGCCAGTAACATTTACCACACCTGAAGGTGTCTCTGCCCTCAGCCATGCAACAATCTATCCCTCCCCAACTCTCCTCCTCTGGACTGTATCTCCTGCTGTGTCTGTGGTTTAAAATGTGGTAACTAGAGGCTCAAGGGACAAAGAGCCAAAGGGACTGCTGAATTGTGGGAGGGAAGTACAGGTGGGCATGGCTAGACATGCCTCTCTGAGCACCAGTCTGAGCTCTGAGGGAGAGAAGCCCAGTCACATATTGAATCTGCCAGTACCAGCCAGGATAAACCATGTTAGGCTGGGTGGCACAAGTAGTTTGTGATCTGCTGCTAACCCAAAGGTTGGCAGCTCAAACCCATTCAGTGGCTCCACAGAAGAAAGGCCTGGCAAACTGCTTCTGTAAAGATTACAGACAAGAAAACTCTATGGAGCAGTTCTACTCTGTTGCCATGAGTCAGGGGCCAACTGAACAGCAGCTAACAACAGCAACAGCTGTGGTAACAAGCAATCCCGAAATCTCAGCGGCTGATCACAATAAAAGTTAAGTTCTTGCTCAGGCAAACTCTGCTCAAGGTCCAGGTGGCTCACCAGAGCAAATATCCTCCATGTGTTGGCCTAACATTCCAGGCTGCTTTAATCTTGTGGCACCTCCGTATCAACACATTGTTGATGAGACAAATTAATAACAGATGTCTTAGTTTGATTTTAAGGTGTTTCTTACCCATGAAACCAAATACTAACCATAAAAAAATTCCTGAGCAAAAATTAATACTGCTAGAGGTCTTTTTCACCCAAAGTCCTGTTCAAAGCCAGGCTTACTTCTTTAAATTTCAGAAGGTATCATGGCTGCAGGTGGATGGAGGGCCAGAGTAACCTTGTGACCTGATATCACTTGATCTCAGTAAAAGGGGGAGGACAGAGTTCAACCACTCATGTTAAAAATAGCGACGGTTGATCCTTTATTCTTCTCCCTCCTCTTCTCTTTATTGTAGCTAGCCTACTTGGAGCCATTCAGAATGGCCTCCCTATATGCGTATAAAATAACTGCTCAGAATAAACGTTATGTTCCAATTTCTTTGAGTTTTCATTATTTTTAACAACATGCTTCCGTATGTTGGAAGCTGTGGCAAAGAAAGAGAGAGAGCTGGTGAGCTGACAACCAAGAATTAAAGACTTTGGTCCAAAGATGACTCGTACATCACTTTAATTCTCAGTTTATTGGTCCTATCTCATCACACAACCTAACTTCATGGGGGCCTGGAAGCACAATCCTCTCTTTACCCAGAAGTAGAGAAGAACCAGATTTTGGTGAATGTTGTTGATGTCTACCACACTCTCTGGCAGTGCAATGAATTTCAAGCCAGACACTCCTTGTTCTGAGCCTCAGCTCTACCACTCACAAGCACAAGCCTCCCTGAGTCTTATTTCTTCTCTTTGTGTGAAATGGGGTGATAAAGCTTTTCCCGTTGAGACTCAAATGAGCTAATGTAATTACAAGTGTTTGAGAACTGTAAGCATTAACCGTTATTAAAAGTAATAAAAGCCATTGCAAAATTTAATAGAAGAGGTAGCTGAGGTTTCTAAATAGTGAAACGACGGAGTACAAATACACCCTTAGGGGAAACATGTCTAACAGCTATGACTAGATAAGGGATTAATTTCTCATTTGGTCCTTAGTCTTTAGCGCCTTGTATGGCTAATTTTTTTTTTTTTTTTGCTATTCTTTTATTCATGAATTGTTGATTGACTCTTCATGTGCATGTTGAAGTTTTAGGGGGCAATAATAGCTTCCCTCTTTTCTACCTGAGTTTGGAACCAACTGAAAAACAGAAAGGAGTCAGGCAGAGGGAGAATAAAATGTCAGCTTTGTTAGCAATAAAATTGATATTGGAAAAATTTCCATTAGTGTGTGCAAAAATGAATTTCTTAATACTGGATCCTAGAAGTAGACAGCCATACCCCCCAAAGTCACTTCAATTCAATGCAAATGTGATGAAATAAATGTATGCAGGGAGCTTTGGATACAGAGAGGAAGGGCAACTCACTTCTCAGCTCTGGTGCCAACTGTACAGTGAGTATAGATTAGAATGCAGGCCCCACATTCATGGTGGTGCAGGCTGTGCACTGCACAATTCCAGGAGATGTCATTCCATTATGGTCTACATGACTGGAGCCCTCCCTCCACCCAGAGTTGTGCAGGGTACAGCCTGAATGACTGCACACAGTGGCCTCGTGTAGAAAGAATGGATAACTTTTGGCAGTGTGGATCCCTTTGAGAATCTGATGAAAGACAGGGATACCACTGTCCCCAGCAAAATGCACACACTAACAGTAAATTTTGCAAATAGTTTCAGGAGTGATGCTCACTGCTTGAGTCCCATCTCTGAAATGTAGTTGAGAATTTCTTGAGATAATGATCTGCAGAGTTCTTTCTAGCTCTGACTTCCTTTAATTCTAGGGCAACCTTCTGGTTAGATTGCAAGGTTTGCCTGGCAACAACCTGGGGAAATGTATGAACAATAAGGTTAAGAGAAAAGACAAATACAAAACACAATGCATACATCAGCACACAGCACAAATGGCCCAAGCTTGAAAAGCTCATGCAAAAATCTATAATCGCCACTAGGTTAGGCTTTTGAAAGGATGGATGGCTTCATTTCTCCACATTTTTGACATTTGAAAACTGTTATGTTATTTTTATAATGTTTAAAGGAAAAGAGAGAGAGAGAAATAATCCCTGGGGTTTCTGTACTGTTGGCATTTATTTGGGAACATGGCTATATTGCTGCAGGGGAGGTGAGGTTGGCATCACTTCGTGTTTGCCATTTCTGCAGAGGTGACTGTCCGGCAGACTCACTTCAGAGCCCTGGCCCCTGGCCTACTTTTGCCTCTGAAATTATGTGGAGGAGAAAGTTAGACAAGCAGGGCTGACCTTGACTGAGCTTTGGGACTGCATCCCAGGATATGGTGGACCCCTGCAGAGACACACATGGATGTGTATTAAGCTTTTCAGCTGCTTTATGTCTATGAATGAAAGAGCCTCATTTCTCCCCATCACCCCTCAGGGGATGTATTACAAAATGACAATGCAATACAACCCAAAGCAGTTGTTCTAAAGATCCCACTCTTAACATTTCACCTGTTTGTGGGAAGAAACTGATTTTCATTTCTCGGCAGATGTGGGGTCACCAACAGGGTAAACACAGAGGGCACACAATCAGTGATGTCCCCAAGGGCACTGGAAAAGGACAGGGGTAACAGTACAGACAACGGGACTGCCCTCCTCCGAAAGACTGCCCTCTTCAGGAAGCCCCTCCTGAGAGGCTGGAAGGCAGGACAAAGGAGTAAGCAGTAACCTGCTGGGAGGGGTCTCAAGGAAGTTGTTGTCCGGTGCCATGGAGTTAAAATTAAAGCAGATTAGGACTCATAGCAACCCCATGTGACAGAGTAGAATTGCCCCATTGGGTTTCCTAGGCTGTAATCTTTATGGAAGCAGATCGCCATGTCTTTCTCCTGTGAAGCTGCTTGGTGGATTTGAATCACCAAACTTTCAGTTAGCAGCTGAGTGCTTTAACCGTTGTGCCACCAAGGCTCCTTCTCGAGGAAGGTAAGATCTTTCAGTTCTTAACAGTTATCACTTGGCTAAATAAACTCTTTGTATACATGTTTAATTTATTCCCAAAAGTCAGTGCCTTCCATTCTATTAAATGGTTGAAATCAGTGGTTCTGTATTTGATGCTGTTGTTAGTTGCCAACTCATGACGACCTCAAGTGTTACAGAGTAGAACTGCTCTACAGGATTTTCTTGTCTGTAGTCTTTATGGAATCAGGTTCCCATTCAACAATTTCTACCCATAATGTCCACTGGCATTGGTTACATTCTTCACATTGTGTCAGCAATCCCGTTATTTCCGTTCAAGGTGTTCCATTCCCATTAACTTAGTCTCACTGCCCCCTCCACCCAGCCTTCTCATCCATACTTTAGAGTAACTGTTGTCCATTTGGCCTCATAAAGATAATTTTTTAAAAGAGTACAGTACACCAGGGTGACATTCTTTACTTTTTGCAATAAACTGCTATTTAGTTAAAAGGTGACTTCTGGAGATCATTTCAGTTCAAGGTTTAAAGAGTATCTCAGGGATTCTTCCAGTCTCAATGGGTCCAGTAAGTCGGGATTCTTTGAGAACTTGAAGTTCTGTTCCATGTTTTTGTCCTTTTCTATTAGAATCCATCTGTTGTGACCCTGGAGCCCTGCTGGCGCGGTGGTTAAGAGCAACGGCTGCTAACCAAAAGGTCAACAGTTCAAATCCTCTAGCCGCTCCTTAGAATCCCTATGGGGCAGTTCTACTCTGTCCTATAGGGTTGCTATGAGTCAGAATTGACTCGACAGCAATGGGTTTGCTACTGAACCTGGAAAGGTGGGTCCTTGTCCATCGCCTTTAGACTTACCAATTATCTGGACACCGGTCTTTGAGAAAGAGAAAGTAACTTTATTGCAATGCACAGAGCAAGGAGCAGGAGAAAGTTCCTCAGATCCGGCCCACCAGGTTACGCACAGGGAAGCAGGGCTTATATGTGATTTGGGTAGCAAAATGGCCACCTCAAGGTGTACTGGGGAGGGAAAATTCTACAAGGCAGCCAGGAAACAGGAGGTGACATGGTTCCTGTTGTACCTCTCACTTCGGAATGAGTCAGGGTGATGATTTTCTTTCTGATTTGTTCCTCTTGTAGCTGCGTCCTCAGTTGAGGTCAATTAGAGATCACATCTGGCCCTTCTGCGCATGCCGGGTGGGCCAAATCTGGCTTGGGCTAGTTTAGGGACTAATGCAAATTTGCTGACATTCATAGGGTCAGGTTACAGGTTTGATTTTTTTTTTTTTGGATTGTGACCCTGATCAGAGCTTTTGGTAGTGGTAGGTGGGCACTATCAAGTTCTTCTGGCTCAAGGTAGAGGAGGCCCTGGTTCACGGAGACAATTGGTCCTGCAGTCTTGGCAAACTGCCAACACTTTGGTTAGCAGCGAAGTGTGTTAACCATTTGCACCAGCCTGAGACTTCTTCCCCCTACCCCCCCATGTAATACTCTTTACATAAAAGCAAATAAAGATGTAAATGAAATTACGTAGCTCGCCACAGATCATGGACACTGTATAAATTATACCACAATACTTGCAGTAAGGAAGTTTCTTAGGTAAAAAAGGAGGAATTATAAGAAGAGTAGAAGAGGAAGTATCACAATATGGGGTGGGAGCTGAAATTGTGACATTTTGAGAAAGAAGGCATATAGTAGAAATTCCTAGCTGTTAACAAGTGAATGGATGCGTAGATGTGTATTTTAATAGTGTCAAATTCAAAGCCATTGGAAGGATTTAGAATAGGGCAAGTCCAGTGTCTTTAACAGCTGTGAGTGTATTCGTTTTCAGATCATGAGAATTAATAATCCTTTGGACTCTGCCCTTTCGAACTACAAATGAAAGACTGTGCCCAACTCATAGCTGGACATTTTGAGAGGGCAGTGACATGTTTCTGTGAATTAAGAGGAAGATCATGGCTCTAGAAAAGTTCCTAGGTGTTATGATTTGAATTGTGCCCCCAAAAAAGATATGTTGATGTCCTAACTCCTGCTCTGATGAATGTGACCTTGTTTGGGGAAACAGAGTTTTTCTTTGCAGATATTAACTGCTAAATTAACAAAGTCATACTGGAGTAGGGTGGGTCCTAATCCTAATCCCTTCTGACTGGTGTCTAATAAAATAGGACAGACACAGAAGTGAAGTCACATACTCAGGGGGAAGACAGCATCTGAGGATCCCTCTACAAGCCAAGGAATCCAAGGACTGCCAGCAGCCACCAGAGACTAGGAGAGAGGCATGGAACAGTTATTCTCTCAAAGCCCCCAGGAGGAATCAATACAACTAAAATCCTGATTTGGACTTCTAGCCTCAAGAATCATGAGACAATAAATTTCGGTTCTTTAAAGCCAACCCCTTGTGGTATTTTGTTATGGCAGCCATAGGAGACTAAGACACTAGGCGAAAAGAAGCTGCCCACATCATTTTGGTTTAGATGTTCCATTCTGGCCAACACTGAAGAGCTTGGGTCCTCCAGGCTGGCCCGGGTACACCCTGAGCTTTCTCTACTCCGTCAGTCTCTGCCTGCCCGGCTCCTGACAAAGAGGAGACTGGGGCCACCGGGTACCTGGGGTAACACAGTGATTCTGAGAACCATGACGATTTAAAATATCTTTGTTTGTCAAGCAACTTCCATTTCTTTCCCCCTGCAGATAATTCTCCACTCCTGGGTAAGACTGTTTCTGGATGTCGTGCCCATTTTATGGCTACATATGTCTTAAAAGCTGAGAGATAGCTTATGGCACTCAGTCTCCCCTGGCTCTGGTCCAGAACTGCCAGAATTTTATCTTCATCACATCTGGGTCACAAAAAGTGATTTCTCCGGGCAGTTGGGCTTCAGAGCCCTATAAAACTCTGGGTGAAGCATAGCAGACCTTTTGCATTCGATTTTACTATTTCACTGTTTTAATAGACTGTTAACTGTGCTCATGGGGTGCCTGCCTGCAATCCATGTCCCTGTCTGAAGCCAAGCTGTTCATCTAAATGAAATCTGCTGGAATCTCTAATGAGCTTCGAGGCAAACACTCTGTCTCCTGAGTAGCTTCAGCTCTCTACAGGGAAAAAAACTGTACATGAAGCTATCCACACACACACAAAAATCTGTTTTTGCCATTATTTGGGCATCCTCAACTCCAAAGTTTTTTCTTAAGAATGTCACGCTCTGTATATAATATTGATAATGAAAATAATAATGGCTAATTTGTGTTGAACATCCTTTGGCCTCAGCTCTTTGTATACATTATCTGATTTAGCTACGACGTTGGGAACGCATCTGCCAGACGACGTGGATTCCCAGGGGCTAACCTCTGTACTTTACACGTTGCTGTTGTTGCCGTTGTGTGCCGTCAAGTCAAGGCTGACTCATAGCAACCCTACACAGATTATGCAATTAATCTTCTCAACAACTCTGTGTTATTATCCCCACTTTACAGATGAGGAAACTGAGGGTCTAAGAGATTAAGATTCTGGCACATCATTACACAGCTATTAAGTGTCTGAACCAGAATTTGAACCCAATCTGTCCAGGCCAAAGGCCATACTCTGTTCACTAGGTCACTCTGGCTTCCTCAGAGGGAAAAAGGCCACAGCATGTCCAGCCTAACGAAGCCCTAACACCTTCCTCCAACCCCAAAACACTTGGGCCCAGCTGGCTCAGCCACTTGCATTCTGGAGCTCTGACAGTCAGGGCTCCCATTAGCTGAAGCACACACAGGGAGAACAACGATGTCAGATTCCCAGGAGTGTTTCATTAGAGGAGCCCTGTGGTCTGTTAATGGATGTGGCTCCAGACTTATGTAATGTTACCAATTTGGCGCTTGCTTTTTAATTGCCACAGAAACTCTATGTGCTGTGTTAGGAAGGGGGAGCTGGAGAGCCAGACTGGTAAGTTCAGGCTGAGATCTGGCTCTAACTTCTCGTCCTTCATTGGCTCGGGTCAGCCACTCCTGTTTCTCAAGCATCCTAGGCCACCCATCCTAGGCAAGTCCTCAGTTTCCTTATTCGAAAACTAGGATCAGTATTTCGAAGACTTAAAGGTTTTCTTTTATAAGGAAAAAATGTAAAGACCTCTAGTGTTGACACAAATCTTTTTTGTTATATGATGTGTTTTTCACATCTGTTTGTTTGTCTGTTGCCCCACCAGACTGATCTCCCTTAGGACAAGATCTACATTTTATACATCTTTGTATTCCCAGCCTAGCATGTACCATACTTTTACACAAATAACGTGTGCCTTCTACTTGTGTTTGCCAATTGCTCCCTACCCCCATGAGGTATTTTCGTAAGTGCGCTATGCCAATTTTTTTACAGCACTCACACAATACGTGATGAATAAACGAATGTGTGTATAGATGAGTGAATGAACAGATGGAGGCACAGATGTCTTAAACAAGCAGGAGAGTTGCTGAATATGTGGAATTAATGTATGATGTAGTGGTAGATGCTCTTTGGCCAAAGTACTGAGAAAACAGAAAGAAACAGAATCTAAAAATGTTCAGATTCCAGAAAAGGCATAAGTGTGCCAATGTTATGAAGTCATCGATGAATACAGCAACGTCTCAAACAGACCACACTTAAGGGTAATTCACTCAGTTCCCATATATTAATAAGGGCCCATTATGTACACGAGAAGGAGCCCTGGTGGCACAACAGTTTGCTCTTCTGCCAACCAAAAGGTTAGTGGTTCAAACCTACCCACCAGCTCTGGGGGGGAAAAGAGCTGGTGATCTGCTTCAGTAAAGATTACAGCCAAGAAAACCCTATGGGGCAGTTCTACTCTGTCACATGGGGACTCTATGAGTCAGAATCCACTGGCCAGCACCCATAACAACAACAGGTACATGACAATTTGTTGGGAGATGGAGAATCAGAAATGAATAAGACATAGTCTTTGCCTCTATAACATTCATGGTTAGGAAGACAGACAAACATATAAATAAAATTGTTATAATATAGTGAGTTTAAAACGAGTGAATCACTTAGTATAGGTGACAAGCAATACCCAACTATCAATTTCTTTAATCAACAAATCTCATGCTACCTGTCCATGACCTCCATGCTATTCTGACTCCAGGACCAGGATGACATAGCAGCCACTGTCTGGAGCATTGCTGGTTGCTGTGGCAGAGGTAAAAAGGGCATGGGGCACTACTCATTAGCTCCTAATGAGCACATCACCTTCACTTACGTTTGATAATTGTCCTGGGGGCACAAACAAGTTTATTACTAACTCGGCGGGGGTAGCTGGGGACCTGTTCAAAGAGGAGCTGCCACATTAAACCAAAAATATTCCCTGAAGTCTTCTTTAAACCAAGCAATAGTTGGCTTAATTAATAAAGAATATTCTGCCTTGAGCATTGTGCTCTTTTGAAGAACTAGCTATATGGAATCAAACTGACAATAACAACTTGAAAAGTTAGATAGGAAGCTTACAGCACAATGAGTTTGTGTTAATGGTGGAGGAATAATTAGGAAAAGGAAGGTGAGAACGGTTGCACAACTTGAAGAATGTAATCAATGTGACTGAATTGTACATGTGGGAACTGTTGAATTGATGTGTGTTTTGCCGTGGATTCGCCTGGTAGATTGGAACTGCCTACCTTTTGGTTAGTAGCCATAGTGCTTAACCACTACACCACCAGGGTTTCCCAGTGTTTTGCTGTGTATACAAAAACAACAACAAAAATAAAATAAATTTCTAAAAAAAATAAAGGAAGCTGCCACTTGAACTGTCTTGAAATGCAAATACGAGTCACAGTGATGCAGAGAGTCAAAGACGCCAAGACTCAAGCTTTGACCTTTCTGGGTCAATCACATTTGTGCTGCTCAGAGATGCCCCAGGTGTCCCCACCAGCATGCAGTGTAGGTCTAGTAATACTCCATCAGCAATAAGTGCAGTGAATTCAGCTTCACAAGAGACATCTTGGAGCCCTGGTGGCAAAGTGGTTAAGAATTTGGCTGCTAACCAAAAGTTCGGCAGTTCGAATCCAACAGCCCCTTCTTCGAAACCCTACGGGGCGATTCTACTCTGTCCTATAGTGTCGCTCTTAGTCAGAATCGACCCAGCGGCAACAGGTTTTAGAGATATTTTGATGATGCTTAAAATCACTATAGTTTTTGGAACACTTACTCTAAGCCCAGGGAGGTTTACTGGGGACAGAAGAGTCATCTGTCCTGGGTAGCTCATTCACAAAGGACTGCAAGTTTAGACTATTGATGTTACCTTCAAAAAAGGTTATAAGTGACACCACAAAGATTCCTTGAAAAGAAGAAATTCATCTTATAAACTGTGTCCAATTTCTGGACACAGAGGCCACAGGGCCTATGAATTAATATATTCTGGAATCCCTATAACCATCTTGTGTGGTATTTTTTGTACTAAAGTGATAATTTATTAAATGTACACATTTAAATGCTTCTCTAATTTATGTAATATTGTTTTTCTGTTCATTTTCTATCCAACAGCCTTGTTATGGATTGAATTGTGTCCCCTCAAAATGTATGTCAACTTGGCTAGGCAATGATTCCCAGTATTGTCCACAGTTTTGTGATCTGATATGATTATCCTATGTGTTGTAAATCCTAACCTCCATAATATTAATGAGACAGAATTAGAGGCATTTACGTTAATAAGGCAGGACTCAATCTACACGATTAGGTCATATCTTGAGTCAATCTCTTTTGAGATATAAAAAGAGAGAAGCAAGCAGAGAGGAGAGGGACCTCATTATCACCAAGCAAGAAGAGCCAGAAAAGGAGCATGTCCTTTGGACCCAGGGACCCTGTGCTGAGAAGCTCCTAGACCAGGGGAAGATTGATGACAAGGACCTTCCCCCAGAGCCTACAGAAAGAGAAAGTCTTCCCTGGGAGCTGGCACCCTGAATTCGGATTTCTAGCCTCCTAGACTGTGAGAGAAAAAACTTCTGTTTGTTAAAGCCATCCACTTGTGGTACGTCTGTTGTAGCAGAGCTAGATAACTAAGACAAGCCTCATAAATGGAATGGTTTGAGCCTCTTTTGATCTGGGAGCAGCCTTTTAGGTAGCAGGCACTCTGCTATGAACCTTATTTGCATCATTTCATGCGTTTCTCAAAGCAACCTAATGGCACAGGTATTATTATCCCAGTTTTACGAAGGAGGAAATGGAGGCTGAGGGTAAAAACTAAATTTAAAAGGCTTGAAGTTGAGAAGTGAAGGGACTGAGATTTGAAACCAAGTCTAGCTTAAACCTAAAGCCCTAATGCCCGTAACCACTAAGTAGGCTCTTTTTGACAGAATTTTCCACACACCCGGGCTACTCGCCCTTCTTCATTGCTTGGCTCACTCAGTTTACCACTTTTGCCCCCTTTCTCTTGGAGCTTCTGCTTTCAGTTGCTTCTCCTGACCCAGAGGAGGTAGTGCATGGAGGAGAAGCAAGTTCTGAGTCAGTGTTTTGTCAAGGAAAAAGTCAGGAAGGAGTCCCACTGTTGTGTATAATCTGGTGGTTTCCATAGCAACAGAATTTATCAGTCCACCAATAAGAAGTTGTTGAGCATCACCTGTAACTCAGCCGGGTGCTGCAGCTGAGCCCAATGAGGGATGTTGCTGTTGGTTGTTAGATGCCATCGAGTCCATTTCAACTCGTAGCAGCACCATGTGACAGAGTAGAGCTGCCTCATAGGGTTTTCTAGGCTGTAATCTTTACCGGAGCAGATCACCAGGTCTTTTCCTCCCACGGAGCCGCTGGGTGGGTTCGAACTGCCAAACTTTTGGTTAGCAGCCAAGTGCTTAACTGTTGCGCCCTCAGGGCCCCTAAACTGAGGGATACTGGGGAGGGAAGGGGGTGGACTGGAATGCAAAGACACAGAGCTAGGCCGAATTTCCCCAGCTATCGGTGTGCATGAGGCTTGTTCCCTGAGCTAAATCCAGGCCGTGAGGGCGGAAGTCAGCCGTGATTCAGAGAAGCACACAGGCGTCTTTCTGAGATGATGCTCACCACTCTAGACCCCACAGCAATTGCTGGTTGGTCCACTGTGTTCCAGTTAGAAACCCTGGAAGCTCCCGAAGGCCGATAGAAGAGGTATTACTCAGTTGCTCTCAAGTTGATTCTAACTCATGGCAATCCCATGTGTGTCAGAGTAGAACTGTGATCCACAGGGCTTGGGGTTTTTTCCCCCAGCAACTTCTGCATGGATAATGCAGTGATATTGATTACATTCTTCAAGTTTTGCAACTATTCTCGCTATCCTTTTCTAAAGTCTTCCACCACCAATAATATAAATGCCCCCATAGGCAAAAACTCCCCCTTTTCCCCTCCCACAGGGTTTTTAGTGGCTAATTTTTCAGAAGTAGATCACCAGGCCTTTCTTCTGAGGTGCCTTTGGGTGGTCTTGAATTGCCAAAGTTTTGGTGAGTGTGTTAACTGTTTACACCACTCAGGCACTCCCAGAAGAGGTATGAGGGACAGCAATATAGTTGGCTCAGGGGTGGGCTAAAGGATTTGTCATGAAATCATATCTATATGGCATGTATGCTACCTTTATTTAAACTGCATGTTAATTTGGAGCAGCTGGGAGGTGAATATAATGAGGATTATGGGGGATTAAGCCACCACCCCTGCAACTGACAACAAGTACCTACTAAAGATCTTTTAAGTGCACACCGCTGTGTCTTTTGAGTGAGGATTTTAGAAGCAGAACAAAGATGGAGGAGATTTGAGCACACACTCTTAGTCATCTAGTGCTGCCATAACAGAAATACGAGTGGATGGCTTTAACAAAGAGAAATTTATTTACTCAGAGTCTGGTAGGCTAGAAGTCCAAATTCAGGGCATCAACTCCAGGGGAAGGCTTTCTCTCTCTGTTGGCTCTGGAGGAAGGTCCTTGTCCTCAATCTTCCCCCAGTCGAGGAGGTTCTCAGGCGCAGGGACCCCGGGTCCAAAGGACTTGCTCTGCTCCCAGTGCTGCTTTCTTGGTGGTATGAGGTCCCCAACTCTCTGCTTGCTTCCATTTCCTTTTATCTCTTGAGAGATAAAAGGTGGTGCAGGCCACACCCCAGGGAAACTCCCTTTACATTGGCTCAGGGATGTGACCTGGACAAGGGTGGTGTTACAATCCCACCTTAACATAACTGCCTCTAATCCCACCCTAATCCTCTTTAACGTAAAATTACAATCACAAAATGGAGGACAACCACGCAATACCGGGAATCATGACCCAGCCAAATTGATACATACATTTTGGGGGGGACATAATTCAATCCATGACACACTAATAGCAAATTTAATAACTTCATAACCTAAATATAAATATAAAATATTGAAATATACCAATATAGTTGCAATGTAGTTCTAATGTCATCTCCAGCTCTGTCTCCCTAAGCAATTGGTAGAATTATTAGCAGGAAAGTCTCAGACCTGGTTTTCTGTTGTCCCCACTGACCCACAGCAGTTCATGGTAGCTTGGTCACTTCCTCTGGTCAGAGACGTCATGCCAGCTACAGAGAGGGCTCACTCCTCATTAACTTTCGGCAACAGGTTGCCATCAAGCTGATTCCAACTCACGGTGACCCCATATGTGTCAAAGTAAAACTGTGCTCCATAGAGTTATCAGTGACTGATTTTTTTGCAAGTAGATTGCCAGGCCTTTCTTCTGAGGTGCCTCTGGGTGGATCAGATCTCCAACCTTCCAGTTAGCAGCCAAGTGCATTAACCCTATATGTCACCCAGGGACTCCTTTCAGGAACAGAGCCTTTGCCAATTGTATTCCAGAGCTACTTCTGCACAGGGCTGTGCATGTTGCTGTTGTTGGGTGCTGTCAAGTCGATTCTGACTCATAGTGACCCCATGTGACAGAGTAGAGCTGCCCCATGGGTTTTCTAGGCTGTAATCTTTATGGAAGCAGATCACCAGGTCTTTTTCCCAAGGAGCCGCTGGGTGAGTTCGAACCACCAACCTTTCGGTTAGCAGCTGAGCACTTAACCGTTTGCACCACCAGGGCTCCTTGCTGCTGTGCATAGACCTGCTTAAAGACTGGAACTGAGGTAGCAGGAGAGCTGGTTCTCCGGCCTCATTTCACACAGAAATCACCCATGGAGCTTGCGAGAAAACGTAGCTTCCAGGGCCTCACCACAGAGATTCAGAGTTAGTGAGTGGGAGGTGGGGCCAGGCCTCTGCACTCCTTCAAACACCCCAGAAGATTCTGAAGCCTATGGAGCCTGGGGAAACACTTAACAGGGTGGCTGGGAGCATGGATTCTAGTCAGGCAAGTCTGTGCTCTTATCTCTCAAGTCTTGATCTCTCACTGTTAAAATGGGAAAATAGCATCTTCCCCTGGGAGGACAGAGGCCATCCAAAACCCTGCACCTAGTAGGTGGCAGAGAGGGACTTAAACCCAGGTTTGTCCACCCTAAAAGCTACCTTTAACCTCAGTGCCCTAGCAGCTCTAGAGGCTGTGGTACGACCACTCCCCAGGTCTCCAGCCACCACAGGCCAAGTTGGGGGGCCGTGACTGTGAGAATTCGAAATGACACATGAACAGTGCTCTGCTCAGAGGAGGGATTCTGGAAATGCCCAATGAATGCATGATTAGACAATAATTATTGTTGTTGTTAGGTGCTGTCAAGTTGCTTTCAACTCATAGTGACCCTATGTGACAGAGTAGAGCTGCCTCATGGGGTTTTGTTGGCAGTAATCTTTACAGAAGCAGATTGCCAGGTCTTCCTCCTGCAGAGCTGCTGAGTGGGTTGAAACTGTATAATCTTTCGGTTAGCAGCCAAGTACTTAACCATCTGTGCCGCCAGGGCTCCTTAGATAAAAATTATAGTGGATCATTTTGGAGGTCTCTTCTCTGGGCCAGGTCCTCTGCTGGTGCTTCTGAGGCCTGCCCTGCAGGAGTTGGGCCTCTCTACTGATCCCTGCAGTGACCGCTTCTGTGACGGCTACCAGCTTTTCCCACCCATATCTGGACAAATCAGGGGACAGCTCTCCCTTCATCCAGCCCTCCTTACCCTCTACTCTATCTCCAAACTCCCCATCTCAGCCCTTATCTTCTTCAACTGTAAAATGGGAATAGTCAACCCTCTCTCACCTGCTGTTGG
Source organism: Trichechus manatus latirostris (assembly GCF_000243295.1). NCBI lineage: Eukaryota > Metazoa > Chordata > Mammalia > Sirenia > Trichechidae > Trichechus > Trichechus manatus. Next base: position 3,630,490 of record NW_004444077.1, read on the forward strand.
AGGACAAATCGAGATGACACCAGTAAGTATCCCCCGACCCCACATAAAGGCTGTTTCTGACCCCTTGGGCCCCCTCCCGCCAAGGATGGCCATCCACATTAGCAGCAATTAGCCTCATGTTCAGAGCAGGCTACACTCCGAGCAGAGAGTACGGTGCACAGGGCTGTCACCTTCAGTCAGGGGGTCCAGTGGACCAGCGCTGTGCTGCCCCGCAGCTTCTCTGAACATGAGTGCCTTTTCTTGGGACTGGCTGAAGGAGGTTAGAGATATGTGTTTGAGGAGGATGCGGGGGGACCTGGCCTCTCATAGGGCCTGAGGTGGGGTGCCCTTAGAGACCCTCACTTTTGCTTGCAGTTCCTGAAAACTCCACTGTCTTCCTAATCAACAGGGCTTGGCGGATTCTGGTCTCTCTGTCCGGAACAGCTTGCCCTTGTCCCAGTCATTCATCTTCCTCTCAGCCCCCTGGCAGGGGTAGGCAAGCAGGACAGCACAGGGTAGGGATTCTCAAAAGCTGGCATGCCTCAGAGTCTGCAGGACGACTTACTTACATTCCCAGGCCCCACCCCAGAGGTCCTGGTTCGGTAAGTCTGTGGTGAGGTCCAGGAATCTGCCTTTTGAACAAGCACGCCCAGGTATTCTGATGTTGTTAGCTGGTGTCGAGTAGGCAGGCCCCTGACTCATGGCGACTCTATGCACAGGGTAACAAAATGCTGCTCAGTCCTGTGCCATTCCCATGATCGGATGGGGATTGGACCATTGTGATCCATAGGTTTTTCACCGGCTGATTTTTGGAAGTAGATTGCCAGGCCTTTCTTCCTAGTCTGCCTTAGTCTGGAAGGTCTGCTGAAACCTGTACAGCGTTATAGCAACACACAAGCCTCCAGTGACACATGTGTGGTGGTGCTCATTGAGGTGCATTGGCTGGAATTGCATGGAACTGCATGGAAGGCGAGAATTCTACCACCAAATTACCACTCCCCAACCAGGCCACAATTAACACTAACATAACCTGGGCTTTGGAATCAGGCAGACTGGGATTAAATCCTGGCAGTGTGATTTTGGGCAAGTCACAGAAATGCTCCAGCATCTCTTTCCTCATCTGTGAAGGGTATGAATGTACTTGCTAGTGGATGGTGAGAAGTAAATGAAATAATTTAGATGAGTATTTTGGTAAAACACCTACCACAGAGCAGGTGCTCAATAAAGTAGCTCTTCTGCTAGGGCAAGGAAATGTCCCTAACTGTCCCTAAGCCTATGTATCACCAGCTGAGTACATGTCACTCCTTACTGAACTGATGAGAATTCTGTGGGGCAGGCACTGCCTGGCTCTGCTGGCTTGCTCTGGGAGTTGCAGAAAAGGCAAGAATTTGAAAGTGACCCTTGGGATGGAGGTGAGCTGAGAAGAGGTAGAGCCCAGCCTAGCCTGACCTCACCTCAGGGCTCTACAGAGAGCCCTTCTAACCCTACCTTTCATCTCTCACATCCACATGCCCCTGCTCTTGAAAGGCCCCCTGCCTAGAATGCCACCACTGTCTCAGCTTCTTTATCTGGTAAATTAGGAGCCATGGTTCCAGGCCCAACCCAAACGTTACCTCTTCTGTGAAGGTTCCCGTGATCCTTGACACAGCACAATCCCTCTCTGCATTTCTAAACCATAATCCAGGGGTATTTCATGCATACCTCTGATAGTACTTATCAGATTGTGTCCGGATTTACCTCTCATTCCATCCCTCTGCTTCTAGGTTGTGAGCCCTCAAGGGTAGGGACTGGGTAGGATTCATCTCGAGCACCTGCTACAGCACCAGCAACTGAGTAAAAACGTATAACATGCTTATTTAATAAATAAATGAATAACATGACAGGTAATGAGCAGTTAATTACATTCAAAGGCCATTGCCCATTTCAGGTATATATATATATATATATATATATATATATA
>NW_004444077.1:3632528-3645187 GCF_000243295.1 Trichechus manatus latirostris
CCAATGTCATAAAACAATATGTGTACTACTGTTTCATGAGAAACTATTTGTTCTGTAAGCCTTCACCTGAAGTACAATAAAATAAATAAATAAAAAAATAAAATAAAAAGGGTTCATTGGACCCAGATGGTAAAATAAATTAAAAAATAAATGAATGACACCAAGTTGATGCCACTGGAAGAACCTCAGACCTCACTTCTCTAAGAGGACCAGCCTGGTGTAGTGGTTAAGACCACGGGCTTTGGAATCTAAATTCTATTCCTCACTTAAAAGCTGTTTGATTTGGAGTGAATTAACATGTCTAAGTGTCTCTTTCCTTGTTTGTCTGTATCTATCTTATATGGTGGTTATGGGAATGAAATGAGTCAATGTCTGTAAAGCACTTGGCACAGTGTGTAACACAAGATAAACCCCCAACAAGCCACAACTTGTGTCAAATGATATCTTAGTCACCTAGTGCTGCTATAACAGAAATACCACAAATGGCTGACTTCAACAAACAGAAATTTATTTTCTCATAGTCCAGTAGGCTAGAAGTCCAAATTCAGGGCATCAGCTCCAGGGGAAGGCTTTCTGTCTCTGTCGGCTCTGGTGGAAGTTACTTCTCATCAATCTTCCCCTGGACCAGGAGCTTCTCCGCCCAGGAACCTCGGGTCCAAAGGACACGCTCTGCTCCCGGTACTACTTTCTTGGTGGTACGAGGTCCCCAGCTTTCTGCTGGCTTCCCATTCCTTTTATATCCTGTAAGATAAAAGGTGGTACAGGTCACACCTCAGGGAAACTCCCTTTATGTTGGATCAGGGATGTGACCTGAGCAAGGGTGTTATGTCCCACCCTAATCTTCTTTAACCACAGGCAGAGATTTTGATTTATAACACATAGGAAAATCACAAAATGAAGGACAACCACAAAACACCAGGAATCACAGCCTAACCAAGTTGACACATATTTTGGGGGAACACAATTCAATCCATGATGTACCACCCTTTGGCCTCCAAAAATTCATGCCTTGCCACATGGAAAACATATTTATCCCATCATATCATAGCAAAAGTCTTAAATGAACTCCAAGTCCAAAATCCAAAAATTCCTCTTCATCTGTGAAATCTAGAATACAGGTTATCTGCTTCCAAAGTACAATGGCAGAACAGGCACAAGCTAGACATTTCCATTACAAATGGGAGAAACTGGAGGACAAGAAGGGATAACAGGCACCAAGCAAATCAGCAGAACACATTACATTAGCCCTCAAGGCTTTGAAAATAATCCTCTGTTCTCTGAGACCATTTACACAATAGCTCTGCCCTCCAGACTCTAGGTAATGGTCACACTCTTCCAATTCTGAGTGGAGGCCCCTCAGCCCTGGGCTTCAGCTCCGGCTTCCAGGCCCACTAGGATGGCAACTCTGCTCTCTCGGCTTTAGGCACACCATTCTCCTAGTCCATCTGAGTGGCTACTCCATCCTTAGAAACTCCAGAGGCCATGGCTTCATCCTTTGAAACCCTAGAGGTCGTGGCCATACCTTTTTTTTTTTTTTTGTCGTGCTTTAAGTGAAAGTTTACAATTCAAGTTAGTCTCTCATACAAAAATTTATACATATATTGTTATACATATATTGCTCTCCCTATACTGTGACAGCATACTCCTCCTTCCCACTCCAGATTGCCCGTGGTAGCTATACCTTCTGAGACTGAGGCAGCTCGTCTTCCTGTGTTCCTTGGCCTCTCAGGCCTTGGGCCTCACGCCAGCATCTGTCCTGCTGGAGCAAGTGTTCCAAAGCTCAGTAGCTCCACCAATAAGTGCCTGGAGGCACCCTACTCTGCCAGGAAGTCTCCCATACACAGGCACTCAGCTCTCTTGCTCTGTGGGTCGACAAGCCTAGCTCCACTGATAAGTGCCTAGAGGTACCCCACTCCACCAGGAAGCCTCCTGCACACAGGCACTGCTTTCTTGGTGGTACAAAGTCCCAAACTCTCTGCTTGCTTCCCTTTCCTTTTATCTCTTGTAAGATAAAAGGTGGTACAGGCCACATCCCAGGGAAACTCCCTTTACATTGGATCAGGGATGTAACCTGAGCAAGGGTGTTATGTCCCACCCTAATCTCTTTAACCACAGGCAGAGATTATGATTTATAACACACGGGAAAATCACAAAATGAAGGACGGCCACACAATACTGGGAATCATGGCCTAACCAAATTGACACATATTTTAGGGGGACACAATTCAATCCATGACAAATGGCCTGGTCAGGCCAGACACATTGTGGTTGATAATTATTTTATTTGTGTGTGTGTGTGTGTACTTTTCAAATTCTCCCCTACAAGCATATGTTGCTATTATAATCAGGAGAACACCTATACACTTGTACCACGCATGCACCCAGGGCTTCTGCAAGCAGGAGGGTCTCCGCTCTTCCTTCCTTCCCTGTGAAGAAAGCTTGGCGTGGCCTTCAGGGATTGTGACTCACTCTGGGGGTCGGCGGTTCAATCTGTTCTGGCTTCTGAGGTGCTCATGAGTTAAATCCCTCTTGCAGGTCTGGGTCAGAGGTAGGAGGAAGGAGTAAAGCCTCTGTTCGCTCTCTTTTGTGTCTTCAGGCATACACGTTAATGCTCTTGGCAACCAGTGCTGGCCGCTCCCATGTTTCCTGTCAGATACTGATCCTCGCTCCTGGACAACCGTTGGTCAGCTGGGCAGTTAGGCATGGGCATCTCCTGGGCAAGCTCCACGCAGAGAAAGGGGCACTCCTTCTGCTCTGTCCTTCACAGAATAAACTCCCAAACATCCTCTAAATAGGCCTTCAATGTCCCAGTCACACACTGAACTAAGGATAGCTCCCCTGTTTGTGCGCAGGAGAGAGTATGACGAATTCTCTGAGTAAGCTGCCTAAGTTTCTCCCTAAAGTCCCTCCCTTTTTGAAGGTTTTTCAAAGCTCCTCGTTATTTCTAGAGAGAAAGCCTCAAGTATATATTAGTGGATCCTTAACCCCTTTCTATTCTAGTGGAGTCCATTTATGAAACACTTAAGTAGAAGGGCTTTAAGGAAAAGAGTGTATTCCAGCTTGGTTACCTGGTGAGCTGTAGGCAGCTACAGGCAGCTGCAGCAGCAGCCAGAGGACATGGACATTGTCCGGATGAGAAGCCTGAGGCTCTGAGGAGAGATTGGTTGGCCCAAGCGTGTTTTCTTAGTTTCTTAGTGCTACAATAACAAAAATGGTACACATGGTGACTTTAACAAGCAGAAATTAATTTTCTCCAAGTTTCAGAGGCTAGAAGTCCAAATCCTGGGCACTGACTCTAGGGGAAGGCTTTCTCTCTCTGTCGGCTCTAGGGGAAGGTCCTTGTCTCTGTTCAGCTTCTATTCCTCATTTCCTTGGTGATCTTCATGTGGTGTTATCTTCCCCTCTGTTTGTGCTTCCTTAATATCTCAAAAGTAAGTGGTGGATTATCCAACAGACGAGGTAAACACAGTGCTTACTTTGCTTACCAGATAATCTGTAGTGAACAATTTCACATGGATTTCACCACATCTCCGAGAATTTGCCACACTCTCCCCTGCACACAAACGGAAGCTATCCTTAGTTTCACCACATCAAAGCTTACCTTGCTTGCTGGGTCATCGGCCCCTGTAAGGGACTGTAAATTTGAAAAGGGGCTTTGATTCTGTAGTAAGATGCTATGGGGTTGGGAGAGAGACAGATGCCAGCTATACCTAGAAGCAGAATCTTTGATGTGGTGAAAAAAACGTGAAATTGTTCACTTTAGATGATCTGATAAGCAAGGTCAAGCTAAGCACTGTGCTTACCTTGTCTATTGGATAGTTAGCCCCTGTCAAAAGCAACTGGCTTAAAACATACCCTACACTCATATGGTCTCATTAACATAACAAAGACAACACTACCCCCAAATGGGACTACATCCACAGGTATAGGGATTAAGATTTACATACTTTTTGAAGACACAATTCAATCAAACAGTCATATAGCTGGTGTGGGAGGCAGGGACCAGAGTTCCCACTGCTTCAAGGAGCAGGAGAATGGGCTGCCTGCGTGCCACAAGCTGACATTTAGTGAACAGATAAAAGACACTGTGCTAAGCACTTTCCATGATGGGCTGTATACATCCACCCTGTGAAGGAGGCATTATTGTCTCCACTTTACAGATGGAGAAATGGAAGCTTGGAGAGAATGAGTAATGTGACAGCAGGTGGACTGACTCCCACAAGCTTGATTACTGTACTTGATACTAAAATCTACCAAACCCAGTCCCTCGCCAGGGATGGTCTTTCCATCCAAACACCAGACCCCTGAAAACCCGTGATAGGAATTTGGTAACTACAGAGAATGATGAATCACAGAGCTTGTGGGACGCCCACTGAACTGCTGCTTGGCACACCTCCTTCTCAGACAGTTGAGCGGCCCCAAGAGTCACTCTGACAGATTCAGTTGTCTAAGAGCTGAGTCAGCCGTCTCCACCTCCCTTTCTGAACAGTGGGTGAACCGAGCTAAGTGTGAGAGCGTAGGGAGTGGAGGCAATCAGAGAAGGCCAGAGACAATAGCAAGCAAGAAATAGGAGACAAGAGGCCTTGGTGCTGAGCCCATAAACCTCACTCTGCACCCACTATGGACCAAGAACTTTCACCTCAGTCCTCATTTATTCCTCACAATAATCCTACATGCTGGATGTTTGTCTTAGTTTCTTAGAGCTGCTATAATCGAAATACCACAAGTCGGTGGCTTTAACAAAAAGAAATTTATCTTCTCACAATTTAGGAAGCTTAGAAGTCCGAATTCAGGCCACTGGCTTTAGGGGAAGGCTTTCTGTCTCTGTCGGCTCTGGGGGAAGGTCCTTGTCTCTTTTTAGCTTCTGTTCCTCAGTTCCTTGGCGATTTTCATGTGGTATGTATCTTCCCCTCCGTTTGTACTTCCTTCTTTGTGCCTAATCTGCTCTTTTTATATCTCAAAGATGATTGGCTTAAGACACACCCTATACTTACATGGTACATTAACATAACAAAGAAAGTCCTATTCCTAAATGGGATTATATCCACAGGCATAGGGATTTAGAATTTATAACACTTATTTTTGGGGGACACAATTCAATCCATAACAATGTTATTAATCCAGTTGAAGAGTCTGAGGCTCAGAGTGGCTAAAAAACTCATCTAAATATTCATGAATTCACCCTGAGATAGGGAAAGCCAGGCAAGGCCATTGACACCTGTTTTAAGATAAACACAAACTGATCAGGGCTATGCTAGGGGTATCAGATACCCCTTTTCCTTGAGGAATAAACAGAAAAAAAACAATAGGTTCCACAAAAGATATATAAAATTTTATAAAGATATTATAAAATCAGAGTCAAGTTCCTGTGGAAACAACCAAACAAGGTGTCTGGCTGGGGTTCTGCTACAACCAGGAGGGACCAAGTGGGGCCCCAAGACCACCACCACCTGTCACCATCTGCCACCAGGCCACCACCCCCGCCCACCATCCCAAGACACCGTTAACTGGAGATACCTGCTGCGAAGCCACGCCCACCAGACCTGACCCCTGTGGGCATGGATTCTCGATTGTGAAAAGCCGAAATTCATCATGCTCATGTTGGAGACTGTAAATTGGAAAGATCCCTATCGTGAGGTGACTTGTAAGAATCTGAAAATGCACTAAAATGATTCCTGTCTGAGAGTTAAATTGTAAGGCAAACACAATGAATTCTGATAAAATAATAAGAGCTAACATTAGGCCTCACTCATGCCAGGCATGGTACCTCTTTACATCTGTTACCTCATTTAAGCCCCACAATAGTCTTCTGAGGTAGGTGCTATTATCCCTGTTTTCAGTTGAATATTGACTTGTAAGGAGGTCGAGAAACTTCCTTATTCACACAGCAAAACCACAAGGAGGAGCCAGGTCTTTCAGCTCTCAGAGCCCAGCCTCTTACCAACCAACCAACTAGTTTCCATTCAGTGGATTCCGACTTACAGCAAATCCATGTGTCTCAGAGTAGAACTTTGCTCCACAGGGGTTTCAATGGCTGTGACCTTTTAGAAGTAGACTGCCAGGTATTTCTTCCAAGGCACCTCTGGGTGGGTTCGAACCTCCAACCTTCTGGTTAGTAGCTGGGTGCTTACCTGTTTGTACCACCCAGACCCACCCTCTAAACCCGTTGCCTGTTGCCATCAAGTGAATTTTGACTCATAGTCCATAGGGTTCCCAAGGAGCAGCTGGTGGATTCAAACTGCTGAACTTTTGGTTAGCAGTTGTAGCTCTTAACCCCTGTGCCACCAGGGCTGTTTAAATTCACTTGAAAAAGCACTTCTCTCAAGTCAGTAAAATTTGACTAAATGTAGTATGTTGATAGAAAAGTGTGCTTCAGTATTTGTGTTAGAAAATTATGATTCCTTCCCCTTTCCCATTCCTGGATAATTCAGTCCTAAAACTACTAAGTGGGGCAGAGCAAGGCAGGTGTCTACGGGAGGTGCGGCTGGGTGTGGGGAGTCAGAGCCCCAGTAGAGGAAGGGGATGGACAGACAGCCAAGTGGTAACGCCAACTCCCTGTGGACAGTGGGACAGGGATTGGGAACGGCAACAGTGACTGGAGGATTTTACTCCATATATTTCTGTATTGCCTGATTTTTTTGCAGTAAATATGTCTTCATGAAGAGCTTACATCATCTTTTTTTTTTAATTAAAAATAAAACTAATAAATGAAAAAAGAGAAGGAAGGAGTAGAAACTGAGAGGGATTCACCGCCTCCTGAGAGGCTGCATATGGATGAGCTGACAGCAGTATCCCTTGGGGACGGGAGCCCTGATGCCGTAGGGATGTGCGTTTGTCTCTGTGCCCACACAGGCTTACGCAACAGGCCTGGAGGCTGGGGTTCCCTGGGTAGCTTCTCCAGACCCCGCTCCAAATGCTTGGTGGGTACACGCCCACAGGTCCATCTGGCTTCTCTTCTGGGGCCCTCTGAGTCAAGGATATTCTTGAGTAGTTTTGAAAATACCCACATTGCTCCCAAAACTCTCTCCAGTCTTTGCTACCATTCCTACAGGGCCCAGTGACAAACCTGGGGAGTAAAAGCAAGACAGAGTCCTTAGGTGGTGCAAACAGTAATGTGCTCAGTTGCTAACTGAAAGCTTGGCAGTTTGGGTCTACCCAGAGGCACTCTGAAGAAAGGCCTGGCAATCTACTTCCAAAAAATCAGCCACTGAAAACCGTATAGAGCACAATTCTACTCTGACACACATGGGTTGCCATGAGTCGGAATTGGCTCAACGGCAACTGCTTGTTTTCTTTAAAGGCAGGGTGTTCTATCTGGCTGCTCTGAGAAAAAGTGCAGGTTTTCCTTCTTTAGTAAGGATCTTTCCAGGATATTTTCCCAGCTGCATTTTCCACCACCGGGTTCTGTGAAGTAACTAACGGCCTTCCCTTTCACTTAAGCTATTGTGAGTAGGTTTCTATCTGAGGCAAGATAGCTTTTGTTGGTTGAGCGCCTATTGAGTGCCAGGTGCATTATCTCATTTAATCCTCACAACAGCCCTGAAAAGTCAACATGGGTCCAGAAAAAAACATTTATATGACTGTCCCAGGGTCATCCTCCCATCCCCCACCCCCTTCCCAGTGAGTACAATATTAGAGCTAAGACTCCAAACCAGATTTTCTGATACCAAAACCAAAAGCCAAACTGCCTTTCTGGATGACATTTACTTCATTCCCTGTTAGGCTCCAATCATTTGGGGTTTTTTGGTTTTCAAACATGTTTTACTTTGTGAACCAAAAAAATGCTGTTAGACCTAAAATAATAATAATAATAAGGATTAAGTGTTTACTATGTGCTGAGCGGGCACTGTGTTTAGTGCCTTTGTTTAGACCATCTACTTTAGTTCTCACACAACCCCATGACGGAGGCATTAGCATTTTTCTTACGTTACAGATGAAGAAACCAAGACCCGGAGGAGTCAGGAGCCCAAGGTCACACAGCAGTGTTTGCCTCAGAACGGAACTCGGGCAGTTCCTTTTGAACACCCTCAGCCACTTGATACGGTGTCCCTGTCTTACTGACCTAGTGCTACTGTGAGAGAAATACCGCAAGTGGGTAGCTTTGAAGAACAGAATTTATTTTCTCACAGTTCTGGAGGCTAAAAGTCCAAGTCAGGGTCTCAACTATTTCGATTTCTTCCTTGTCAGTAGCCTTGAGTGTTCCTTGGTGATCCTCATATAGCATGTGTCTTACTCAGTTTGTGCTCCCTTCTATGTCTTATCTGCCGTCTTTATAACTCAGGAGTGATTAGATTTGACACCCACACTGATATGGCCTCATTAACACAATAAAAGAAACCCTATTCCCAAATGGGATTACATCCACAGGTATAAAAACCCATGGCCATCGAGTCAATTCTGACTCATAGCAACTCTGTAGGACAGAGTAGAACTGCCCCATAGCATTTCCAAGGAGCACCGGGTGGGTTCAGACTGCTGACCTTTTTGATTAGCCACCGAAGTCTCAACCACTGTGCAACCAGGGTTCCAACCACAGATATAGGGGTTAGGATTCCAACATATATTTTGGGGAGACACAATTCAATCCATAACAATCCCTCACCCCCAAATTGAGGGAACATTCTCACTGGATTATGAAGATTTATTGAGCGAGTGTAGGTTTTTTTAATGCCTGGCACATAGTCGGTGCTCAACAAATACTAATTTCCTTTTTCCTGTGGGTCTGGGTCCCAGGGATCTAGTGTGGGACATGATGGAACAGGACAGAGATCCCAGAAGCACAGACAATGAGACTTGTAGAAGTTATTTAGTCCAAGCCCCACACGGAGGGAAGTGGCTTGGAGAGGTGAAATGATAGATGGAAACAAAGCCTTAGTTTTCCTCAGCCTTCCCCTCCCTTTTGCCACTATCATTTCCACAAAACTCCACAAAGCCAAGGGCCTATTGGTTTTGTTCACTTTTTGTATCCTTCCCACTCACCACAGGAGGTGTTTGAAAATCTTTGTGGAATGAACGAATGCCAATCTCCTCTTGTAACTGAGCAGAGTTTGAAGTCATGATGGCTTTTTCCTCATGGCAGCGTCGCATCTAGGGAAAAACCAACCACCCTTGGCTCCCTGCCCTGCTGGATCAATGGCCAGGGATGAATCACCCGGCTTGGTTAGGAGCCCAGTTCCCCAGCTGATGTGCCACACAAAGGCGAGCGCGGGATGAGCCACCTGGCGCAGACTGCAGGCCTGGAAGCAGCAGGTACAGTGAGAGAGGCCTGGGCTGGGAGTTGGGGATCTGGACTCTCACACTTTTGGCCTCCTCCCCTCTCTGGGCCTCACTGTTCTTACTAGTTGAGCTCTGGCTGCAGGGCTTTAAACAGCAGAAAGACAAAGAGGGGTGGAGTATGTGTGTGTGTGAATTCATGGGCAGTGGGAATCGTTGCTCCAAACTGGTGTCCACCTTCAGCAAGAGTTCAGAATCAGCCACCAGAGAGGAAGAACTGACGTTTACTGAATGCCCTCATGTGCAGTTACTGTGCTAGTGACTTGTCTTTATGCTATCTTGTTGGACCCTCAAAGCAAGCGGGGAATATTATTCAGTAGTAAAAAGGAATCAACTATTGACCCACGCAACAACCTGGATGGATCTCAAGGGCATTATGCTGAGTGGAAAAAGTCAGTCTCAAAAGGTTACATACTGTATGATTCCATTTATGTTAAATCACTAAATTCTAAAAATGACAACATTATAGAGATGGAGTACAGATTAGTGGTTGCCAGGGGTGGGTGTTGGAGGGGGTGTGACGATAAAGGGGTAGCATAAAGGGGTTCCTTTGTGGTGATAGAACAAGAGTTCTGTATAGGAATTGTAGTGGTGATTACACGAATCTATACCTGTGATGATACCGCAGAGAACTGCCAACACACATACACACAAGTGCATGTAAAACCAGTGAAATCTGAATAAGGCCTATAGATTATACCAACGTCAATTTCCTGGTTTTGATATTGTTCTGTGCTGGGCTTTTTCTAACAAGTTCCCAGGTGATGCTAATGCTGCTGGCTAGGTACCAACTCAGAGAACCACTAGCAGAGCAGTGGTTCTCAAAATTTATTATACATAACAATTACCTGGGGATCTTGTTAAACTGTAGATTCTGAGTCAGTCTATCTGGGGTGGAAATGCAAATTCTCAGCGGGGGTTCGAACTGGACTGAACCAGCTGGAAGCCCTGGTTCTGTGGTTATGTAGGATGTTACCATTGGGAGAAGCTGGGTGATGAGTACAGGGGACCTCTCTATTTTTAACAGCTTCCTGTTTATCTGTAGGGTCACTATGAGTTGGAATCGACTCGACGGCAACAGGTTTGGGTTTCTTTTCTTTTGTGTGTGTATCTATATCAAAAGTAAAAAAAGAGAAAAAAACAAGCCTGCGAGGTATTATTATCCCATTGTATTGATTCTACTAATGAAAGACCAAAGGCTCACAGAGGTTATACAGCAGAAACGTAAGGATGTGATTCCACTTCTCCTCTGACCCCAAAGTTGTGGGCTTCCCTCTCTACCACAGAGTATTAGGTGTGGAAAGAGAGCTTCTAGAAGCCAGCCCACACGGTTCCAAGTTCTCCTCCACTTCCAGCTTCAGAGGTTTCTATTCATAGCTGTTTGGTGTCTGATTCTGCAAAGAGAGCACATGAGTATTAACTTTTCCACCTGGGCACTGGGAAAGCCTAAAGTCTATGAACATTGTTGCTAGGTGCTGTCAAGTCGATTTCAACTCATAGCAATCCCATATGACAGAGTAGAACTGCCCCATAGGGTTTTTTAGGCTGTAATCTTTACGAGTCTTTCTCCTGCAGAGCCACTGAGTGGATTCGAACAGCCAACCTTTCTGTTAGCAGCTGAATGCTTAACCATGGTACCACTAGGGCTCCTTTTATGAACATTAAGCTGGTAGAAAACACTTGGAAGAACTCTACTATGTGCTCCTATTACACATCTTCCACCATTTTCATCAGGGCTCTGGTTGAAGGAGAAAAAATGGCTCTAGCACCTGCAGTTTGATTGCTCTCAGAGGAATGAAACACACACGTCCCCTCATTTACTGTCTGCTCCTTCCAATCTCACTATGTGCTCAACATGTTGCTTGGCCAAGGCGGGAGCAAGGAGGTTCACTGAGAAGGTATGTAGGACAAGATGCCTTTATTTACAGAGCTTACAGCCTGTTTGAGGAGAACAGGAACAAACAGCAAAAAACAATACGCCAACAAAACAACAAAAATCAAGGCAAGAAAATGTGGGGGTTAGGTGGGCAGCCACCAGCTCTTACTCCAGATTAAAACTGCTTCAAAGCGAGGAGGTATTTAATGCGCATCTCACTGTGAGCGGGTGGTAAGGACTCACAGACTCGTTGAGCTTCAAGATAACAGAGAATACGCACCCAGTTGATTAAATCTGCTTAGTGGGACAGATGATCCTTCAGAAAGGAGCTAGATCTCGAGGGAAGAGATCTCAGGCTAAAAGACAGACATTTACAAGGACATAGGGACATTAAAGTGTATACCATCACATGGGGACAGATAGTAAAACAGTCTGTCTTGACTTATTCTGTCCAATATGATAGCCACTAGCCACATGTGGGGGCCCTGGTGGCACAGTGGTTAAGAGCTCTGGTTGCTAACCAAAAGGTTGCAAGTTTGAATCCACCAGCTGCTCCTTGGAAACCCTATGGGGCAGTTCTACTCTGTCCTATAGGGTCACTATGAGTCAGAATTGACTCAACGGCAATGGGTAATGGCTAGCTCGACTACTGAGCACTTGAAATGAGGTTAGTCTGAAATAAGATATGCTCTGAGTGTAAAATAGACACTGGATTTCAAAGACGTAGTACAAAAAAAGTATATATAATAGCTCAATAATTTTTATCTTGGTTACATGCTGAAATGATAACATTAATTTCACCTGTTTCTTTTTATGCGGCTACTACTAAATTTAAAATGTTAAGCCTCATTATAATCTATTGGGCAGCCTGCCTAGACGATCCCTATTCTAATGTACACTCTATTTTTTTCCTCTGCTTTCTTCTACAGCAGGCATAGTTTAGGGCGATTTCTCTTCTCTTAAATGAAACTCCCTTTATCTCAAGGGGTGGTATTATTTATAAAGTACTTTGAAAGACGATAAGGAGCCTCAAGGGCCTCTGTACTTAACAATACTTCCTTTGTAATAGTTTTCATATTCAAAATGAACAAATGAGATGAATATTAAAATCTTTATGGGTCTCTTCACTCTGAATTTACCATCAGAACATACCCTTTTACATTTCTGAAGTTTCCATGGAGGCTCAGGTTCTATTGGACTCCTTGCTTCCTGAGGTAATACAAATTATATTTCTCGGGATCTGGAAGCGATTTTAGATAGCACTTTGGTTTCTCGTTTTTCCTTTCCTTCTGTCTCAGAAAAGACACATTGGAATAGGAATCCTGGAAAGTGAATTTTGATTTTCCTTCATTGCTGGTGCAGTGGTTAAGCACTCGGCTGCCAACCAAAAGGTCAGCGGTTCAAATCCACCAGCTACTCAGCGGGAGAAAGATAACGGCAATCTGCTTTCATAAAGATTTTAACGTTGGGAATTCTACGGGATAGTTCTACTCTGGCCTATAGGGTCTCT